>NC_138343.1:91422027-92022027 GCF_046562875.1 Panthera onca | reverse complement strand
TTATGATGTTCAAGTATGTTCCTTCTATCCTGACTTTCTCAAGAGTTTTTATTAAGAAAGGATGCTGACTTTTGTCAAATGCTTTCTCTGCATCGATTGACGGGATCATATGGTTCTTACATTTTCTTTTATTAATGTGATGTATCACGTTGATTGATTTATGAATGTTGAACGAGTCCTACAGCCCAGGAATGAATCCCACTTGATCATGGTGAATAATTATTGTTATATGCTGTTGAATTCGATTTGCTAGTATCTTGTTGAGAATTTTTACATCCAAATTCATCAGGGATATTGGCCTGTAGTTCTCTTTTTTTGCTGGGTCCCTGTTTGGTTTAGGAATCAAAGTAATGCTGGCTTCATAGAATGAGTCTGGAAGTTTTCCTTCCCTTTCTATTTTCTGGAATAGCTTGAGAAGGATAGGTATTATCTCTTCTTTAAATGTCTGGTAGAATTCCCCAGGGAAGCCATCTGGTCGTGGACTCTTATTTGTTGGGAGATTTTTGATAACTGATTCAATTTATTCACTGGTTATGGGTCTGTTCAAGTTTTCCATTTTGTCCTCTTTGAGTTTTGGAAGTGTGTGGGTGCTTAGGAATTTGTCCATTTCTTCCAGGTTGTCCAGTTGGTTGGCATATAATTTTTCATAGTATTCCCTGATAATTGCTTGTATTTCTGAGGGATTTGTTGTAATAATTCCATTTTAAGTCATGATTTTTTCTATTGGAGTCATTTCCCCCTTTTTTTTGAGAAGCCTGGCTAGAGGTTTATCAATTTTGTTTATTTTTTCAAAAAACCAACTCTTGGTTTCATTGATCTGCTCTACAGGTTTTTTTTACATTCTATATTATTTATTTCTGCTCTGGTCTATATTATTTTCTCTTCTTCTGCTGGGTTTAGGCTGTCTTTGCTGTTCTGCTTCTATTTCCTTTAGGTGTGCTGTTAGATTTTGTATTTGGGATTTTTCTTGTTTCTTGAGATAGGCCTGGATTGCAATGTATTTTCCTCTCAGGACTGCCTTTGCTGCATCCTAAAGCATTTGGATTGTTGTATTTTCATTTTCATTTGTTTCCATATTTTCTTTAATTTCTTCTCTAATTGCCTGGTTGAGCCATTCTTTAGTGGGGTGTTCTTTAACTTCCATGCTTTTGGAGGTTTTCCAGACTTTTTCCTGTGGTTGATTTCAAGTTTTATAGCATTGTGGTCTGTAAGTATGCATGGTATGATCTCAATTCTTTTATACTTATGAAGGGCTGTTTTGTGACCCAGTATATGATATATCTTGGAGAATGTTCCATGTGCACTCAAGAAGAAAGTATATTCTGTTGCTTTGGGATGCAGAGTTCTAAATATATCTGTCAAGTCCATATGATCCAATGTATCATTCAGGGCTCTTGTTTCTTTATTGATCCTGTGTCTAGATGATCTATCCATTATTGTAAATGGTGTATTAAAGTCCCCTGAAAATACCACATTCTTATCAATAAGGTTGCTTATGTTTGTGATTAATTGTTTTATATATTTGGGGGCTCCCATATTCAGCGCATAGACATTTATAATTGTTATCTCTTCCTGATGGATAGACCCTGTAGTTATTATATAATGCCCTTCTTCATCTCTTGTTACAGCCCTTAATTTAAAGTCTAGTTTGTGTGATATAAGTATGGCTACTTCAGCTTTCTTTTGACTTCCAGTAGCATAATAGGTATTTCTCCCTCCCCTCACTTTCAACGTTTTTTTATTTATTTTTTTTTTTTTTTTATTTTTGGGACAGAGAGAGACAGAGCATGAACGGGGGAGGGGCAGAGAGAGAGGGAGACACAGAATCTGAAACAGGCTCCAGGCTCCGAGCCATCAGCCCAGAGCCTGACGCGGGGCTCGAACTCACAGACCGCGAGATCGTGACCTGGCTGAAGTCGGACGCTTAACCGACTGCGCCACCCAGGCGCCCCTCCCTCCCCTCACTTTCAATCTGAAGGTGTCCTCATGTCTAAAATGAGTCTCTTATAGACAGCAAATAGATGGGTCTTGTTTTTTTATCCATTCTGATACCCTATGTCTTTTGGTTGGAACATTTAGTCCATTTACATTCAGTGGTATTATAGAAAGATGTGGGTTTAGAGTCATTGTCATGTCTGTAGGTTTCATGCCTGTGATCTCTCTGGTACTTTGTGGTCCTTGCAACATTTCACTCACAGAATCGCCCTTAGGATCTCTTGGAGGGCTAGTTTAGTGTGATGAATTCCTTCAGTTTTTGTTTGTTTGGGGAAACCTTTATCTCTCCTTCTATTCTGAATGCCAGACTTGCTGGATAAAGGATTCTCAGCTGCATATTTTTTCTGTTCATCATATTGAAGGTTTCCTGCCATTCCTTTCTGGCCTGCCAAGTTTCAGTAGATAGGTCTGCCACTGCTCATATGGGTCTACCTTTGTAAGTTAGAGCCTGTTTATCCCTAGCTGCTTTCAGAATTTTCTCTTAATCCTTGTATTTTGCCGGTTTCACTATGATATGTCATGCAGAAGATTGATTCAAGTTTCGTCTGAAGGGAATTCTCTGTGCCTCTTGGATTTCAATGCCTTTTTCCTTCCCCAGATCAGGGAAGTTCTCAGCTATGATTTGTTCAAGTACACCTTCAGCCACTTTCTCTCTCTCTTCTTCTTCTGTAATTCCTATGATACAGATATTGTCCTGTTTGATTGCATCACTTAGTTCTCTAATTCTCCCCTCATACTCCTGGATTTTTTTATCTCTCTTTTTCTCAACTTCCACTTTTTCCATAATTTTATCTTCTAATTCACCTATTCTGATCTGCTTCTTCAATCTGTGCTATGGCTGCCTCCATTTTATTTTGCCCCTCATTTATAGCATTTTATAGCTCCTCATGACTATTTCTTAGTCCCTTGATCTCTATAGCAATAGATTTCTTCTGTCCTCTATGCTTTTTTGAAACTCAGCAATTAATTTTATGACTATTATTCTAAATTCTTGTTCTATTATATTACTTAAATTGTTTTTGAGCAATTCATCAGCTGTCGCTACTTTCTGGAGTTTCTTGTGAGGAGAATTGTTCTGTATTGTCATTTTGGGTAGTCCCTGTGGTGGCTGCCAACTGCAGGGCACTTTCCCTGTGCTGTCTGGAGTAACTTGTGTTGGTGGGTGGGGCTGCAGTCAGACCCGGTATCTCCCCCCAACCCACCCACTGGGGCCACAGTCACACTGGTGAGTCCCTTATCTTCCTCTCTTCCGGGGGCAGGACTCACTGTGGAGTGGTGTGGCCCCTGTCTGGGCTACTTGCACATTGCCAGGCTTGTGGTGTTTCTTCCATGGGATCTGGCCAAGGCGTATTAGCCCGTATTAGCCCGGGTGGATCCACAAGTGCACAGGGGCAGGAGGGGCAGGCTTAGCTCGTTTTGCCATCAGTGGTCCCCTATGGGAGGGGCCCTGCAGCACTGGAAGGGAGGCAGACCTCTTGGAGGGATGGATCCACCGAAATACAGTGTTGGGCATTTCCATGGTGCAAGCATGTTCGGTGATGGGAACTGGTTCCCTTTGGAATTTCTGCTGGGGAATGGGAGAGGGAGATGGTGCTTGCCAGTGCCTTTGTTCCCCAGCTGGGCTGAGCTCTGTCTTCCAGGGCTCAACAACTCTCCCTCCCAGGGTCCTCTCGCCCTCTTCATGAGAGCAGAGCTGTTGACTTTTTAATTCCAGATGTTAAGTCCTGCTGGCTGTCAGATCCCACAGGGTCTGGTCCCTCCACTTTTGCAAGCCAGACTTCGGGGGCTCTGCCTTGCTGAGTGGGTTGCTCCTCCACTTCCCCACTCCCTCCCACCAGTCCGTGTAGCACACACCACTTCTCTGCCCTTCCTGCCCTCTTTCATGGGCCTCTTGTCTACACTTGGCTCCAGAGAATCTGTTCTGCTAGTCTTCTGGCAGTTTTCTGGGTTTTTTAGGCAGATGTGGGTGGAATCTAAGCGATCAGCAGGACGAGGTGAGCCCAGCGTCCTCCTACACCACCCTCTTCCCCTCTCTGTACTTAGATATTTTTAAGGGAATTCCAGTTCAACACCAAAATGTTGTATTTACTAACCCTCCAAGTCTAGTATTCCTTCAATATTGTTTTTCAGCATTTAACATTAGTATTCAATCAGGATGAAGGAAGATTATTAACGCACTGATATGGAAATTTTTAAATTTTATATATTTGTTTGCCTGTTTTTGTACACATATCAATTTTTGAAGTTATTATAAATCAACCATGAAAGTATCCCTTATGTAGGAAAAAATAAGGGCCTAAAATATTAATACAGTATTGCAATGAAGACTGGAAATAGTTGACAGACAACAAATAATTAATTCACATAATCCTTTACATATTTGGTCACTTATAATAACTTTCAACAGGATTGATTCAGATTTTTAAAAATAAAATTACTATTCCATACTATTGTTTTAATTATTCTTCATAACTATAACCTTTACTATGATTCTACTCTTTGTTCAAATATTCTTAGCTGGCAGTATTCTGATACTTTACCTGATATTAAACATTTTATTAAAAAATAAAAATATCACATTTTTAAAACTCTCTTGATCACTAGCTTTTCAATTTCAGTTCAACACATATTAGGTCATTATCTTTGAGGATTCAATTGTCACACTGTGATCTCCCTATAAGGAGAGAAAAGAGTGTTTGTTATATTGACAGTTAATTAATAGCCTTAGTAGTGAAATGGTCTGGAGATATTTAAAAAGACATGGAAAACAAGCATGGGGAAAATTGCTTTTAAAGGAAATCACAAAAAAGTCTTCTCTATAATTCAAGTGTTCCTACAGATAGACTTTTTACATATGAAATCAAATCCTGATTCTGTTTACAGTGCCAACAGTGCTCATGATGTAGTGTATCTACTAACTTCTGAAAACTGCAAACTACATAGTCATTGTTCATTGTAGTCTAATTGATACATGATAAGATACCATTTAATCTTACCTTTGTGTATATGAAATTTAGCAGTGTTTTTTTTTTCAAAACATTTCCAAGGTGTTTCATAGAAAATTATAATTATATAGGAAAAAATGGGTAGTTCATAAAGCATTAAGATAATTCTGAATATATCCATGATCATTTAAATAAGACAATTTTTAAGTCTATAAAAATTTAAAATCTTTAGAAGTTATCAGTAAGCTCAAAGTTTGAGCTATCATTTATGTCATTAAAGGTTATAAGTACTGAAAAATATAGCAGAAATTAGGAAAAACATCAATTGGATCCCATCAATGAATTTCATACACAGTTGGATGCAACTGCATCTTCTATTTTTAAATTATCACATTTCATTTTTAAATTATTGGTATTTAGAATAAATTTTAATTTTTGGATTATTAAATATATATGAATTGTTTTCAATCTCTTTCATTTATGAAAAACTAGCCTAGTATGTGGATACATCCTACTAACCTATGAAACAAATGCAATGTTATTCAAAAAGCAGACAAAAACCAGTACCACATGTATTCATATTTTACTGTGGGTTCTAAACTAAAATATTATCATTAATCTACATTTCCACAGAATTCGGGTTCTTGTCAACCTGGTGTATGAGTGGTTTTATATGGAAATAGCTCTAATGCAATAATTAAGGGATCAATCTCCATCAATTGATCTTATCATGGGTGAGAAACTTCCTTTTATATTGTATTATCCCATGCCATCTTTCATGCTGGGTACAGCTTTCATTTCAGTTGTTTTATGCGATTTTCTTTTATTCTCACCATTGAGATTAAAATTATAAAGAAGTAGCAATAATTATAGGCCGTATGTTTAAACATATCTATTTTAAAAGCTTGTTCCAAAATTCTTCCATCTCTTTGGTCATCATTCCTATTACATAGTACCATTGTTACAGTCTTCACATTTAAATCATACCCCCTTTCTAAAAGATCATTCTAATTTCTCTCATTGAAGAATACCCTCACAGATGGTTCATGATTGTTCATCTTCTCTCTTTACCTGATCATTTAGAATAAATATGTGCCAACCAGGAAGCAGCAACTATTTGAGGAATCCCATCCACATAATGAGTTTCATCCCATGCTATTTGCTGGTGGTGGTGGTGGTGTCCATATCAGGGATGCTAGTTTCTCCTATAGAAGTTGGGTGTTTCATGTTTTTAAGGAGTATGAAGAGGTCCACTTACTCCCTGTTCATAAATCTAATTGTAAACATATTCATGCTGCGTTCTCTTAGGCTTTGTGGACAGCTATCAAGACATCATATAAAGCTGATGGAGCAATAGAGCTAGAAATATTTTACTAATTATTTATACTGGTTATGAATAAAATAATTTAATAATATGTTTCGTCTTAATTAATATGCATTGAAAACAGTACCTCTGAACAATAATACCTTTCTCTGTTAATGAGTTGATAATATGAGAAATTTCTTGATATAATAAAATCATCATCAAATATATCCTATGTCTAATATTTGTTTTCTATTTTTATTTTTTCCTAATTACCATTTTGTGAAATGTAAATTGTGCTGTAATAGTATTGTCATAATTTATTTTATATGCCCTTTCACAATTTGGTCATAAAGGCTTTTGTTTGTGAAGATTTTCCTACCTACTGTTGCTTACTCATTAGACCAGTACTGAAACTGAAAGCTACGTGTAATATTTCAGCTTCTGGCAATGAGTATTTAGATGTTTTACTTTTTAGACATTTAAAAAATAATTATACTTTATGGCATTACTTTAAACATCGAAAAATATACAAGGTTCTGTTAGCGTTTTATTTCACAGTTACTCTTATTGAGAAAACAAACATTATTTCTTTTAGAAAGAGATTGCCACATATTTTAAACTATTAAGCTTTAAGCATTTTATTTTGAAGTTTTCAGCACAGATAAATATCCATACATTATTAAAGTTGGATATGGCACTTTGTATGTATTCATACACACATTCACACACACATATATGTATTTCATATAGTGACAACTCAAGTCCGTGACAACTCAAGTTAATGACAGCTTAAGTCAATGGCAACCTGTATAAAAAAAAAAAAAAAAGATTAAGGGGCGCCTGGGTGGCTCAGTTGGTTGAGCGTACGACTTTGGCTCAGGTGATGATCTTGGAGTTCGTGAGTTTGAGCCCTGAGTCGAGCTCTGTGCTGACAGCTCAGAGCCTGGAGCCTGCTTCAGATTCTGTGTCTCCCTCTCTCTCTGCCCCTTCCCTGCTCATTCTCTGTCTCTCTCTGTCTCTCAAAAATGTTTATAAAAGTTAAAAAAATTTTTTAAAGATTAATTATCTCCTTCCAGAGCTACAAATATGTTCATCTTAAGTAAATAAAGCACATTTTTTCATGCTTTTACCTTTAAAATATTCACCATAATGAATTTATTTTATTACTTATACTTTCTTACTTTCATGAAAATTTATCATATTTACTATTCATACAGAAACAGAGATGACTTCTAATGAGACTTTTAAGTAATTCTGGAATGTTACAGTGACATTTTATTGCAGGTTGTATTCTGGTTGAAGTCTTTTTCTATTCTAGCAAAGATCATACCCAAAAAGGGAGATTTCTTAGAAATGGCAGCAAAGCCTCCCATGACAGATTGGATATCACATGTTCTGCAGAATCTTTTTGTCTTGATACCTAGCTTTAGAAAAGACAAATGTGTCTAAAATGTTAAAAGAGAAATCTCTAAGAGGGCACTTTAAAGAAACTTCAAGTATTTTGATGGTCTAACACTTAAAATGTTTACCATAAAAATTTGTCAGACACCCTACAACTTTTTTACTTTTCTATACTCACAAAATTATAAGAAAGGATTAATGGGCTATATATGTTTGTGTGTGTGTATGAATATATATATGTATATATATATATGTATATGTATATATATATGTATATACATATATATTCATGTATATACATATACATATATAATTTTTGTATTAATATAATATAATATTTAAAATGAAACTGAAGCCATAATAAAATTCAAAAGAAAAATGGGTTCAAACACAAAGCTGACCTTTCAAATGAACATTTCCCAACCATGAAAATATTCTCAGGTTCTAAAACTTAGTTTCAATTTAAAATAAATCTTAATCTCAGTCATAAATGAATTTTCTTAACCCAAATCCACAGTAAAGGAAGATTCCCTACAACTCTCATAAACAATTGCTTTGAAATTTCCTATATTTTTCAGGGAAATTGCATTTTAATGAATATATCTCTCAATTGTATCTTCTTTCTTCTGACTTATTCCATCAGTATTTATACATATAAGGTTATCTTTCATTTGAAATCAAAGAAGCCAGAAATAATATTTAATAAATTGTAATATAAAATTCTTAAGTCACAAGGAAATATATCAAAAAGAAAAATTAAAAATTACACAAAGAACTAAGTGTACCTACTACCCAGCTCTATCAAATGCTATCATTTTCCATATTTAAAATAGTTACAGTTAAATATATAACATGGTTTATTTAGTAATCAAGACCTGTAGCCCCCTCTCCCCAATGATTTTCCCATCCTTCAACCATCAGAGACAATCTAAATGTGAATTTGGTAGTTTTTAGTCCTCTCCATGTGGATAGACATGTATTTAAATGTTTACCAGCCACTTGAGGATATTTTGTAAACTATTATTTATGTTCAGTACATTTCCTTTGGGCTTTTTTTCCTCATTTTATTTCTTTTGGGCTGTCTATATAATTGCAGGATATTAACTTGTGTTGGATATATGCATTGCAAATGTATTATTTGAGTCTGTGTTATCCTTGTTAAGTTCTATTATTGTACCTATTTTTAAAGTTTAATGTAATTAAATGTATTAATATTTTATTCTTGTCTGTTTATTTATCTTATTTAGGAAATTATTGTTTATTATAAAAATGATATTTTAAAAGGTTAGTTTTTCTATTGGGGTTTTGATCTACCTAAATATTTTTTGTGTGTATATAGGAGTCTAATTTTATTTTGTTACCATATGGAAAACCAAGTCTTTCAGCATCACTTATTAAACATTTAATTTTATTTCCACTGGTTTGTAATGCCATCTCTGCAATACATGAAGTTTTCATACGTATGTGAAACTATTACCAGGTTTGCTATTCTGTATCACAGGTATTTTGTACCTTGTAAAGTTATACTGAATTATTTATTGTAACTTCAGAACATAAAGGAACTTCTGATTTTTTCTTCAATATACACTTATCTATACTACATAGCAATAGCAATGAGAATATATTCAGTTAACTACATGCAACAAAATGGATGGGTCTCTCAAATGTAGTATTTTCTAAAAGAATCCAGATGCATGTAAGTATATGCTTTATGATGCCATTTACATAAAATTCAAAACCAGGAAAACTAGTCTGTGATGTTAGAAGATAGGATTGTGGTTACTTTCAAGGGTAGCTATGAATGGAATAAAGCAAAAGGTGGGAGGCTTCTAGCTTCTGCTAGCTTTCTTATCTGGGTATAGTTACATTTGTAAGAATGTATTGAGCTGTATATTTTTATGTTTTTATGTGATAAATGAACAATTTATACAAAAACATTCTTTGTTATTCTTGATAATAGCTCTCACATTCTCGAGAATTTCTCCTATTTCGAGGTTGGTTTTTTTTTTCAGCTTTCAATTTTGCCTAAACTCTTTATGATTCGATTTTGTTTCTTGGGGGAACTACCACCATGCTCTTGCTAAATTCATGAATAATTTTGCTTTAACACACAATGGAAACTACACATGTAAACTGTCAGTTACTTTTTCAGCAGCACAAACCATGGTTGAATGCCTCTGTTTATTTTATTATTTTTTTTTTTTAAGAGAGAAAGCATGAGTGGAGGAGAGGAGCAGAGGCAGAGAAAGAATCTTAATTAGGCTCCATGCTCAGCATGGAGCCCAACTTGGGGCTCGATCTCATGATTCTAGGATCATGAACTGAGCCCTTTCTACCTACATATCTAACCACTCTTTTCCAGGAATTATCACCGGCCTCTCTTTCTATGCCCATACAAAAGTGACTGTTTCTTCTACCATTTTCTTGGACTCCTACTCTGTTCTCTCTGATTTCCCTGAAGGTTTACCTTCACTGCTGATCTTCAGTTGCCATTTGCATAATGTGTGGATGAAGAAATCTAAAGCCTAACTCCAAAGGAGATCCAGGCTTCTGGTTTCCAGATCCAAATGCAACTGTTGTCTATCTCTACTAAATAGTCTGACAGTTATCCAGATAGGATTCATTTTCTTTTTCAAACCATTTTGCTTTTCATAGTTTTAATAGCTAGAAACCTAGCAATTATCCTGGTGTTCTATCACCCCTTTTTCCCCTCTGTCAATTCTCAAGAAATAAATTAGTAACAATAATGCATGTGGTGAATTAAAAATGACCAAAAAAATCCTTTGTGTAATTCCCATAATAAGTCAAGGTCAGTGATCCTTCACCTTGGATCTGAGTAAGGTTTGGTATCTGCTTTGACCAACAGAATATGGAAGAAGTGATAATGTGTCAGCTTCCAGGCCTTGGACTTAAAAGCAATCTCCACTTCATATCTATTAGAGCACTCATGTAAGAAGCATGACCACCATGGGGTAAGGAAGCTAAAATAGCATATGGAGAGACTTAAGAGGAGAGAGAGATGCCTTACAAGCCTGTTAGTTCAGCCATCTCAGCCCTATTTAGGTAGAATAAGTTCGGGATTGTTCCCCACTTGAAACCATCTTAGACTTGGAATTACCTTCAAAAATATGTACCAACTATGCTTAATACATGTCAATGTCTCCCTGTCCACAAGATAAAGTTGAAAAAACTTTAAATGATGTAGAAAAAACACTTTGTAACCCACCTTTACCTGCATTTTAGCATCACCTTTCACTATTCTTTTCCTGTTTATTTCAGCTTCTAGTTTTCTGGAACTTTTAATTTCATTTTTTTAATTTACTTCTCTTCACATGCTATTTATTTCTGAAATCCAGTCCATCCTCCCATATTTTTTTTAGGATTAGTATTACTAAAATTAGTTCCTCTAATAGGACTTTAAAGTCTATATAAAGCTGAGGTGCTAGTATAGGTCTCAAAGCATCCTAGGAATAGGGCTGTCAAATCCTCCATCGGTCTGTATTGGATGAGTGTGCTAATCTGTTTGTTTTCCCTACTATGCTGTGAGCACTCTGAGCTCCCTTAGGGTAGGGACTGTGAACTTCTTTTTTTGTTTGTTTTTTTGTTTGTTTTAAGTTATTTATTTTTGAGAGAGAGTGAGAGAGACAGAGAGAGGGAGCACACAAGAACAAGTTGGGGGAGAGGCAGAGAGAGGGAGAGGAAGAGAGAGAGAGAGAGAGAGAGTGAGAAAGATAATCCCAAACTGGCTCCTCAACCTGCACAGATACCAATGTGGGGCTAGAACCCATGAACCGTGAGATCATGCCCTGAGCCAAAGTTGGATGCTTAAACAACTGAGCCATGCAGGCACCCCAGGACTGTGAACTTCTTACTATGATAAGTTCAACATTGAGCATGTAATTATCACATTTTATGTGCTGCAAAACAGGTGAGGAAGAAATAAGTAGATAAATTAATGGTGAGCCTGATAAATTCTCAGTGTAAACAAAATTAAAGATGTAATTTTATAAATAAATACACTAAAAGAATTTTTTTGAAAAATCAATTCTATTCATTTTTATAAAATGCTTTCCAATTTTGCTTCATATTAATACCTTACAATTATTGAGTGCTTACTATTTGCTCAACACTACACCTTTGCTGACTGATTTAATCTTCACAGCAACTCTATGTTGTAGGACTTTTCTGTCTCCATATCATATGAGGAAACTGAAGTTCAGAGAACTTAAAAAAGATGCCTAAGGTCACATGACTTTTCACTGGCAAATCTAGGAGTAAGCCTAGCTCATCTTTCTTAGGTCACTCTATCCTCTGAGTTTGACTGCCTCTCTTTTGAATACAAAGTTCTCAGATTTGTTTTACTTGAAGTAGGAAATACCTGTAGTAAAGTATTTTATTGTTTTTGGTTCCTAGGTATATAGTTCTCTCAGGTTGTATTCTTTATTAAATATAGGTATAATTTTAATAATATGAAGTAAAATATTTTATCCCTTATAATGAAGTGATACTGTGACTGAATAACCAATACTGAGAATTCTCTGTTCATGCTATAAATGATTTTTATTTTATTTTTAATAGGTGATAGTCTTAAAATAAATACAGACTACTGTCTGGTATCATCCATATAAAAAGTAGTGAATATTTTTCCTGGATTCCCAAGAGGTACATTGATTTTGGGGCAATTGGAAAAATTGATGTGCAACCTGTACTAGATCACATCTGAAGTCAACTACCTTGTCCTGTCTTTGTTTATCCTGTGCAGCTAGTCCTTCTCAGTTTGTTTATTTTAATCAGTTCTTCTCAAGTTTGTCTCTAAATGAAGAAAAAATATTTAAGATCACCTACTGCAAGCTAATCAAATTGTGTAGACCAGCTCGGTACCGTATTGAAGTAGAAAGTATTCCCCTGTATTTAGACCTATGCTGTTTTCCCTTTGATAGTTTTCTCATTATACTTAAGACATTTTGATAGGAATTATGACAGGTACATGAGGCTATCCCTGGAATCAACTAATTGAGATGTATGGTGTCATATCTCCACTGAATAAAAGTGATTCTGCTGAGTGGCTACCTGGCACCAGGTATTAGAAGGCCAAATCATTGTCCCTCCCACACTCTACAACTTGAAATGTCAAAAAATATTTATATTTATATCATTTTCTTAAAAATGATAATGCATTTTTTCCATATGCATTATCACATTTGATTTTCAAATCTCAAAAAAATAAATACCAAAAAATTATGGAGGTAATAGGATTCCAGGTTTATATATTAGAAATCTGAGACTGAGAGTAGAATGACTTAAGATTATATTAGAGACAAGAATGGAACCCAGAACTTCAGTTTGTTAATGTAGAATCTTAAAAGATTAAACATTAAGAAACCTACTTGGGAGGCACCTGGGTGGCTCAGTCATTTAAGCATCTGACTTCAACTCAGGTCATGATCTCACAGTTTGTGGGTTTGAGATCCACATTGGGCTCTGTGCTGACAGCTCAGAGCCTGAAGCCTGCTTTAGATACTGTGTCTTCCTCTCTCTCTTGTCTCTTCCCCACTCACACTCTGTTTCTCTTGAAGATAAATAAATATTTTTTAAAAAGTTAAAAAAAGAAACTTACTTGATATTTTGACTACCTTAAGTAAATCATAGAGAAAACAATGTTTAGATTCATCAAAAGTTGAAGTTTTATTAGACAATTGCAACCACAATTTAGAGATGCAAGGAAGTTTGGGATACTGGTGAGGATGTATTACTGAGATGATAGACTATGGCTATCTTATTAGATAGGAAGGAAGTGTTAATAAGGAGTCACTTATTGGAAGAAAGTAAAATGGTCAATACTTTTGTGATTGTGACTTAAATTTTGACTATAGTCATGGGTTACTAAAGTGGCAAAAATGGGTCAGTTGAAATAAGGTTTTTCAACTTTTTTTTTTTTTTTTATTTTTTTATTTTTGGGACAGAGAGAGACAGAGCATGAACGGGGGAGGGGCAGAGAGAGAGGGAGACACAGAATCGGAAACAGGCTCCAGGCTCCGAGCCATCAGCCCAGAGCCTGACGCGGGGCTCGAACTCACGGACCGCGAGATCGTGACCTGGCTGAAGTCGGACGCTTAACCGACTGCGCCACCCAGGCGCCCCTGAAATAAGGTTTTGAAGAGGTTGACAGAGGAGGCTTTGGGATTTGTAATTGGTTATTGGAGTCCCACAAAAATGATTGCAGTGTTTGAGGTGAAGAAGAAAACTGAGGCAGGTTTTAATGAACGTGGTGGGCAGGAGTATATGTCAAGAACGAAGGGAGAAAGCAGCAGGTAGAATGAAAAGTGGTCATGTAGCTGAAAGACTCAGCACTCAACAGAAATGATCTTGATATTTTATAAGTGTGGTGAAGTAATGGGGATCAAGAAGGAACAAGTACAAGTATCATCTCTAGGGGTCAGATGAATCTAAGTACTCACCACCTAAGGAGATTACAGGGAAAGAATTTCCTAAGGGAAGATTTAGGTTTCATTTACAGCAGGAAATAAGAGAGATCCTTTGACATAGAGTAGTCTGCTGGTTTGGGAGAGCAGTTTCAGAGAGTACAATGAGGTGAGAAATGGGGAAGAAGGTGTGTGGGGTCATAAACCAATTGGACCAATCAGATAAATTAGGATTATTTGTTTGGTTAGTGGTTGTGAAAGAAGTGGAGGATGCTAACTGAGTGAGGGACATGATACATTATTCTCTGGAAATATTTCAGTTTATAAATATTCTTAATAAAAACTCAGTTTAATTAAACTCTTAATTACCAAACACATTGTTCATTATTCAGAAGATACCCCTCTACCAAAAAAGAAGAAAGAGAAAGAAAGAAAGAGAAGAAAGAAAGAAAGAAAGAAAGAAAGAAAGAAAGAAAGAAAGAAAGAAAGAAAAAGAAAGAAAGAAAAAGAAAGGAAGGAAAGCCTAAAGCTTTAGTTTGTACAAATTTCTTTTGGATTCAACAATGCCCTGCACTGATTTTTTGGTACTCCTATTTAATAAAGGTAACTTTTGGCTGACTTTTTTCTCTAAGAATCATTGGCTTTACTTCTCTCAGCTTTGCCTTTTGAAGAGAGAGAAAAAGAAAAGATAGTGTGGTTTGACATAGGCAGGGGGTTTTCTTTTTCATTATCTTGAAAATATAAACAGATGTCAAGCTGTGAATAAACTTAGATGTAGTAATAGCACGGTCAGAGAAGAGATTTCTTAAGAAAAGTTTTCAATATTTTTAAACTTCAGAAGTAAACTCACTTACCTTTACGTGGCATCTCTCCTTAAACACGCAGCCTCTTCTTTTTCTATCGCTGTCATCATTTTCCCCCTCTTGTCAGTCTTGCTTTGATTTTGCAGCTGCAAAGCAGGTCTTTTCTTTCCAACTACTATTATCTTCTTTATATCTATAGTCCCTGAAGAGGCAATTTACGAAAGTACCTAGGCTTTCAGTCATCCAATTCTCATCTTGATCTCTTACAACCTGCTTTCAGCCCTGTGTCCTCATTTAAGACTCCTTTCATAAGGTAGCTACTGCCCTTATGAAATTAACTGGTCTGTGGTTTTTATACATTCCCAAGCTCTCAACCTCCTTCCATATACTTACTCAAGATATGACTACTAATTGTCAGTACTTTGTTATCTTCATCATATCTTTTTATTTTTCCTACTTGAAATCTTAATAAATCTTCTTATTCCATTTCAAAAATGTCAGATGTCTGTTCACCATAAAAGAATTCCCTTTCTCTTTCTAGTTATAATATCAGCAACTTTCCCAGTGATTTCTATGTCTTACTCACTCTGCATAATCTATTTACCATTTGTTATCCTTTCATTTTCTCTTTCATTCTCTTTCCATTGGTTTGTATCTTTTCCATGTCTTCAATTACTATCCAATCAATTCTAGTTCCATGGGTCTCTCAACCCATGACATGTTCTGCTTTATTCAATTCACTATCTGTACATTTACCCGTGACATCTTCCCATGTGTTCTGTTGCCATCTAAAACTCAATGTGACTAGGTCAGACTTTTGAAATTTTCTGCTAGGCACCCTTCCACTCTTCCTAACTCCATTACTTTCTCAATTTGACCAGCAGGAAGGTTGAGAATTAACTCAAATACCTTTTTAATCTTTCTCTCAAAGCCTTATTAACTTTTTTGCTTTTATGATCTTTATAAAGGTGCTTCTGTCTTGATCCCTAGACTTATATAAATGTCCTTATTTTTACACTCTAATACTGTGGTTTTGTTTTCCCTGATGTTTTGATTTCTCACCTATTACACTATTTTGTCATAATACACTCATATATTGCATTATTGAACTTAATGTTACTTTTTCATAAAGACATTCATCCTATTTTTATTTTTGTTATTTGTAATAGGCTTCTCAAGGAAAAAATCAGAAGAAAAGACGTATCTTCAGTTCTTTAGTTCTGCAATTTTTATACACATTCTTATACCTACTAATTTTTTCTAATATACTTCAATATTTCATAGCCTTTTCGTATATATGGGATCCATAAGGTATCAGGCATTGGTTTTTCTTAATGACATTTCATTTAAGTAAAAAGAACTCACAGTATTTATTTATACTTAATAAGCACACATTCTTAAAATGAAGATATCCTATACTTCAAATGTTCCTAAGATCAGAGAATAGTTAACAAAGTTTCCAAATCTCATAAATGACTGTAGATATTGAAATAGATCTATTTTAGATTTTGTGAAAGGGTGTTTTCTGTGGATAAAATAATAAACCAGTACTTTTCCAAGTTTTTGTTTTGTTTTGTTTTGGTTTTGGTTTTAGAAAGAGAGCATGAGCAGGGAAGAGGGGCAGAAGGAGAAATAGAGAGAATCTTAGGAAGACTCCAGGCCCATTGCAGAGTTCCACACGGGGCTCAGTGTCACAACTGAGAGATCATGACTGTGAGATCATGACCTGGGCTGAAATCAAGAGTTAGACGCTTAAGCTACTAAGCCACCCAGATTCCCCATCCAAGTTTCCTTTCTTAATAGCATAGTTCTACTCTGTTCTACAAATCATCTTGAGACTCATTCTTATTGTTTTATCACTTTCCTGCTAGAAGTGTTTTACATAATCATTGTTAAAGGAAGAATCATGGTTAAAGAAGATAGTTAAAGAAAGTTAAGCTTTATTAAGTTTGAATAAAAGCTTAAATAAAACTCTCAAACAAAATTTCCAGGCAGTGTCACATTACTTTTTGAAATTTAGGTAATAAGTTAAACTGCACCAGAGGAAAAGTTTGAATTTTATTTTTCTAAAAATAGATTAAAATGTTCAAGATTTGTAAAAGGGAAGTATTTATGACATTGCTGATAGATAAAATAGAAAATTTATGTAAAAGTCATTTCTAGGTCTGCTGTATTAAAGTTTAATTCTCACCACCACAAGCACACTAACAGGCTTTAATATTAAAGAGATGGTTTCAGAACACATTATGTGTGATAGGGATGTATCAGTATATTTCATCTTAATATTTATGTTTTGTGTGGAGATATGGATGTGTATGTGTGTGTGTTCATACACATATAACCTATAATTATTTATGGATAGTTGGCAACTGTATAGTATTTTGGAATAGAATATATCCCTGTGGAAGGGATATAAAACTATTTTCTATGTAGTAATCTGAAAAAATTTTTCTAAATTATTTCCTTGCCCAGTGTGCAGCTAGACTTAAGTAAACTGTAATTTGCCAATACCAAGTAACCTCTTATGCATGAATTTGTTATATTCTAATTGGAATTAAATTTTGAGCTATGTGAGCTAAAATATTACCAAAGCTAACACCTACTTCATGTATTAATTTTTTATATATAATGTATTTATTTATTTATTTTTTAATATACATCCAAGTTAGTTAGCATACAGTGCAATAATGATTTCAGGAGTAGAATCCAGTGATTCACCCCCTACATATTACACACAGTACTCATTCCAACAAGTGTCTTGCTTAATGCCCCTTGCCCATTTAGCCCATCCCTTCCACCCACAACCCCTCTAGCAACCCTCATTTTGTTCTTTGTATTTTAGAGTCTCTTATGTTTTTCCCACTCCCTGTTTTTATATTATTTTTGCTTCCCTTCTCTTATGTTCATCTGTTTTGTATCTTAAATTCCACTTCATGTATTATAATTGAGAAAATAGTGCTTGTAATTCTGTTCAAGTAAATGAGTTATCTTCCTTTAAAAAAAATTACCAAAAGACTGAGTTGTTTACTAATGGAACTCTACTTCCAGATTTTCCTTTCATGAGAATTTGAGCTTTAAAAAAACATTTTTCAGGAAGAAAAGATGAGTCAAATTTCAGGAATTTCACTAGGTAGCTGAATATCTGGCATATGGAACATTTACTAGAGAGTCACTATATGAACTAAAAGAATGAGACTCTGCCTACTTCTGGTAAGTCATACACACACGCACGCGCGCGCACACACACACACACACACACACACACACACACACACACATATGCATTCTAGCTCCTTCAATAAAAGCTTCCAAATGAGCATGAGCTCTGGATAAACATCATAACAGCTGTATTTTAGGTTGGCAGAAAATGAACTCAGTCATTTCAAAGTGTTAACCTGCTTGCATAATGTAAACATAATTTTTGGTAAAGTATTTTCATTTTATTACACAAACCGTCAAGTCAACATAGCTGTATGAATCTTAGTTATAGGACAAATTTTCTCTAAAAACTTTGTTTTATAATTCTCCAAACTCAGGGATTATGTTTTTTATTCTTTCTCATTTCAAACACAAGTTTAACATGCTTTTCATCCTGGTTTACAAGATGAACTTTAAATATAGCAAAAACTAGACAGGCCTTCGCCATTGCTTTGTGTCTTATTCTTACAGCCTAGCAAACCTTCCCTTTTTTATGATTTTATTCACTAGTTGAGAAATTTGAGATGGCTTACATGTTTTTAAGCTTTATAAGGTATTATTTAAAGATTATGTACCTTGTTTTAAGAGATATTAAGCAGGAGCTGAAATAAAAGACCACAGAGAGTGGAAATATTATTTGCTTGGAAAAATTTATATAGGTTATTAGTCATATTTATTATTTATTTGTGATTGCATATAAATATAAAGGTTGATTCTACATACCTCTTAAGAGTAACATGAATTTGTCTGTTTTTTTTTTTATTTTACTCCTACTCATTCTTTAACCATAAGTATAACATCATAAGGGATATATTATCTAACCTTAAAACTAGATCAGCCCCTTCAGCACCTTTTAAGCTGCCACAGCATTCCCTACCTCCCCAGTTGTAATTCACTGTCCTTGAAATTTTTCCAAAACATGAGATCCATCTCTCTCATATTCACCTGTCATTCTTAGTCAGGGATTAGGACAAGATTTATAGGGACAGCCATGAATATTTAGAACAATACTATAATAGATTATACTTGACAATGTACATCAAAATAAAAATGTTAATTATTTTGCTTTAGAAAATAAACCTATAGATTCACTTATAAAATTAAAAAATACATATACGAAGATGTTTGTTTCACACTGCCTAAAAAAACTAAATACCAATCTTTATTTAAAATAATAAATTTAACAATTAAGTTCTGATAGGGGCGCCTGGGTGGCTCAGTTGTTTGACCGTCCAGCTTCGGCTCAGGTCATGATCTCACAGTCTGTGAGTTCGAGCCCCGGCTCGGGCTCTGTGCTGACAGCTGAGAGACTGGAGCCTGCTTCTGATTCTATGCCTCCCTCTCTCTCTGCACCTCCTCCCACTCATGTTCTGTCTCTCTCTCTGTCAAAAATAAATAAAACATTATAAAAAATTTTTAATTAAGTTCTGATATAAAATTGTCTCTAAGATACATTATAAAACACATAAACACAATGTGTTAATTAATCTCCAAGGCATATTTCTTTTTATGAAAATAAATGGTATAAACTAACATAAATAAACTAGTATAAATAATCTAGTATATTCATTTTTTATAGAAATATACCTAAGAATTTTTGTTTACCGAGGGTATATTTTTGAAAAAGGAGGAGAGGGGGATATACTTTTAAAATATTTTACATTATTCTGTTTTATTTGAATTTTCTTACAATATGCATGTTTCATATATTTATTTGCATATCAACATGGGTTATATGAGTTGTGAAAATATGGGCAATTTTTCCTTGTCTTCCCTCTTCTTTTCAGAATTAAATTCCAAAACACTGACTTAAAAATCAGATTATTTTTAAATAATAATAATATAAAATAGACAATATTGCATAGCTCACTAATTTACACTAAAGTATTTATAATGATAAATAATTAATGTAGTCTTTTAAAATAGTAAAAATCGGGGCACCTGGGTGGCTCGGTCGATTAAGCGTCCGACTTCGGCTCAGGTCATGATCTCACTGGTCCGTGAGTTCGAGCCCCGCGTCAGGCTCTGTGCTGACAGCTCAGAGCCTGGAGCCTGTTTCAGATTCTGTGTGTCTCCCTCTCTCTGTCCCTCCCCTGCTAGCTCTCTGTCTCTTTCTCTCTCTCAAAAATAAATAAACATTAAAAAAAAGAAGAATATGGGGGCGCCTGGGTGGCTCAGTCGGTTGAGCGTCCGACTTCAGCTCAGGTCACCATCTCGCGGTCCGTGAGTTCGAGCCCCGCAACGGGCTCTGGGCTGATGGCTCAGAGCCTGGAGCCTGCTTCCGATTCTGTGTCTCCCTCTCTCTCTGCCCCTCCCCTGTTCATGCTCTGTCTCTCTCTGTCTCAAAAATAAATAAACGTTAAAAAAAATTTTTTTAAATAAATAAATAAAATAGTAAAAATCAAAAAGAAAATACATTCTCAAAGATTAAAAGAAATCTAGAAATAGAAATAAAGTAAAATAGATTGAACCAAGAATGTCAATATATCTTATGTTGGAACTAATATGTTTATTTCCCTTATAAACATTAATATGCATAATGTGTTTAAAAAGGCAATATTAATTTATAAAATGAAAGCTCTTTTTTATAACTCTCTAAGTTTTTTAGTAGAAAAATCCATGTCTTTCACATCAGCTTAACATTCTTGACATATCCAAACACTGTAGCTGAACTAGATCATTAAAATCATTTCTTCTGAAATCTTTTAAAAAATCATAAATAGAAATAGCAAATAAAATGGAAGAATTATTTCAGTTAATATTCTGCTGTCTTTGCACACATATACAAGTACTTGTTTTATTTTTTGAAGCTCTAACACCTAGAATTTTATTACCTAGAATTATATTTTCTCATTTAATAATAAGTAAAGCAAAATATTTTAAATTTTTTATGTGTATATTTTAACTCTTCAGTTATCTTTTATTACTGTTTATTACTTTATCAGAAAATGATATTACAAGTGTTCCTGGGTGGCTCAATTGTTTAAGTGTTGGACTCTTAATTTTGGCTCAGGTCATGATCTCATGGTTCAGATGAGCCAGATGAGGTCTGGCTCTGTGCTGATAGCATGAAGCCTACTTGGGATTCTCTCCCCTCTCTCTCTGCCCCACCCCACCTCATGCTCTCTCTCCTAAAATAAATAAATAAATAAACATTAAAAATGAAAATAATATTAGAAAATGATTTATTCATTGTACCTGAAATATTTTTGTAGATCCTGAAAACATAATTCCCTTTTTGGAATTATTAAGGCTAACCTTTACTTGCTATAAATCTCAAGTAAACAATATTCTAAGTCCCTTTAATAATGTTCAGAAAGTATTACCTTTGACAAATTATTCATCCCTAATTATGAGGAACTTGAGTCTCTAGGAAAAATTATACAAATAGACCACTATGGCATATTTATCTAAATGTTATTTCTATTTGATTGTTTAAAATGAAAGATTTTAAAATGCATTTTGAACTCACACAACATCTTGTTTGATTTCAATCATGTATTTTTCTGGGGGTGTTTGAGTGAAAGGATGTGGATCAAAGACATAGTGTTTATAAAATCTTTTTGCAATTGGTTTGTGAAGCCCAAATGTACATAGAAAAACTGAGGAAGAGTACACAATAAGAATAGGTGTGGGTCCAAATTTAATTCTTGTGGAAGTCCCACAGTGTGTTTACAAAATGACTTTACAAAATGTGTCCAACTAAAGCACAGATCCTATCTACACCATACTTTTTATTAACTAAATTATCTTCTAATTTAATTCTTAACATTTTTACCTGTCGGTGAATATAGCCAACTAATGTCAAAGTGCCATCAATAGTACTATAGGTTTTGAGAGGTTAAGTCTTAAAGAGGCATGATGAAATATATAAACTCAAAATGGTAAAATTGACGTCATATATCCTTATTTTATAAATACTATAATTAGGGATTGGTCTCTTAGGCACACTTTGAAGATCAAACTGGGTCTTTACTTTCACTTACTTTCTATTAATATCAAATATTCTAAAGATCTCCAGACGTTATTCACTCTTAATGTTTTACTGTGGTATGATTATTTGTGGTTATGAAATATTAACTTAATAATAACAATATTAATTTTATTTTAATTCACTCAGTCTTATCCTAAGAATAAGTGGAGTTTTTTTGTAGCTATACTTTTGTATTTTAGCAGAGAGATGCCACATAGCAAAAAATTAAATAATAAACAAACAAAATCATAAAATAATAATATAATTAAAGAAATAAATAATCACTTAGATGATTGACAGTTTTCACTGGTCATATACAATATGTAAAATCCCAGAGGAAAATATATTAAATCATACTGAAAAAATGTAAGACATAGCTAGATATGTGGTTTATGTGGAGTCTATTGCTCAGTCAGCAAGAGTCTGAAATTGTAGTATGTCAAAACAACACAATACAAAAATCTCTTTTTGTTGTGAAGACAATTACAATGCTTTAGGCTTTAAATATACACATATAACACATTTCAAATTAACATATCTAAGAATATGGAACCAAAAGAAAACTTCTTAATCAAATTTTGAATGATTTTAAATGAATTTTAAAAGAATGGTTTACTTTAAGCATAAAAAGCTCTCTCTATAGAGAATGGAGTTGATGGAGGGATGGGGTGGAGGATGGGCTAAGTGGATGATGGGCACTTGTTAAGAAGGGCACTTGTTATGATGAGCACTGAGTATTACTTGTAAGTGACAAATCACTGAATTCTACTCCTGAAACCAATATTACACTATAAGTCAGTACATTAGAATTTAAATAGAAATTTGAAAAAAATAAAAATAAAAGGTTACCTTAATATTGACTAATTTCCTCTCCCCCCAAGAAGTGTCTATCTTAATGAATTTTTTAGTGTTCATTTTTAGAGAGAGAGAGCACACATGTGTGAGCAAGGGAGGGACAGAGAGAGAGACAAAGAGAATTCCAAGGAGGCTCTGCACTGCCAGTGCAGATCCTGACACAGGGCTCAATCCCAGGAACCATGAGATCATGACCTGAACTAAAATCAAGATTTGGATGCGGAACCAGCTGAGCCACCCAGGAGCCCATGTATCTTATTCTTAAAAGCACTTAAAACCAAATGAATAATCTGGGCTAAATAAGATATAGAGTGATGATATATTTGACTTTACTCTTCTTTCTATATAATGTAGAGTTAGGTATTTGGTGTTCAAATCTATAGTGTTTGTAAGATATGCCACTCCTAATGAAAACCACATGAAAAGGCAAGTCTACTTTCTATTTTCCAAGGAACTGAAATTATGTACATTTCAAATTAGGAGAAAATGAGCTCCTCTATACTTTCTAAGTTTAAAAATGTTCACAATTCCACAATTTAGACAAGTCTCTGAATGCTTAGGATCAAATAGCACAGATGCCAAATGACTCTCAGTATATTCTATGTGACTAAATATTATACATGCAATTGTTAACCTTATTCAGTAGTCTTCTCTCCATCTTAGCTTCTTGCCTTCCAAAATTCAAACACAGAATGACTACTTTACAATAGAGCTTGTGTCAGGCTCTGTGCTGAGCATGGAACCAGCTGAATATTCTATGCCCTTCTCCTACACTCACATACTCTCTCTTTTAAAAAAAAATAAAAATAAATAAAAAATTTAAAAAAAGTCAGTGATAAAATTTTCTAATAAAGACAAATAGAAACTTACTTATATTTTTTCTAATGTATTCTAATCCCTTACTGAGGTCTTTGAATTCAAGTATTAAATTATGTGTGGCAGCCTAAACAATTCTTTTGCAAAGATGCTCAGTTTCTAATCCCTCGAACCAACCTTTAGAATATTTCACTCCTCATGGTAAAATAGATTTTGAAGATGTAATTAAATTAGAGGTGTTGAGACAGGCAGATTATTTGGATTATCCAGTGGGCCCAATTACAAAAGTTCTTGAAAGAAAGAGGCAGGGAAGTCAAAGACAGAGAAGGAAATGTGACAATGGTATCAGTGAGAGGATTGGAGGTTACCCTGCAGGATTTGGAAACTGAAGAATGGACCACCAGTCAAAGAATTGAACAGTCTCTGGAAGCTACCACAAAAAAGGAAAATGATTCAGCCTTAGAGCCTTCAGAATGAACCAGCCCTCTGACTTGACTTTAGCCCTGTGAAACCTTGAGAGGGAGTTTGGACTTTACACCTCCAGAACCGTAAGATAATAAATCTGTGTTGTTTTGCCACTAAATTTCATATAATTTATTACAGCAGTAAAAGGAAACTAATACTTTAACCATTAAGTGACTCTATTACATTTTTAGACATTTTACTGAGTTACGTATGAAAATGAGACTTTATTATCATGTTTGGATTCATCTGAAGATATTCAATAATGGATTTTCATTCAAACTCTCCAATTTAAAATTGTTTTGAAAAAGAAATTCTCTTAGAAATATATAACAGTTTTTGCTAATGAAAAGGGTGTATTCTGAACTTGATTAGCAAAAAAGAGGGAGGCATACTTGGCTCCTTTTCCTACTCAAATTTATTTGTTTGAATACTTAATGAAGGTAACTACTTGCATTTTATGGCTTTTAAAAGAAAAAAAAAATCAACTAGTTAAATTACACACCAAAATCTTTTATTTATAATTTAGATTTCAGTCTGCATACTTGATATCAACTCAAGAAATTACTTAACTTCCTTGTTACATATGGCCTGCATATCACTGAGGGTTGTTTTCTTGGATTCTACAGTGGGTTGCAAATGCAAGGATTTATTAGCATTAAATTGCAAATTTTTTTGCTACTCAATAGTCACAATCCTTGATGTTATTTTATCAAGTAAAAGTTCCCATAGAAAAATTGACTACTTTCCTGAAGTTAATCTAACCTACAGAAATTACAATGGACATTTTTCTCATCATATTGAAAAGCAATGGAAAACTGGTCAATAGCAGCAAGAGGAGGAAGAGAGTGATGTTAAATGCATTTTAAAAGACTTAAAGAATTAAAATAAAGTAATACTTAGTTTGGTGATTTTACTTTCTGGATGTAAGCACATAGGCAGAAGTGAGGACAATTTTGCTCAGAAGTAAGGACAGAGTTTGTGTGATTTATATCACTGGGACTGGATTAAGCATATTAGTTTTTACTCTAAGCATAAGGTTTAAGGGGATAGAATCCTGGTTACATACTAAGTGTAAATTCGTAGTAGCAAATGAAGAACATAGAACTGAGAACTTCTGGCTTCTGCCCCAAGATGTAGAGAGCTAAATAGTGGGGCACTTCCTCTCTAACAACAGAAAAAGAGATGACCTAACTTCAAAATTAGCAGAACAAATGACTGGCCCCAAATCTAAGAAACAATAGTGCTTGAAGAGAGAGAGCAGATATTCACACTTACTGAGACAGATGCAACTGAACACATTAGAGTTTAACTTGAATTGCTGGCAAATTATTAAAGGCTAAGGGCAGCCTGGCAGGATAGCATGAAATCCCTGAAAAGGGTGATGAAAATATATGAGTTGTTTTTCTTGAATCTTTACAGAAACAGGTCTGAGAAGTATCTTGTGCTGCAAATCAACATCAATCTTGCAATAGAGGCAGGAAATTCAACTGGATTCTTCTCTTGCTATCTCTTCAGTGGAATAAAAGCCATAGTCTGGTGGAGATAAGGAGAAGGGCTGGGGCCATATGTATGCAACACTGTTGAAGAAGAGAACAAGATGGGGGCTGGAGAGGCAGGAAAAAGGAATGCCAAAGTATGCTCAGATCCAATCAGTAAAACCATAGAGACCTAAAACAGGTAAGTAGTTGTCAGTAGTTGGAGGAGGAAGATGAGAGGGGCTACTGGAAAGGAGCTTCATGTGGGAAATTTAGGGTGTTGGAATCATACTGTATGGTATTAGGTGGGTGGATACATGACTTTATGCATTTGTCAGAACCCATAGAATGGTAACATCATAAGGAGCAACTTGATTGGATACTGATGGGGTGCAGCAAACACTACCCTAAAATACGATGCCTTTGCACACTGAATATTTTAAGCTAAAAGACTTTGAGAAAATAGAAGCAGGAAGGTCACTCGAATTTCTTACCCCCACTTCACTCTTCTTTCCTGAAACAGTTCATAAAAACTTCTTGTGAGAGATACACTACTTATACCCAGAGGTAAGGAGTACCTTTATCTCTGAGGACAAAGGGTCATCAAGATAAATCTTAATAATAAGCCTTGCTAAATTTCCCTCAGTTTACTGCAATTACCTAATAATCCTTAACCTATTGTATTTCTCCACAATTGTCCATCCCTCATCAACCTAGAATAAAAGTACACAAGTCTGTTTCTTTGACTCCTACAAAGACTCCCATGTCACATAAAATTTATATTAAATATATTTTATGCTTTTGTTCTGTGAATCTTTGTCATTTTGAATTTCAGACCTAGCCAGAGACCCTAAAATGGTACAAGAAAATATTTTCCTTGCTTGCAGATGATTTTTTAAAAAAATCATCTAGAACATCAGGGATCCCAGCATCGAATACAAACTGTAAAAACTTAAACTATATTATATATATATATATGATATAACATCATTGAATGATAGGAGGAAAAGGACTTGATCTATGTAACTTTGGTAAAGATTGTTTTGACTAAATATCATAAAGCTACAGACAGTTGTGTAACACTATATAATTCTGAAACTATTTTACATATATACTGGGTTGAACAAATAAATAAGTTACTTGTAGATAATGTGAGCCCATTCCTCATGGCTAGAGAAAAAGTTACAAATACCCAAAAGAAAGAGATTAAAATGACACCTGTTTTGAATTAGAATCAGAAATGTCAGGATAAACTTAAATTTAATATATGTACATAGATAGTTACAGAAATTATATTTCATATGTCTTGTTATACAGACATGTTTTTCCCAGCTTTGTCCATTCAGAGAGCTTGAATCAATGACAATACAGTAGCAAAGCACACTTAACCCACATTCTTGGTTTCTAAACATCATTTTCCAATAAAAGAAACCAGATCTCCTTAGAGAAATGGTTAATTCTAGATCTAGGGTAAGAAAAATGCAAAATAAGTCTGGAGTTTTTGTAGTATTAGAAAATAAGGAGTACTTAAAAAAAAAGATATATGCCAGTAGACATAGAAGCTCTTAGTGGCCTATAAAAGCACCCAATGGCCAAAACTGAAAGAATTCCGATAAAATAATAAATAATGATAGTGTTACATTATAACTCACAGGGAAAAAAAACTCCATGAGTCTGCAATGATATGAATTTATGACTGAATAAATAAGTGGAGGAGAAAAGAAGGCCAGATTTTTCTTACAGAATAATTTTGATTAATAAATGTTGATAGGGTTCAGGCCCTAGGTATAATCCCAAAAGAATGGAAAATATAACACATTGGCATGTTGAATATTTTAAGCTGAAAGAATTTGAAGAATGGCAGGTGCTGGAAAGACTCTCTGACCTTCCCCCCTGAACTAGGTCATGAAATGCTCATGTGAGAGGTACCCTCTCTCTACAAGGAGGAAAGATGTATTCTTATCTCTAAAGATGGAGGGATATCAAATAGAATTTGCACTCATAGGCCTTGATAAGTTTCTGCCAGTTTACTACATTAGTTCATACCCTTCTTTCCTATCACGTTTTCTCAGAACTGTCTACTTTTAATCAAACATAATATAAAAATTCTCAGCATTAACTGTCTCTTTGGGTCTTTATCTCCTTGAAAGCTCTTGTGTCATGTAAAATTGATATTAAATAAAGTTGTGTGCTTTTCTGTTATTAACTGGTATTTTGTGGGGCACCTGGGTGGCTCGGTCGGTTAAGCGTCCGACTTCAGCTCAAGTCATGATCTCACAGCTCTCAAGTTCAAGCCCCATGTCAGGCTCTGGTGCTGACAGCTCGGAGCCTGGAGCCTGCTTCAGATTCTGTGTCTCCCTCTCTCTCTGCCCCTAACCCACTCTCATTCTGTCTCTGTCTCTCTCAAAAATAAATAAACATTAAAAAAATTTATTAAAACTGGTATTTTGTTATTAATCTGCCCCAGCCAAGAACCAAGAAGGATAAAAGGAAAAGATTTCCCCCTCCCCTACAAGTAGAAGAAATGAGGGAAACAGAAAATCATCATGAGAACACCATAGTAATAACTTGATGCCGGCAAGATCCACTGATGAATGACAAAAGTAGTAGACAAACTTAAAAGAGAAACTAGCTATTGCATACCTCATTATATCTATCCCCCAAATTTCCTACTTTAACAGTTTAAAAAAAAAGCTTATCATAAATTCTGTTGCCTCTCTGTCAAGGAGGACAAATTCAGTTACCTCCTTTTCACTGTGGGCTGGGCTTAGTAAATACCTTTTAACAATAGACTATGAAAAAGAAAAAGCTAGTTGATTGAAGGAGACTGAGCAGACATGATAACAAAATGCAATGAGGGATCCAGAATTGGATCTTAGAACCAAAAAAGTATTTCAGGAAATGAATCTGTGATTTTATTGGTATTGATTATTGTTAGGAAATTAACATTAGGAGATAGGTGAAAATTACATGTGAATGTATGACTATTTTTTAAACATCTTTGAGATATAATTTGTATACTATAAATATCCACCATGTATAATTCAATTATTTTTAGTATATTTACAGAATTATCCAAAAATCATAAAAATCTAATTTTAGAACATTGTGTCACCCCAAAAAGAAAACCTGTAAGTTAGCAGTCATTTCTCATTCCTTCCCACCATCATTCCTTCCCAATTTAGGCAACCACTAATCTACTTTCTGTCTCTAAGTGTGCCTATTGTAAACTTTTCATACATATAAATAGAATCTTTTAATCTGTCTTTTGTTATTGGCTTCTACTTATCCTAATGTTTACGAGCTTCATCCATATTTGGGTGGGTATCAGTACTTCATTAGTTTTTATTCCATCGTATGGCTATTCTGTTGTATAAATGGGTAATAAAATGACCTTTAAACAATTCCTTTATCAGTTGGAAATTTGGGTTTCCAACTGAATTTCCAACATTATTCATTATTATGAATAATGATACTATGGCATTAATATACAAGCTTTTGTGTGGACATATATTTACAGTTCTTTTGGAATTATACCTAGAGCTAGAATGGCTAAGTCATATGATAAGCTTACATTTAATATTTGGAGAAGCTGCCAAACGGGGCAGTTGTCTTCTAGGGAAGGAGCTTCTACATTGACTTTAAATAAGAAAGGAGTGTTAGTTCTCAATAGGGAAGATTGGGCAACTTCTTCAGGCTCAGGGCTTGCAAATACAACTATTCAACATTTGCAGGAGCATGTACCATGTTTGGTTCCTATATTTTTCCAACCACCCCTGATTTTGGCATAAAATGTTTATATTTACTATTTATCTTGCACTTCTCAAATGTCTGATAAATAGTGTAAGCTATCACATTGTTTTTCATTGTTACACTATGCCAATTCACTACCTGTGAGACTTTTAACAAGTGGACCACTGCCTTTTGTCAGGGGCTCCCTGACAGGGAGCAGGCAGGCTGAAAAGAGATCTTGTGCAAATATTGTCACTCTCTTTTTTGCACACTCTTGGGAATTACCGTCACTATTTTGTTTCTGGGAAAGCAAAAGCTGAGACAGACTTTATCATGCTGAGTTTTAATGAAGAATAAACACCTTTGGAAAGAAGAGGGAGGAAGCAGCACTGGGCAGAGGGAGAGGCCAAACTGATATATACCTGAAAATTTTGACCCACCTCATGAGATCTGGAATGAATATGTCCTGTCAACACTGTCCTACACTGAGACTGACTGTGTTGATCCATCACTGGATATAGGCCACACAGATAAAGCATGGCCTTGAGTGAGGTTATCTGTACACCTGAATCAAACCCTAATGCAGATGCCAGTAGGAGTGATAAGTCCTTTATCTTTTTTAAGTTTATTTATTTATTTTGAGAGACAGAACATGCACGCAGGAGGGCAGAGGGAGAGAGGAAGAGAGAAAGAATCCCAAGCAGGTTCCATGCTATCAGTGCAGAGCCCTATGCAGGGCTTGAACTCACGAACCTGAGATCATGACCTGAGACAAAATGAAGAGTCACACAGTTATTGGACTGAGCCACCTAGGCGCCCTGAGTGGTAAGTCCTTTAAAGAGGAATCTGGGTGGTATACCTTACCTGTAACCATATATCTAACATGGGGTAGAATTAAAAATACAATACTCATTTCTTATTCTCAGTCTGGTATTCTGCTTCACCATCTTGTTCCTGGTAAAGAAATAGAACAATGTTTGTCTACCGCTGAAAACTATTTAAAAGATGGGTTTTATTCTTTCTGATACTTTTTTCTTAAACCAATACTGTTCTCAGTGATACCTTTATAAATGTCTATGGTAAATAGATTTACTTACACTCAGTTTATAATGGCTTTATGCATGTTTTTCTCTTCTGACTGTGTGTCTTCCATAGTGCTAATATTTAGCTGTTTACATACAGAATGTGTTATGGTGTCTACACAAATCATCCATGCTATATTATAAAGAAACCCAGGCGTACATTTAAAGGCAGACTTATTGTTTTCCTCAATGTCATAAAAATAAGATATGTTCAATTTGAAAATTTTGGGAAACAACTAAAAATAAATATTTCTTAAATAATACATCCACTCTTTAGAAATAATTTGTTTCCTGGGTATCATTGGCTTTTCCATTTGTTTACTTTTTTGATTTTTTAATTTTGTGTCACACTATATTTTGGATTTGAACAAGTTCACAATGTTTTTCTAGTTAAAAAATAAAACATTTTGCAGAGCATGTGGCTATAGACAGTAAGGTATTTAGAATTAGAGACGGAGGAGTTAAGAAGCATAAGACCCTCATCAAATGTACAAAACACAGTTTTGTAGAAAACATTATAAAAGTCTGACTTTCTTGTCATCTCTAATTTTTAAATCATGGAATACCAAAATAAAAGCAAAATATATGGTATGCATGCAAATTTAAATAGAAACAGATGAGTGAAATGTTTTTCACATGGCTACATTTGTCATTGTAAATGTCCTTAAACAAATGCAATTCATTCAATAATATTTTATTATTTGTTGTTTTACAGCCACTATAATGTCAACTTGATGCATGTAGTAAATTTTTCTTCAAGTTGAATAATAATCCTATGTATGTGTAGCAGATGCTTTTGTATACCAAATGATTCTAGTCTGTTCTCATCAAACACATAAAGTCATTTTGGAATTGCATGCATGCAAATGAGAGTTACATGCATGTAAATTTGCATTTGAAATGACTAAATTCTCTTTCCATTTCCATTCTTTATTCTCAATAGCAAACTATTTTTCAATCTTTAAGGAATATATTTGTTCTAAGCTCAGATGTTTCTGACATTAAAGCCAAAACAGATGTTTACATTCAAGTAATAGGACCAGAACATTTGTTGTTATGATGATGTACTTGACATTTAAACTTAAAACATTTTGGAATAAAGGGTATAGAGCTCCATAGGCCAAATTTTTATTTGGAACTTTTTTCCAGAGTAAAAGATGACAACTATTATATCTAAACCATAGGTAGTTTACAAATTCAATGTATTTTTAACAAAAAGATGTTTCCTTACAATATTATGAAAGGTAGCAAACTCAAGGACTCATGAAAATTGCCAAGAAATATATGTCTAATGTTAGAAATTGATTAAAATTATATTTTTATTTTAGTGAGGGAAATTTCCAATTAAATGCTTCAGATTAAGAGAGTAGATCACATGAAATTACCTAGTATCCTATGATGTCCTAAGATTTGTATTTCTTGTTATTTTTAAAAATAAATCATGATTCTCACAAGGAAATGATCCTGAGTTATAGAAATTTTTTTCCCAATTTTTGTCACTATGCTATAAATATATTGAAATTCAATATGACAGTGAAAACAAGTTTTTGCTATGGATATAGATTTAGTTATAGATAAAGTATTAATATAACAATTGCTAGAGTTAGACTTTCAGAATCGGTAAGAAAACCTCAAGGGAGAAGTAGAGTAAAAGCCTAGAAGGCTTAAAAATTAAGCCTTTGACTAAAACCTGAACACAAACCCAAAGGAAAAGCTGTTAATTTAATACAGGTATCAAACTAAAGATGGTTCATAAAGTAAAGCATGAACGAGCTTGCAAATATATGTCCTCAGGTTCTTAGCATGATCCTGAGTATAATGTAATATTTTACATTTTTTAATATGAGTTTCCAGTTGTTCCTGTATCATTTTGCTGAAAAGATACCATTTGTCCACTACATTGCCTTTGCACCTTTATCAAAAATCCATTCTCCATATAAGTATGGGTCTATTTCTGGATTCTGGATTCTGGATTGTGGATTCTGGATGTATTTAACTTATTTCCAATACGACACTGATTTTATTACCATAGCTTTATAATAAGTCATTAACTCAGGATAACCCAGTTTGCTTTTTTTTTCTAACTTACTTCATCTGTCCTAGATATTTTCCATTTCCATGTGAATTTTCCATACCGCAAGAACTAAAAATCCTGCTTACAGCCTCATGAGGGAGTTTGGAAGTAAAACCTTCCACAGTCTAGCCTTGTAATGACATCTTGACTGTAGTCTGTGAGAGATCCTAAAATATTTAGGGACCCTAAAAGTAGTAACTACAAAAACTAAGATAGGGACTTCAGTTTCTAGTCTGGCATATAAGAAGCTTTTGAAAGTCATCATTCCACCCTAACAAATAAAAAGCTGAGCAGACTGAAAAATCACCTGATTTGGATCCTCTGTCCCCTTTCTCTCTGCCCTTCCGTCATTTGCTCTCTCTTTCTCAAAAACAAATAAACATTAAAAAAACTGAAGGAATGGGGTTAGGTGGGCTTAATACTCTAAGCTTATAAAAAGGGCCTGGGAAACAATTCAAGCATACAGGGGCATTTGGAATTTCAGCAAAGTTACGTATAAGATGAGCTAAGGGCTCATTGCTGTCTTGGGAAGACTGAGGTTTCTGATGGCAAATCCAACAATCAGGTTATCCCCTTTCTAAAGGAATTGGGAAATATAGACAACGGCAATGTCTTTCCATGAAAGAGAGAGAAAAGAAGCAACAGTGAGGAAAAGGTGTAAAGGCTTGGTCCATACATCTTGTAAAAGCTATCTCATTAGTTGGTGTCTGCTTCAATTATGGGAAATCTTTATTTCAGGTCACCAGAAGGTGAGCAGGTCTAGTTAGAGTTTGGTGCTTTCTTTAGATTTATCACATGAATCCAAGAATCTATTCCCTGGAGTTTGGAGGTACAAGAGTGGGTTAACCAAACCTGACAGAAGCCTTTACAGAGAGGTTGAAGAGAATCTTTCTAGGGGTTTCTTTTCCACTAGATGAAATCTCTAGGTTGCAAGGTGTGATGCTTAAAGTCTTAATTTCCCAGTAGTGTGCTATGAAAAGATTTGTCAGTAAAGCATGGATATATCTAATAGAAGCAAGTAGGTCTTTACAATATTAAAGTATATCTTCCTTTATCAACTGGGGATCATAGAGGCAGGGGCCAGATGCATTAGATATCCTATGACTATCTCAAGTGGTGAGAGTTTATGAGTTCCAAAGGGGATGTATGATGAATTCCAAAGGAGACTTAGAAGGGTCAACAGCTGTGCTTTAGCCAGGGTATTTGGAGGGTCTCTACAAATTTTGCCAATTGAGTATTAATGATGCTGTTAGTGCATTCTATGTGCTCTGAGGATTGAGGATGATAAGCACAGTGAATGTCTTGTAAAACTGTCCAAACAGCACAGATGTAAAAAATAAAAACAAACAAACAAACAAACAAAAAGATCTAACTGATCACTATGCAGTTTGAGAGGGGTTCTTCAGTTAAAGATAATCTTTTCTAACAGAATTTTAACCATAGAAAATCAATGGCCTCTCTATAAGGGGAAGCTTTGGTGAAGTAGGAAAACATAAAAACCATGACACAAACATATTTATATCCATGAGACAAGGAAAGCTGTATGAAGTCCATTTGCTAAACCTTGAATGGTCCTTGAAATTGGGCAGTTTATAGTATCTGGGAACAGTGAAAACAGGTTTCCTTGGATTTTACTTTGGACATGTGATATAAATGAGGTGGGCACTTTTGTAGACTTCTTAAAGTTTCCAAACCAATGCAATTATCCAAGGTATAATTTACGTATCCTATAATTTTGTCAGTAAGCCAATGATTTAATGTGTGTACAGTGATAACTAGTGAGAAATTTAGAATTTCTGGTGGAGCCAGATTGTTATTTGGTCAAAACAAAAGCTATTTTTATTGAATTAGTTATTATATCTCATATTGTTTTTTCTTCATTGAGGTCAACTTGTCCAAATTATCATTTGGGAGAACATCCTTTTGGACTATGACAAAGATTTGACAATTTGTTTCCTTGAGAGTAGCATTTTTGGTGGAAATATCAGTGAAGTGGTTTCCTTTGGCCTCCTGAGAATTGAGTCTAGAATGCTCAGGAACCTAAATAATAGCCAAAGCAGCTGTCAAACATATGGCATTTAATAAATGTGGACACAGGAGCCATTTTAAATTTTATTCACATTGGAGATAAGGAAACCTTGCTATTTTCATATCATTCCAAAGTTATGAGCTACCCCAAAGACATGCTATCGGTGTAAATGCTTGAGCTTGATGTCTTGAAGGGCTTCTTTATTTATAGGGTATTAATTAATTCTGAGGAGAGGTCTTGAGAGATGTATTTGAAACTCAGTGGAGGTACACTATTGGTTTTGCCAATATCAGTTGAAGATTTTGTCCACAAAGAGAATGGTACCTGGTGTAATAAGGACAAATGATCAGTTTCCCCAGACTCAGCCATAGTGCTGTCAGAGCAAATAAAAGATGTTATAAGTAATTTAATTCACTTGGTTGGCTATTTTGATTATTACTGTCAAATTCTAGAATTATTTCCCTCTTTTGGGAGAGAGAATTCCAGCATGATATTTTTCTAAGTCTCAGCCCAGTAAATGAATAAGAGTGAAGGAACTATGGGGAAAAGGGTGAGTGTCTCTCAAAGGACCTAAACAAGAAGGAATAGGTTCAGAGCAGGAACCTGTTGATGTGTATTAGAGACCCCCCACTATTTGAATCATTTTTGTACTCTAAGGCAAGGGCTGCTTTATAAGCAATGGGTTTGAGCACCAAAAGTATAGCTCAAGTGTCAGTAAGGACAGAGAGAAATTATTCCCAATCTGGATTGTTTTTTCTCTGTGCTGATTGAGATAGAGGATTGGGGAAAGCCCATGTAGTTCCTTGGAGCACCATTTAGGAATTAGGAGAACACTGGAAAGGCTGGCGAGAAGATTCTGGGTACATGGAGTGCGTAGGTTTGTAACATTTTTTCCCTAATATCTTGGCTCTTTGCAATACTGGCAGAGACAATGAGATTTTTGGTTTTGTTTGAGAACCTCCATTGCTAGAGTTGAAAATTAAGAATTTTAGTGGCCTTCCTTTTATTTGAATATCTAGGGTACAGGCAAGCTGATTTGACACATTAATTAAATTTGCTGTGGACATAATTTCCTATTTCATCCTGGTCCTTTCAACTAAAAGAAAAAGATCCTGTTTCAGCCCATTAATAAACACATAGTTAAATTCTAAGTGGATTCAGCATCTAAAAGAACACCAGAGTTTCCTTAAAGACAATTTTAACTTGATTATAATAGTCATGAACAGGTTAATGAAGCTTTTGTGTGCAAGCCTGAATTTTGTTTCAGGCCAAAGGCTTAGGAAAATCTGTTGAAGTTGATTAGTGGAGATTTCTAGTGAATTTGCTAGCATCTTGCACAAAGTTAGGGGTCTGTTTTCCTAAGTACCTTTCAAGGTGTTTCCATTAGCGTAGTTTTCATCCAATGTTTGGCCTGGCCATCATTAACAAGCATGTGAACTAATTGATATAAATCTGTGAAAACAGGTTGATAAGTTTGAATGACTGTGTTGAATTCTTCAGCGAACCTGTGGGGGTCCTTGGTTACTTTCAGGAACTATGGTTTGAAGTTCACCTTTAGTCCAGGGAACATAAGAAATTTGGGGGTTATTTGGATGCTCAGAACACTTTATTTTAAAGAGTTGAACCTTTTAATAGGTCCAGGAGAAGAGAAAGCTGGGAAAGATTCAGAAGAAAAGGAAGTTGGGGGAAAGGATTAAAAGGAGGGAGTGTGTGGAGAGTGTTCTGAGAAGTAGGATGGTACAGAGTGAATAGAGGAAAACAGTGCCAGAAGCAGAGCCTGAGCACAAGATGGCTGCTGTGTCTCAAGAGACAAGGAAGATGGGAGTGGAAAAGAAGTACTGAGAACCATTTTGGCTTTTTTCAAATGTTTGTTTGCTTCAGTTAATTTAGAAATAGTATTTTGCAGAGAGGCAATTTAGAATCCTGAAATGTTTTGAAACCTCAAGGTACCAATTAAAATAGGCATTCCATTCATGTTTGTGTTGTTGTTGTTGTTGTTGTTGTTTCATTTTGGAGCCACAACTATTGAATTTAGTTTTGAGAAAAACAAGTAGAGAAATTGAAAGTTTGCATAATGGTCATTAAAGTTCTAAATTAGCTAAGCTGGTCCAGTTGGTTAAAAATGTGTATGAGGAGGGACTATAGGTTTTAGACATAAAACTAACCTTGTTACATGGAAGGGGTGCCTTTGGGCATGTAATAACAGGGATCACTTTTCCACAGTTTTTTTTTTTTCTCCAGAGCAAAAGAAATATTCCTAAACAGCCTGATTTGAAAGGAGTTGGGCCAAATATCAGCACAGTTTCAGTAGAAACAGCTGGAGTCCAAAGGAGGTTGGGTCAAATGCCAAATGAGTACTCACAAAAAAAGGATAAAACTTAAAAAAACAAACAAATAAAAAATATCCCAAATAAAGCCTGGAGAGCTCAAGACACGGAGAGTGAAGCCTGAAACCCAAGAGAAAATTTACCCTCAAACCCCAGGGTTGGAGAGAAAGCAGTGAGCTCAGTGGGCTCAGTGGGTACTGGTACCTCTGGCTTACCAACCTCAGAGTTGAGGGGTTGTCTCTGGATCCCACTTCTGACATCAAGTAATTTTAACCTTAAAAGTAAAATTGTCAGTTATTTTGCCAACAAGGCTTATTCAGGAATAGCAGAGGGAGTGCTATCTGGGACAAGCAAGCTATAGCAAAAGCCATAGGTAAGTCTGGAGAACAAAGGAGAGAAACACCTTTATAGAGGAAAGGTGTTGGGAGGGGCTGTTACAAGTCAAAAGTCCATTAGAGTAAACTAGGAATTCAAATTGTAGTGCCTTTTTATTGGCTGAGTTGTGACAGTCTTTCAATGGCTGGGCAAGGAGAAACTCTTCTTTTCTCCTGCTGTGGTAGTAAAGTAGCCTTCTTCTGTTGGGAATGTAAGGGAATGTAGCTCTTATTAGAGTCTGCAATTAATGGTGAGTGGTAATGGGCAAGAGCGACTTCATCTGACTTTCCAACCCCATTTTATATGAAGTTTCCTTTATTCAGTTTCACAGACTGTTCTTGGATTCCTAAGAAAGAGCAAGAATGCAAAACCCTACCCCCCAAATTAGAGAGTCAAATGGGCAAACACAGGGAGTCACAGCTTATCAGAACAGAGGCTTTCAAGTCTAAACTAGAAATCAGGAATCAGAGTTGGAGCCGAAAAACCTGAACAGTAATTGGTGAATTGTGGAGGCTCAGTGTGGATAGTTTGAAAGTTAAAATCTCCAGGTGGACTCAGTCTTGGGGAGGTCACCACTATATAGTGAGATTTACCTCCAGAGGTTTGACCAGCTTCCCACAGTAAGTATCAGAGAAAAATTTCCTCTGGCTTTTGACAGGGAAATGAAGAAAGAACCATTTTGAAATACACCAGAGTACTCTTTTCTTAACAAGTCTTGCCCATAAAGGAAATTAGCTAACCATATCCCAACCTGTTGGGGTATTATCCCTGACCTAAGGGAAGGGATATACCCAAATGCAGCCCATCTAAGCATCATTTTCCATATAAGTGGGGAGAAAAACTGAGAAACTCTTATGATGTTCATAGTAGAGAGGCATAGACTCAATGAAATACTGAAACCTAATCATAGAACTATGAACACCTTCTCCACTACACACACCTTACTAGCACATTACTATGGACCATTTATACCAGTTCCTTTTGCCCAGTGTATCATCTCTAGCTATCAAGAAAAAGTCAGGTGTACCAATGGCACAAAACACAATTTGAAGAGACAGAACAAACAGTAGCCCCCAAACATGGTAGAATTGTTGAAATTATCAATCCAGGACTTTAAAACCACTATGATTAATATGCAAAGGTTCTAATGAATTAAATAACATGCAAGAACATAAGGGCAATGTAAGCAGAAAGATGGAAATCATAAAAAGAAGCAAAAAGAAATGCTAGGGATTGAAAACAATGTAGGAAAAACAAAGAATACCTTTGATGGGCTTACCAGTTGACTGGACACAGTAGAGGAGAAAATCTCTGAGGAAAAGTATACAGAAAGAGATAGAATCCTCAAAAACTAAAAAACATAGGGAAAAAAAGATTGTGAATAAAAAGACAATATCCAAGGGTTATGGGACATCTACAAAGACTATAAAACATGCGTAATGGGGATATCAGATGAAGAAGGAACAGAAAAAAGCAGAAGAAATATTTGAAACCACAATGAATAAATATTTTCCGAAATTAATGTCAGACACCAAACCATAAATCCAGGAAGCTCAGAGAACACCAAGCAGGATTAAATTCAAACAAACAAAAACATACACCTCAGCATGTAATTTTGAAGTTATAGAAAATCAAAGATCAAGAAAGGAAGCCTGAGGGGGAACAAAAAACACCTTATGTATAGAAGAACAAAGATAAGAATTACATCCAATTTCTCTTCGGAAATCATGTAAGCAAGAAGAAAGTGGAATGAAGTATTTTCCCTCTGTACACTATGGCCTGGAAACTGTCTCAAGGATATAAACTGTGTTGTTAAAGTGCTCACATTGGATATTTCTCATCTCTCAAACATCATTGTCCATTACTTGATGTCCACTGTCTTGAAAACAATTGTTTTTATATGTCATCTTTTATTGTGTGAAGTTATATTTTTGAACAGAAATATTTATATATAATATATAATAGTCCATGATATTATCTCCTGAAGTTCTTTGGTAAATGTAAACAACCTTGGGACATATTTTTTTTTTAAACACAGAAACTATTTTATTACCTACTTTAGTGCAAAGTACTCTGACAAACTTAAGTTCTTCCCATGACAGTGCAGAACCTCCCTTGTATATACAACTGGCTCAAAGTTCTGTAAAATTGATTTCTATGAGTTAATTAATATTGGTTTAAAGAAATTTTAAACATTCATATGTATTTGCTATTTTCAAGGAAATGCAAACCCACTTTTAATTGCAAAAATAGTACAATTTTATTTCATAAGCATACTGAATGATTTAGATGGAGAGAGTAATAAATACTGAAAATTGATGCCAAAAAACTCCACCCTTCCCTGCTGACCTTGAGGTAAGAATAGTTCCAGCATGATTTAGGGGAAGACATATTTTTGTTTTCCTCCTCAGTCATGAAATAAAGTAGGGAGACACCAGATAATGGAGAAGGAATGGGGGAAAAGAGGCAAATGATAGACAAGATGCAGAGATTACATTCAAGTAAAATTTCTCAAAGATTGCAGAAGTTAAAGACATTGTAAGAAATGCAGTGCCCATTACTATTGATTTTATGACTGTGATGTAAACCCCCTCTCCATGTGCCTGCAGAAATTGTCTAAAATTTGAAAATACAAATGCATACTGAGAGGGATTATTATTGTAGGAGCTAAATTGAGCTTTATAATATCAGTAATAATGACATAAAATGACATAACCCTGTGCCCCAGAGTTGACAGTAGAGGGGACCAGAAAACATAAGAAATGTTAATAAAATTGATGAGACATAGAAACACCTTGGTTTATGAAATTCACATCATGAAGCAATGTTAACTGGATCTCCACAACTGGAAAGATCTAAGTAATTTACTTATACAGGCATAAACTCTGATACTTAACAGTACTCAAATGGAATATGTGCAGTTTGCATTGACATTACAATGAAGAGATTCTATTTCTTTACTACATGAGGAAGCTGGGCAAGAGGAGAAACAACAAGCCAATCATCTACTGGTTATAGTAGAAGAAAATGAACACATGGATTTTGTTACATTTTTAGGCTAGCTTCTTCTATAACTTTTCTTCCATTTTTAACATGTTAAATATAGATACAATCGCCAATAATGACTCACTTGAAAGTCAATTTAACCAATGACTATATGGAAAGGATTGGTTTTTCTAGAGAATGAAAATATGTCATTTTTAGGATACATACATTAAAAAAATGTAAAGCTCGTATACTTTAGACACAATATTCTATTGCAGCTTCATACTTGTCACTAGGTTATATAACACTTTCAAAATTGACAAATATGTCATTCAGAGTCGGAAGCCCCCCTTTTTTATTTCAGTTCTGGTAAAATCTTAAAATTGATATTGCATGTTCAGTTCTAAAAGGTTTTTATGTTTTGAAATGTATGATTCTAACTCAAAGAAATAGTAAAGTGAAAAGCTGCTGAGAAGGTGCATGCAGAGGTAAAATGACATTTAAAATTTGGAATAGAAAATAGGTAACAAATATTCTATAAACGTTTAGAACCCAACATACCTTTAGAAATAGTGGAACATTCTCATTGAGACCAATAGTTTACATTTCTCTTGCATTTAATTCTCTATTTTACAATTGTTCTTTGTTCACATTAGGCATGTATCAGAATTCTGATAGCTTATGACCAAGATAAAGAAATTTACGGAAAACATATATACTCATACACTCATGTCATTCACAGTAGAGAATATTAAACAAAAAGCAAATGTTCCTTGACATTTGAATGATTATGGAAAAAATTTGGTTAAAATGATAATGTACCACTTTTGCAATTGAAAATATACATCTGAATTCATATTAATCCTTCAATTAAAAGTGTTAGGAATGTAGTTGAGCATTTTGAAAGCAATATTCTAAGCTGAATTTCCTAATGAGAGGTTGAAAAATAGAATCTTTCACAAAAAATTTATAATAATCTAGCAAATGAAGCAGTTCAGACTTCAAAAACTTCAGGATTTTCTTTGACTAACTGCCAACGTTTATAAGAAGCTCTCTATTTTTTTTTTTATAACTTGTACTTTAGCAATCTTACAAAGAAGAGTTCAACTACTTTCAAGCTTAATGAATTTAAAATGTTATTTGTTACTTCTTTGAAAATCCTACCTTATCCACAGTGTGAAAACTCCCAAAGAACATGGGATTTTAAAGATTTCTGGTGCAGGGAGAAATTTCTTAAGCTTTTCTGAAACAACCAAACAAACAATGAAATTCTGAATAAACCCAGGGCGTCATATGGCTCATTTATAATTCTTTTCTCGTAACAAGCAACACAGAAACCTTCCTTCAAGTATTTGATTAGATTCAGTACTTGTACTTTGCAGAATTTCTCAGTTGCAGAGACTCATCATCTCGCTTAGTTGAGGAGGATGGTGCAGAAAACAGATGATCATGATCATCATTTTAAAAATAACCACTTTCATTTCACTTACTTTACCATAAAATTGAAGTATACTTTTTTTAAGAGCTGAATTCAACACATATTTACTAATGCCCTACTTTGGATAAAATACAAGTATTTTTGTGCTTTGGAGCACAAAAACAAACATCTTTTCTCAAATAGCTGATAATCTATTTAGGAATATATAATGATTTTTTCAAGTAAATATAATGTAAATGAAATACTATCCTTTCAATACAGAAGAGTAAAAGTATTATGGGCTTTAACAATGGCAGTGAATGTTTCCATTTAAGACAAACAAAAAAGACCTTAAACAATTGACATTTAAGATGGTTATTGAAAGGTATATAGAATTTCTTGCTTTAGGCATTTTTTACTAGTTTCGTGAGAATTCAAGGACTCAGGAACACATGTAATTCTTGATTCCCAAAGCTAACCTTGCTTCCAGATACAAGCTGCCTGGATGAAATGTGAATAGTGTTCTCAATATTTGTTTAAAGAATATATCACCAACTTACATCCAATTCACAAATATCCTTAATCTCCAAATATCCCCTTGCAAAGTGTACTATTTGAAAGAGATGAAGAAAATAAAATAATTAATGTAACATTGTGAGATGACACTGCAGCAGAGCAGAAACATGGAATTTTGATATAACATTTGGTTATAAATGTAATTAAGTGGTTAAAGGCATGATATCTAGTAATGTAACTGTAATCTAACTTTCCTATTTTTTTTCAAATTTTGATTTAAACTCTAGTTAGTTAAACATAGCATAATATTGGTTTCAGGAGTAGAATTTAGTGATTCCTCACTTACATATAACATGCAGTGCTTAAAACAAGTGACCTCCTTAATACTCATTACCCATTTAGCCATCTGCCACTCACCTCCCCTCTATCAACCCTTAGTTTGCTCTATAGTTAAGAGTCTCTAATGGCTTGCTTCCTTCTCTCTCTCTTTTTTTCCTTCCCCTATGTTCATCTGTTTTGTTTTTTAAATCCATCATATCACTGAAATCACATAGTATCTGTCTTTCTCTTACTGATTTTGCTTAGCATAATACACTCAAGCTTCATACATGTTGTTTCAAATTTCAAGATTTCATTCTTTTTTATGGCTGAATAGTATTCCATTGTGCACACACATGCATGCATGTGTGTGTATGTGTGTGTGTATACATATACATATACATATACATATACATATACATATACATATATGACATCTTTATACATTCATCAGTCGATGGACATTTGGGTTCTTTCCATAGTTTAGTTATAGTTGATAATGTTGCTATAAACATTGGGATGCATGTATCCCCTCAAATCAGTATTTTTGTATCCTTTAGGTCAATACCTAGCAGTGCAATGCTGGATCATAGGATAGTTCTATTTTTCATTTTTTGAGAAACCTCCATATTGTTTTCCAGAGTGGCTACACCAATTTGCATTCTCACCAACAGTGTAAGGAGGGTTCCTCTTTCTCCACAAACTCACTAACAACTGTTGTTTCCTGTGTTGTTAATTTTAGCCATTCTCACAGGTGTATGGTGATATCTTATTGTGGTTTTGATTATATTTCCCTGATGATGAGTGACGTTGAGCTTTTTTTCATGTGTCTGTTAGCCATCTGGATGTCTTCCTTGGAAAAATGTCTATTCATGTCTTCTGTCTATTTCTTAACTGGATTGTTTTTGGGTGTTGAGTTGGACAAATTCTTAATAGATTGTGGATACTAACCCTTTATCAGATATGTCATTTGCAAATATCTTTTCCCAGTCTGTAGGTTGCCTTTTAGTTTTGTTGCTTGTTTCCTTTGCTGTGCAGAGACTTTTTATTTTGCTCAAGTCCCAATTGGTCATTTTTGTTTTTGTTTCCTTTGGCTACAGAGACGTGTCTAGTAAGAAGTTGCTATGGCTGAGGTCAAGGAGGTTACTACCTATGTTGTCCTCTAGAATTTTGATGGTTTCCTGTCTCACGTTCAGTTCTTTTGTCCATTTTGATTTTGTTTTTGTGTATGACATAAGACAGTGGTCCAGTTTCACCCTTCTGCATGTTGCTGTCCATTTTCCCTACACCATTTGTTGAAGAGAGTCTTTTTTCCATTGGATATTCTTTCCTGCTTTGTCAAAGATGAGTTGACCATATAGTTGTAGGTATATTTCTGGGTTTTCTATTCTGTTCCATTGATCTATGTGTCTGTTTTTGTTTCGGTACCATACAGTATTGATGACTACAGTTCTATAATATAGCTTGAAGCCTGAAATTGTGATCTTTCCAGCTTTTCTTTTCTTTTTCAGATTGCTTTGTATATTTGAGATCTTCCTTGGTTCCATACAAATTGTAGGATTATTTGTTTTAGCTGTGAAAAATGCTGGTGGTGTTTTGATAAGGATTACATAAGGACAAAGTTCTAGCCAGGCTCTCTTCAGTGAGAGAGGGTAGGATTTAATGCACAATAGCTATTACAGTTGGGTGCAAAAACAATTCATCCTTGATAACAGAACAGGTAGTAGCGAACTAACAAACATATTATAGAGAGGATTTTTTTGTGCGATATCTCTCATTGCTTCAGTTTTCTCATAGTAATTCAAAGCAGTATCATCTGCTTTGAATAGATGAGGATAGAGATAAGAGGTGATGGAGAGAAAGGTTAGAAAATGAGGTGTCTGGGTTGAAGGTTAAAGATTATATAAAATATCCATATAGAGAAGTGGAAATGTAGACTAGTAAAATTGTGGTTTTTTAAAGCCATTTTCCTTCTACTTTTTGAAGTTTATGGTCATGAATTTAAAACGAAAACAGCCTCAATGACTTATTTATTTCTCTAACTTTAATTAGCTACATAGATGTAGAATAGAGATAAAATTTATTTTCTTTAGAATTATAATTTTGACAACCTGGTTTGCAGAAATAAAAAAGGACCACAACAGCAAAATAGATGTACACAAATGTTTGATGATACAGTTTTTTTGCCCAAGCTGGGCAAAATAGGAAGGAAGAAATAGTATAGGGGTATGTGAGAAAGTGGAAACATGGTAGAATAGATCAACTTTATTATATATAAAGAAAATAATCTCTATTTTATAAATCAACCTGATTCCTTATACACACAGCCGCATTTATATACCAATCAGTTTTGATTCTCATGTTAGCGCTACTGTGTTTCACAACTTTTACACAGGTTACTTGAACCTTAATAATTTCTAAGAAAGGATAAGATTTTTTCAGCAACTTTCTAAAATAAACATTATTTTCTTCATTTTACAACATAGAATGAGATCCAAAAAGATTAAGAAATATTCCAAAGTTCATCCTCATATGTTGTTAAGTGGAGACTAAAATACAGATTGATTTTACACAAAGTCTGTGTAATTTCTGTTTTACCAAATTACCTGGCCATTGTAACTCATGATTCTTAAGGTATAGCATGTTGAAAATAAACAACAATATACACAAAGCTAGTATGTGGAATAGCAACTCACCGCTATTTTTCTTACCGTGTGAAAGCATAGAATTAATTTAATCTATGAATGATCGCAATGTCTAACATCTGTATATTATTTACTCACTTAAGAAATAGTTTAAAAGGCATTCTATTCTAACAACAACTCAATGAGATGAGTTATATTATTCCTGTGGTAAAGGTTCTGAAACTGACCACTAAGTGTGAAAAACGTTTATGGATATATAGAATAGAAAGAAATGAGTCTTGGGGTGCCTGAGTGGCTCAGTCAGTTGAGCATCTGACTCTTGATTTTGGCTCAGGTCATGATCTCAGTTTGTGAGATCAAACCCCATGTCCAGTTCTATGCCAATAGCACAGAGCCTGCCTGAGATTCTCTCTCTCCCTCTCTCTGCCCTTCTTCCACACATCCTATAAATAAATAAATAAATAAATAAATAAATAAATAAATAAACAAATAAGTTTGGAAAAATATAAAGAAAGGGTCTCATGATTTTATACTATAGGTTCCTCCATTATATCAAAATACTTTTCAAGCAAATTAGGACATGCAAAAATTGTCATAAGATATATGTAATAACATAAAGCTGATAACCTAAAAGAAAGTTTAAGGAATTTAATATCTTAGAAATGTGTAATTACATGCCCAATAAATGAAGGTTTGTATGGCTGTAAGGAAAATGAGTGATATAAGTAAATGAGTAAGTGATATAATAATTGTTAGAAAACTTCATGTTAATCATTTCTGCTTCTTTCACAGATAGTTCTGTAGGTCCACAAATGTATTTATAATTGGTAAAAATTCAAATTGTGTGAGAAAGTAACATATGCTATATAAAATAAGGTGTAATTATTGTAAAAGTTAAATTAATTTACAAAATGTATGAGAAAAATGTGTAGAAATCCTTGGAGCATTTAAACAAAAGCTTATACTAATAAAAAATTGAACTTTGTGCTTACATATACAGGGACTATTTCTTATATTTCTATTAACTTATGTTGTCAATTTCTTCACAGATGAGAAATTAAAGTTGAACCCTAGTTTGTTTCTTTATTTTATTCCACATAGTACATTTCAAATTATATCATATATAAGAAAGTACCATCTGTGCTATAAAATGCTACACAGGTGGCGATTATTATTTATATGCCGCATACCATTGTAGGGAGGCAGCATCCATTTTGTTGACAAAAAAACTGAGATCCAATATTTTATTGAAAAAAATATTATTATAGATTTATTTTAAAAAACTGAAACAAAATAAAAGATTCTTGGCATTCTTTACCGACCCTCCAATATTTTTTTTCATATTCTTACTACTTCTAAGAAATTTATGACTCTTTTGAAAGTTTTTGGTTTTACCTAGCCATTTATAGATAAGTTTTACATGAGGGAAAGCTACAATTTGCAAAAATATGTTTAGATCATTAAGTATTTTAAGTTTATTTTTTAAAACTTTAGCTCCAGCTCTACAAGTGTAAACTGTTACCTCTAAAGTAGCTGGTCCTTAAGAAAACAAATATATTTGCCTTACATTTAGTTACCTGTGTGCTTTTAACATGAATTAGAAATCCACCCAACTCAATGGCTTAGACAGAAAAAAAATGGAATTTATTGTTCCACACATCCTAAATCAAAACCAAGAATTGACAATACACAAATTTAGGAAATGTTTGCTGATTCTCACCCTGTCTATAATAACAATAATATAAAAAATATAATACAGTTATGTGTTACTATTTCTGCCAATACTGTATCAATAATAACCATACATGTATTTGTTAGTGTTACACAAACTTCTCAAGTGCAGAATGTTATCCCACAGGACCATGTTTCCTCTCATGGCAAGCACAATTGAAAAGATTTCTTCTTGAAAATCTTTTTGACAGTAAACTGAGAATAGGGGATTCTCCAAACATATTTTCAATTCGTAAAACATGATTCTTGAGAACACTGTTAGATCACTCAGAAAATAACTATAATGTTGATAAAGACAATGTCAAAAATGACTGTGAAAAGTCTGAAAATATGCTTATGAAAAGGGAAAAGTAGTGTTATTTCTAAGTGAATGTGTTATATAGTACATGATTTTAAATGTTATATGTAAAAGCATTAATATATTAAATACTTTAAATATGTGTTAAATACCATTTATATCCCCAAAATTTATACATTCAATTGGTCTCTTTTTAAAAATTTTGTAATTTTATAAATGAAATATTTTCTTATATTGTGGCATCATTAGTAATCCCAACATAAAGAAATAAAGACAGTAGAGAACAATCCTTCCAGCAGGCATTCACATGTCACACATGGACATGTGAGAATGATGACAGTTATAATATTCTGCTTTAGAAAACAATTGGACTTGAGCTGCCTGGGTGACTCAGTTGATTTAGCATCTGACTTTGTCTCAGGTCATGATCTCATGGTTCGTGAATTTGAGCCCCGTGTTGGGCTCTATGCTGACAGCTCAGACCCTGGAGCCTGCTTTTGATTCTGTGTCTCTCTCTGTCTGCCCCTCCCCAGCGCTCTCTCACTCTCTCTCTCTCTCTGAAAACAAATAAATATTAAGAAATTTTAAAAAATAAATAAATATCTATTGGACTAGTTATTCAAGTAGGGTTTCTTGAAACAAATGATAAATGTCACAAGTGTTCATGATTCTGTTGCCTGATGAAAAGGCATTTCAACAGTCATTCATGATGACTGATGAAAAGGCTATTAAAAAAAACACTTATGTTTGGTTCAAGAGGAACCAACTAACATGGTACTTGATTGTTAATATAGCCCCTACTCAATTATGTATACATGGTATGTGCTTTATGTTTTTTGAAATTTGTATCCATTGTGTAGGTTTAATCTTTGGCCAGTATATGTATATGTATATGTATATGTATATGTATATGTATACACACACACTCATGGTGAACTCATCCAGTCATGACTTTAAATAGAATTTTATGCTGATAATTTTAAAATTTAAATCTTAAAATATTTCTCTACAAATTCCAGCTTTATGTATCTAATTGCCTACAGGGTATCTCCACTTGTGTATGTATAATATCTATACCAAATTCAATATACCTAAAATTGAACTTCTGATGATTCTCTAAAACCATCTCCACTTGCAGACATTTCCATCTTGGTTGATGGAAGCATCATCTTCCCAGGTATTTGGTGCAAAAACCTTAGACTCATCTGTGAGTCATTCACTCATTCATTCATTCATTCATTCACTCATTCATTCTCTCTTCCCCTCTACCCTCCTCTTCTCTTCCTCTCTGTCTCTATCTCTATCTCTGTCTCTATCTCTATCTCTTTCTCTATCTCTATCTCTATCATGTCTATCTCTCTCTATCTCTACCTCTCCCTTTCCTTAAAATAAACCAAGCAGAATCCTATATATACTACCTTCAAATCTCTTTTTATCCCTTTGTTTCCCATAGCATTCATTACCTGCTAATATCCTGAATTATTTAATTCTTTGTTGATAGTATTTAATGTTTACATCTCCATGATAAAATATAAGCTGTGAGAGAACAGGGATCTTTGTTAGATTTATTTACTGACATATACAAATGTCTAAAATAGAAGTCAAGGAATATCATCTATTGAGTGAATCAATAGAGGTATTTATATTATGTTGTCACCATTCAGCCAGTGTTGAACACAGGTTTAGAATATAAGTGACTTGAAGTATTTATGGAAATATGTGTGAATGAACACAATGAACTGTGTGACCATTCTAAACTGCACTCCACCTGAGTAAAATGCACTTAGCTACAGAAACCACTTATGAAATACATTTTTAGCATGGAAGAATTTAGTATCTTTTTTTTACTCTTATTAAAACTATATGTATTCATATTCTAAGTCATATGGCCTTTTTCTGTTTACTTTCTATTGGTTTTCTCTTCCACTCCATTTCGTTTAAGCAATACTATCAATTATTAACATTAATCAAATATTATCAACTATGAAATGATACAAACATTTTCTTGCCAAACCTCACATTTCCAAACACAGTAACAATCAGCTTCTTGTTCAGATTCTAGTCTCTTACAGAACCACTTAAGCTTATCTTCTGATTCTGACACAATGGAAATAAAAATGTAATTAATATGCTGTGTCCATCAAAGTGAAGTTCTCTTGCTCAGAGAAGAACTAAACAGTTATATATCTCTTTTTTACTTGTGCACACTAAAGTACTAAAAAACAAAGCAAAACAAATAACAACAACAACAACAAAAAGTCCACTTGGTCCTAGTGCCATCTCAATATAATTTACAAGAAAAATAATTATTTTCACATCAACACGAAGAGTGTTATCATTAGTTAATTTAACTTTTTCTGAAACTTATATATTTTAATTTTAAAGAGCTCAATATTTCCTTGAGTATGAGTAGCATATACTATAAGTCAAAATAATTTAAGAGCTTTTATTTTTAAAAATCTGCTCATTTAAAAATATCCAGGGTCAATCTATCATCCCTCTTTCCCTCTCTCCCTCTTCCTCTCTCTGTTCTTCCTTCTCACTCTATCTCCATTGTTTTTCCTGAAATATTACCTTGAAATTTCCTGACAAAGCAATAAAATAGTCTTCTTTGGGCTATTTTTTCTCATTTTCTAGTCCTAATTTAATACATGCTTGTAAAAGCCCAGTAACTTTAGTGCTTTAATATTCTTGAAATAATGATGAAAAGTAGTTTAACATTTGGAATTTATGAAAGCTTGAATGATATTCTTGACCAAGTTTTTAAATTGAAGAAGGAATCACCAAAAATTTGATTTAAATTATTGTCAGTCAATATAGAGGAATATAAAATGTTTACTGATTTTCTTCTGTATATTTCAATGAGTTACATTATAAGTCAAAGTTCTATTATTACATTGATGGCTTTTGTCTATGAGTAAAATATGTAGGTCTAATGACTGACAATATGCTTGTTAGAAACAGGCCACATCACTTTGCCCGCTAGACCAGATACCATGGCAACACCTGGTTAGTGAAAGTTGAAGAAATATTTTGTAGCTTTGCATTTGTTAGAGCTGCTGGACTGTAACAGATATGCATTAATTGGAAGTAGATGTGACAGCTTGCAGCAGTTACTAAGATAGGAAGCAAACCATCAGCACCTGTCAAGGCTAAGGACTGAAAAAAGATGAATCAAATGCTGTGATGTGTGACTTCAAACACAGTGTCACTTTTGTGTATTCATCATTTGTAAAAAGTGTGGGGAAATGTGGGATTTTGTTAATATATAAATATTTTCATCAGTGTCTTAAAGATATGAAAAAAGAATCATCGCCTGTCAAGTTAAAAAGGGGTAAATTATAAATTCAAAAGAACACATAAAACTTTGACAGTTCTAATCATGTACCATCACCATGATTTCACAGTGCAAGATGCATGTATGCATGAAAGATATTCCAAATAGGAGTCGGCAGTTTAAGTACAAAAACAACATTGCCCTTTTTCTGACAGATTAAATATGATCAGACAGTTTTAGATAACAAAGCCCTCCAAAATGAAAATCATATTTTCATACTCTTCAGTGGTAGCCAGAAAACCTATTTTATCAACAGAGTCACTTTTTCAATATGGTGAAAACATGTCAGTACATTCTCTATAAAAGTATCTAACAATTTACTAATAATTAGGTATAGCAGACTCTTAGAAAAAAATACACAAATATCTTCTTATGTATATGATTGCTGTTGATTTCACTTCCCATGTATTTTTGCTCTATTTGGATGAACCATACCATTACAAATTCCAGTATCTTGAAATTTTGAGAGTAATTAGTGAGGTAGGGGAAAGGGGGTGATGGGGCAAAGTTGCAGCTCTAAATATATTCCTTGAACCTTTCCAAACAAATAAAATTTGAGGTTATTATTAATGTGTAACTGTTAATTTCTAAGTGAGTCAAGAGCAACTGCAAACAAAGCAAAGAAAAAATCAAAACATGTCTTGTGTAATTTCGTATGACATGGGGATTATGTCCTATAGGAAAAAAAAATTTTTTTCAAAACAATTTAGTCTTTCCACTGCTCCTCCTCCTCTCCCTTCTTCCTCTTCTTCATAATTTGAGTATAGTTGACATATGATGTCACATTATTTTCAGGCACACAACATAGTAATTCAGCAACTCTATACACTATTCTATATTCACCACATGTGTGACTACCATCTATCACCATACAACTGTACTACAATGCCATTGACTATATTCTCTATGCTGTTCCTTTTATTCTCATGACTTAACTCATTCCATAACTGGAAGTCTGTATCTCCTATGCCGCTTCATCCATTTTGCTTATCACCCCATCCTTCTCCCTTCTGACAACCATCAGTTTGTTCTCTGTATTTATATGTCTGATTATGATTTTTGTTTATTAGTCATTTGTTTTGATTTTTTTAGATTCCACATACAAGTAAAATCTTATGGTATTTGTCTTTCTCTGACTTATGTCACTTAGCATCACAATTTGTTCTTTATATCCCTTAGTAATGTGCCATTTGGGAGATGACTATGCATCTGACAATGACAATATATCTGACAAAGGGCAATATAGCCTTTAGAGTGAAGCTTAATTAAATGGCTGGTTTGCACTCTGAGACAATGTTATAAAAAAACAAAATATAGGAGGAGAACTAAACTGGTGGCATACTAAGAGGAACCTAGGCTTGCCCCATCCCTTGACCACAGCTATATTACTAGATCACATCATTCTGAATACCCACAAAATTGCCCTGACAACTGATAGAATGAACTGCACAACTAGATGGAGAGAAAAGGCCACATCAGAGAAGGTAGGGAGTGCAGAGGCTTGGTGTGGGGGAGAAATGGATGTTGGGTGCTGCTGAGGGGAGAGAGTGAGTAGCAGAGAAAGGTAAGAGAGAGGGGAGCACATAAGGATACACCCAAGGAGAACATTCCCAAAACCATTGGCTGAGAAAATGAGAGGGGTTGATTTTTGTGAATTTTTGCAACCAGTGCAAAACCAGTGCAAAACCAAAGACTGGTTTTAGAGGTCCATGGGCTTGGATGGGATGGAGACCTCAGGGCCCTGGAGAAAAGGCAGGCAAGCAACCCCAAGGTACACAGCATATTCTGAGGATGACATAAGGCACACAGGAAAGACTGCTCCCTCTTCTTAGCATCTGTGAGAGGTGGCATTGCTTTTCGGGGACAAAAGAACCAGTGGGTGCCATTTCACTCCCCTACCCCTAGACAGAAAGCTAGCCCCAAAACTCGCTGTTTAGCCTGCTTTGCTCCAAATCCCATGCCTCTGTGCTTTGGCATGACTGTCCTCTGGATCAAACCTGCATCAGTCTCAGCGCAACAAGACCCTCCCAAAGACCAGTGTAGGGCCACACCATACCAGGTCCTTAAAATTTGGAGTTTTAAAAATCAGCAAACTTTTCTGGGATAGAACACAAAGTGCACTGTGCTGCTGCAGGCAGACAAGCAACCTGGAGACAGACAGTGGGAAAACAGTGATCTGAAAAATGCCTAGGACACATGAGAGGTGATTATTCACTTTGCTGGGAGGACTTCCTTGAGAGCAACAAGCATGGACTCCCTTCTCCAGGGATAAAAGAGCTGGCTGACACCATCTCCATCCCCTGCCCCTCAGCATAAATCAGCTTCAGTAAACAGCACAGCACCAACACTGGCTGCCTAACCTGTTTATAAGTACTCCCCTCCTGTACTCTGCTGGTACTGCTTTTCATAGGCAAATGTGCATAAGTACCATCCCAGAAGTCCCCTTCCCCAGAAGAAACACAAACCTCTCTACACAAACACATAAACATACCACATCTATTGACCATAGAGTTCTACAAAGCTTCAGTTCTAAAGGAAATAGCATCAAGTCTTATTTAACAAGCAGACCAGAGCACAAATAGTTAAAATCACCACATTCTTGCCAAAGTCTAAACACTGCCCCCCTGTAGGCAAGGAGAACCTCTGCAGATGACTGACCTGAGGGGTAGAGGAGACAAAACACAGCAGGAGAGTGCACACAGACACTTCCTAAAGTGCCAGGCCCTGGACATTATATGATCTCTTCTTCATAAAGCCATTACTTCAGGAACAGAAAACATAACAGGATTTTCTAATGCAGAAAAGGAGACAGAGACCTAGACAAAATGCCAAGATGGAGGAATTCATCCTAAAAGAAAGAACAAGAAAAGTCATGACCTTTAGCTTAGATTAGATTACAGATCTAATCAAAATAGATATAAGTAATATGCCTGATGCAAAATTTAAAGCAACAATCATACAGACACTTGCTGGGCTTGAGAAAAGCATGGGAAACATCAAGGAGACACTAACCACAGAGGTAAAAGAGCTAAAAAAGAATTAGGTAGATATGAAAAAATAATAACTGAGATTTAAAACTGCATGTAGTGACCACAAAGATGAAAGAATCAAAGGAACATATAAGTGACATAGAAGATAGGATTATGGGAAAATAGTGACACAGAACTAAAAGGAGAAAGAAGAATGATGGATCATGAGAATAGACTTAGGGAACTCAGTAACTCCGGTAAACATAATAACATATCTATCATAGGAGTCCCAGAAGAGAGAGAGAAAAGGGGCAGAAGGTTTATTTGAGGAAATAATAGCTGAAAACTTCCCTATTTTGTGGAAGGAAACACATCTAAAAACAGGAAGCACAGGGAACTCCCATCGAAATCAACAAAAGTAGGCCAACACCAATAGATATCATAGTTAAATTTGCAAAATATGATGATAAAGAAAATGTCCTAAAAGCATCAAGAAAAAAATAAGTCCCTAACTTACAAGGGGAGACTCATAAGGCTAGCAAGAGATCTCTCCACAGAAACTTGGCAGGCCAGAAGGGAATGGCATAATATATTTAACATGTTGAATGGAAAAAATCTGTGGCCAAGAGTACTCTACACAGCAAGGCTATCATTCAGAACATACAGAGAGATAAAGAATTTCTCAGAACAAAAACTAAAGGAGTTCATGACCACTGAACCAACCCTGAAAGAAATATTAAAGGGGACTCTTTGAGTAGGAAGGAAAGACTGAAAGTGACAAAGACTAGACAGGAATGGGGAAAATATCCCGAAGCAATAGCAAAACAAATAATAAAATGGCACTAAATACATATCTATTAATAATTACTCTGAATGTAAATGGACTAAATGCTCAAAAAAAAAGACATAGGGTGTCAGAATGGATAAAGAAAAAAAAAAGACTCATCTGCATGCTGCCTAAAACAGACACATTTTAGACCTAATGACACCTGCAGATCAAAAGTGAAGGGACTCAGAACTATTTATCATGCAAATGGATGTCAAAAGAAAGCAAGAGTAGCAATAGTTATATCAGACAAACTAGATTTTAAACCAAACATTGTAACAAGAGATGAGGAAGGGCATTATATCATAGCAAAGGGAAATATCCAACAATAAGATCTAAATATGGTAAATATTAATATTCCCAGCTTGGAAGCATCCAAATATATAAATCAGTTAATAAAACATAAAGGAACTCACTGATATTACTAAAATAATAGTAGGGTACTTAGCACCCCACTTACAACAGTGGACAAATCATCTAAGCAGAAAATCAACAAGGGAACATGGCTTTGAATGACACACTGGACCAGATGTGCTTAACATATATTCAGAACATTTCATTCTAAAGCAGAAGAATACATATTCTTTTCAAGTGCACAGGGACATTCTCCAGAATAGATCACAAACTAGGTCACAAAACAGGCCTCAACCAGCATAAAAAGATTGAGATAATATGACACATCTTTTCTGACCACAATGATATGGAAATTTAAGTCAACCACAAGAAAAAAACCTGGAAAGACCATAAACACATTGAAGTTAATGAACATGCTACTAAAGAATTAATGGGTCAAGCAGGAAATTAAAGAAGAAATTTTAAAAATACATAAAAACAAATGAAAATGAAAACATGACAGCCCAAAATTTTGTGGATACAGAAAAGGCAATCATAAGAGGGAAGTATATAGCAATATAGGCCTACCCAAGAAGAAAGAAAAATTTCAAATGAACAACCTAATCTTACACACAAAGGAGCTAGAAAAAGAACAGTTGAAGCCAAGAGCCAGAAGAAAAAGGAATATGATAAATATTGAGGCAGAAATAAATGATATAGAAACTGAAAAATCGGGGCGCCTGGGTGGCTCAGTCGGTTAAGCGTCCGACTTCGGCTCAGGTCACGATCTTACAGTCCGTGAGTTCGAGCCCCGCGTCGGGCTCTGGGCTGATGGCTCAGAGCCTGGAGCCTGCTTCCGATTCTGTGTCTCCCTCTCTCTCTGCCCCTCCCCCGTTCATGCTCTGTCTCTCTCTGTCTCAAAAATAATAAAATAAACATTAAAAAAAAAAAAGAAACTGAAAAATCTAGTAGAACAGTTTGATGAAACAAGGAGCTAGCTCTTTGAAAAAATTAATAAAATTGGTAAATCCCTAACCACACTTATCAAAAAGAAAAGAGAAAGGACCCAAATAAATAAAATCACAAATGAGAGAGGGCAGATCACAACCAATACCACAAAAAACAAACAATTATTAAAGAATATTATGAAAAATTATACACCAACAAATCAGACGATCTAGAAGAAATGGATAAATTTAACAAACATATAAACCAATTTTTAGATATTAGTTTAAAAATTTTGGAAATTAGTTTAGAAATCAAAATTAGAAAACCAAAACAGTAAGAAATGGGAAACTTGAGGAGACTGATAACCAGCAAAGAAATTGAACCAGTAATCTCCCAACAAAAAAAAGTCCAGGGCCAGAGGGCTTCCCAGGGGAATTCTACCAAACATTTAAAGATGAGTTAATATGTATTATTCCCAAACTATTCCAAAAAATAGAAATGGAAGGAAAATTTCCAAACTCATTCTATGAGCCCATCATTATCCTGATTCAAAACCAAAGACTCCACTAAAAATGAAAACTATAGGCCAATATCCTTGATGAACGTGGATCAAGAATTCCCAACAAAAATACTAGCACATCCAATCTAACTGTACATTAAAAGAATCATTCACTATAATAAAGTGCAATTTATTCCTGGGATGCAAGGTTGGCTCAATACCCACAAATCAATCAGCATAATACACCGCATTAATAAAAGAAAAAGGATAACAACCATATGATCCTCTCAATAGATGCAGAAAAAAATCATTTGACAAAGTATAGCACCCATTCATGATAAAAATTCCCAACAAGGTAGGGATAGAGGGGACATACCTCAACATAATAAAATCCATATATGAAAAACCCACATATAATATCATCCTCAAAGGGGAAAATCTGAGAACTTCTCCTCTATAGTCAGGAACAAGACAGGGATTTCTCCTCTCACCATTGTTATCTAAAATAGTACTAGAAGTCCTAGCCTCATCAATCAGACAACATAAAGAAATACAAGTCTTCCAAATTGGCAAGGAAGAGTCAAACTTTCACTATTTGCAGATGACATGATGCTCTATGTAGAAAACCCAAAAGTCTCTGCCAAAATATTGTTAGAACTGATAGACAAATTTAGTAAACTTGCAGGACTCAAAATCAACCTACAGAAATATGTTGCATTTTAATACACCGATAATGAAACAGCAGAAAGAGAAATCAAGGAATCTAGTCCATTTACAATTGCACGAAAACCCATAAGATAACTAGGAATAAACCTAACCAAAGAGGTAAAAGGTCTGTACTCTGAAAACTATAGACACTTATGACAGAAATTAAAGATGACACAAAGAAATGGAAAAAAAAATAATGCTCATGGATTGGAAGAATAGATACCATTAAAATGTCAATACTACCCAAAGTAATCTACACATTAAATATAATCCCTTTCAAAATACCACCAACATTTTTCACAGAGCTGGAACAAAAATTCCTAAAATTTGTATAGAAACCACAAAAGACCCAGAATGGGCAAAACATTCTTGAAAAAAGAAACGCATGCTGGAAGTATCATAATTCCAGATTTGAAGTTATATTGCAAAGCTGTAGTGAGCAAGACAGTATGGTACTGGCACAAACACAGACACATAAATCAATGCAACAGAATAGAAAACCCAAAAATGTACCCACATTTCTATATGGTCAACTATATGGTCAACTAATCTTTGACAAAGCGGGAAAGAATATCCAATGGGAAAAAGACACATTCTTCAACAAATAGTTATTGGAAAATGGACAGCAACATGCAAAAGAATGAAACTGGACCACTTTTTTATACCATACACAAAAACAAATTCAAAGTGGATGAAAGACCTAAATGTAAGAAAGGAAGACATTAAAATCCTAGAGGAGAACATAGGCAGTAACCTCTTTGACAGGAGTTGTAGCAACTTCCTACTAGCTATGTCTCCTGAGGCAAGATGAAAAAGGCAAAAATAAACTATTGAGACTTCATCATGATAAAAACCTTCTGCACAGTGAAGTAAACAAACAACAAACCTAAAAGTCAACATACACACTGGGAGAAGGTATTTGCAAATGGCATATCCAAAAAAGGGTTAGTGTCCACAATCTATTAAGAATTTATCCAACTCAACACCCAAAAAAATCCAGTTAAGAAATGAGCAGAAGACATGAATAGACATTTTTCCAAAGAAGACATCCGGATGGCTAACAGACACATGAAAAGATGCTCAACATCACTCATCATCAGGGAAATATAATCAAAACCATGATAAGATATCACCGTGCACCTGTCAGAATGGCTAAAATTAACAACACAGGAAACAACAGATGTTGGCAAGGATGTGGAGAAAGGGGAACCTTCTTACACTGTTAGTGGGAATGCAAATTGGTGCAGCCACTCTGGTAAACAATATGGAGGTTCCTCAAAATGTTAAAAAATAGAACAATCCTATGATCCAGAAATTGAACTGCTAGGTTTTTAACCAAAGGTTATAAAAATACTGAGTTGAAGGGATACATGCATCCCGATGTTTATAGCAGCGTTGTCAACAATAACTAAATTATGGAAAGAGCCCAGATAACCATCAAACTGATGAATAGATAAAGAAGTGGTATATGTATGTACAAGGGAATATTACTCAACTATAAGAAAATAATGATATCTTGCCATTTGCAATGACATGGATGGAGCTAGACAGTAGTATGCTAAATTTACCATTTAAACATGATTTATGCTAAAATCAGTCAGTCAGAGAAAGACAATACAATATTATTTCACTTATGTGGAATTTAAGAAACAAAACAGGTGACCATAGAGGAAAAAAAGAAGCAAACCAGGAAACAGACTCTTAACTATAGAGCATATACTGAGGGTTACAGGAGGGGAGGCGGTTAGGGTGATGGGTTAAATAAGTGATGGGTATTAGGGAGGGCACTTGTGATGAGCACTGGGTATTGTATGTAAGTGGTGAATCACTAAATTCTATATCTGAAACTAATATTACATTGAATAATAACTGACTGTAATTTAAATAGAAACTTGAAAGAAAAATTAATATATTAATAAATAATACATATCTCTAATAAACCAGAATCATATTTGTGTCACAGCAACTTATAGACAAAAATCATGCAATATTTTCAAGACCATATATTCATTGCATAAGAAATGAATTAATGTATATCAATCCCCAAAATCTAGCCATATCATAAAAATTTTCAATATTGCCTTTTAAATTATTGAAACTCTTCTCATAACAATTTTTGTTATTAGACAAGATGTTTACACCACCATACTTTTTACAGGAAGATTTTTAAAGTATCTGTAATTATGTACTATGTTTCAAGAAAAAAATTTACCATTTAAACATGATTTATGCTTTTTTTAAAGGTTGCATAGTTTTTTTTCCTGCGTACTTCAGATAAGTTTTAAGATATAGAATTTTATTTTCTATTCTAGTTATTTATTGTTTTAATTGAGGGAGAGAATCTTAAGCAGGCTCCACACCCAGTGTGGAGCCCTACATGGGGCTTGATCACATGACCGTGAGATCATGACCTGAGCTGAAATCAATAGTTGGACACTTAATGGACTGAGCCACTAAGTGCCCAGATACAGCATTTTAGAAAAACATTTTGAAGTTCAGTTTACCATATATAATGACCAATAGCCCTTTCTCTCTACCTCATTTTTGGAATACATTATGTGATAGGGACTGTGCCAGATGTTGATGAAAACATTCCAAAGAAAAGCAGTCCATGGTTCCATATTTAATTACTTCCTTCTAAAGTGGTTTCCTTGGAAATGTTCCTTAACATGATGTATCCTCAAACAAGTTCATAAGAAAATAAGTGAGGAAAGAAAAATCTTTATTTTCTGTTGCAACAAAAGTACAATCTAAAAGGGTAACTGATTTGCCATCTGTCAATTAGTTTATCAAGTGCCTAAGTTGTTCACCAAAACGGGTGAAACAGGAATATGAGGTAGGGAGTGGGAAGGCAAGGCAATAGATGATTCACTAAGATTAGTTAACATGTTATTAAATATCACAAGTGGATGGGCTAAGATTGCATATGTCTGCGATTATAAATCCTGTGGTTTTGAGTTTAACAAGAAAAAATGTTTACTTTTTGTTTGGGATTTAAAACTGTTGTTTCATTTCTATTGAAGAAAGATTCATACCCTTTCCATTCCTTCACTTGTTCAAAGGTAAATTCTTCGCTAATTATACAATTCAGAATCCTTGTTAAGTCATGGTATTTGCAGTCTCTGTCGTGATTGTGAAGTGTCCATCAGATTGTTTGTGTCATGTCATTTGCTGAATAATCTGCTAGGAAAGAGATTGAAAAGCAATCTTTAAGATATTGGGTAGGTTATAAAAATTAAGAGATATGATAAAACAAAGGGGAAAATTATTAGCAATTTTTGTGGAATTCCTATTAATCATTTGAGATATCCATAGAAAACCAGGGGGTAAAAGCCAAAAGTCACAGGTTTGACAATTTTTAAAGTTATGTCAAGTGAGAGGAAATAATTGACAAGTATGAATTATATGAGCTACTTGGTAATATACTCATTAGTAAACAGGTACAATTTAATGATATCTAAAGGGACTGAATATGCTTCTTGGGGTCAAAAAAATATTTTGGTTTTGTTCAATGTGTTTTTAAATAAATGCTACATACTTCAAAGGCACAGTGCTGGTGGTGAGAAGACGTGTAATGCTTCATAATGGGGAGAAGTGTTTTCTATAAATACTTTAGGTTTCCATATTTTTTTAACTCCTCTTGTGACAACCCAAGTTGTCTATGGGTGGATGAGTGGATAATGAAATGTGGTATCTATATACAATGGAATTTCTTTCTTCTTTCCTCCCTCTCTCCCTTCTTTCCTTCCTTCCTTTATTCCTACCTTCCCACCTTCCTACCTTTCTGTCTCTCTCTGTCCCTCTTTCCCTTTCCTTCCTTCTGTCTTTTTATTAAACAGTTAGCTTCAGGTAAAGGAGACACTGGGAGAAGTGCTTGCTCCTTTCACCTCATATTCTGATGAACAAGAAGAAAATTTGATTAAAATATCAAAAGTATATGAAATCATTTATTAGGTTATTTATGTAACATAAGTTAAGGCCTTTTTGTTTTATAACAATACTCAAATTGCATTACTGCAACCACTTTTCATTGATAAAACAAAGCTAAAGGTAAATTATTCACGTATAATTTAATTACTGTTGTAAATAATTGCTAATTACTTGCCTCTCAAATGATAAATGGCATTAGTCTACACAGAGTCTATAACCCTTGAGCCTGGCTCCTCCACTGATTTTAATCTCATCATAATACTCTGCATAACCCACCTTATTATTAGAAACACTGCACACTTATTATCTTGATGTTGCATATTCCACTGTACATACAGTTTCTATGAATATCCAAGAATAGCTATTGTCTGGATGACCTTCTTAAAATAGTCCATTTCTCTTTCAAAAAAAACTGAAGTTTGGAGTGCCTGAGTGGCCCAGTCAGTTAAGCATCCAACTCTTGATTTTGGCTCAGGTAATGATCTCACAGTAGTGAGATCAAGCCCTTCCTTGAGCTCTTTGATGGTAATGGAGGCTGCTTAAGATTCTTTCCCTCCCCCTCTCTCCCTCTGTCCCTACCCCTCACCTGGGCACTCTCTCTCTCTCACTCTCTCTCTCTCAAACACACACACACACAAAACCACCACCAACAAAACAAAACAAAACAAAACAAAACAAAACAAAACAAAACAAAACCCTGAAGTTTAATTGTTACTCAGAATCAGTTGGTTCCCTTTCAGTGATATCACCTATATATTTTTTTATTGTTGAACTTATATCCTCTCTATCCCTGGCAAATTTGTGAGCTATTTGATGAATGAAACCACAAGTATCATCTTTAAGTATAGGAGAATAAGTTAAATAAGAATAGTAAAAGGAAACAAGATGACTGAATGAAACAAAAATATAGAAGTATACTTCACATGTTAATTTGCTTATCTCATATACATATACATATATATGTATACATATATATTATATATGATATTGTCATCTATATCTGCACCTAAAACAATACATTTTTTTAATTTTAGTTTATTTTTTTAATTAGAAATTCAGAGTCCATAAATAAATTGTACTGGGTGGGGGGTGCGTGGGTGGTTCAGTTGGTTAATTATCCAACTTCAGCTTAGGTTCATGATCTCCCCGTTCATGAGTTTGAGCCCAGTGCCAGGCTCTGTGTTGACAACTCAGAGTCTGGAGCCTGTTTTGGATTCTGTGTCTCCCTCTATCTCTGCCTGTCCCCTGCTCATGCTCTGTCTCTCTCTCTCTCTCAAAAATAAATAAGCATTAAAATTTTTTTTTAAGTTGTATTGGAACAGAACCACACTCAATCATTTACAAATTGTCAAGAGTTTCTTTTTTTTCCCAACTTTATTGAGGTATGACTAACATAAATTGTATATATTTAAGATGTACAATGTGAAGATTTGGTTTACATACTTATTGTGAAATGATTACCACAATCAAGTTAATTAGCATATTCATTATCACATAGTTCCCTTTATGTGTGTGTGTGTGTGTGTGTGTGTGTGTGTGTGTGTGTGAACACATAAGATCTCCTGTAAGTGATTTTGAAGTATACAATACAGTATTCAGCTATCCTCACCATTTTATACATTAGGTCCTCAGAACTTACTCTTCTTATAACTGAAAATTTTATCTTTTGCCACTGTGTCCCTATTTCCTCTACTCTAATCCCGACAACCAGCATGCTATTCTATTTCTATGAGTTCATTTTATTTTTTTTAAGATTCCACATATAAGTGATATCATACAGTATTTGTCTTTTCTGCCTTATTTCACTTTAGTATAACGCCCTCCATGTTTATCCCTATTGTCACAAATGGTAGGATTTCCTTTTTTATGGCTGAATATATTTATGTATGTGTGTGTGTGTGTGTGTGTGTGTGTGTGTGTGTGTGTGCAAATGGGAATGCTGGATCATATGGTAGTTCTATTTTTTTATTTTTAATTTTTTTAAGTTTTTGATTCAAGTTTTTGAGGTAGTTCTGTTTCTAAAATACTGTTTTCCATACTGGTAGCATAATTTTATATTTCTACCAACAGTGCGCAAGGACTACCTTTTCTCTGCATCCTTGCCAACACTTTTCATCTCCTCTCTTTTTGATAGTAGCTATTCTAATGGATGTAACCCATGATTTTATTTGCATTTCCCTGGTGACTAATAATATTGAACAGTTTTTCATGTATTGGCAGTTTGTATATCTTCTTTGGAAAAAATGTCTATTCAGGTTCTTTACCCATTTCAATTAAATTATATTTTTGCCATTGAATTATAAGTGTTCTTCATATATTTTAGATATTGGTCCCTTAATAGATGTCTGATTTGCATATATTTTGTCTGATTCCATAGGTTGGTTAGGTTGGTTACCTTTTCTTTTTGTTGATCAGGTTTTCTTTCTTTCTTTCTTTCTTTCTTTCTTTCTTTCTTTCTTTCTTTCTTTCTTTCTTTCTTTCTGTTGTAACAGAACCTTTTTAGTTTCATATAGTCTACTTGTTTATTTTTGCATTGCTCTTTAAAGTTTCTCATATCAAAAAATATATATTGCGAAGACCAATTTCCAGTAGCCTTTCACATATTTTCTTCTAGAAGTTTTATAGTGTTAGATCTTATATTTAGGTCTTTAATCCAGTTTGAGAATCCATTTATTGAAGAGACTATCTTTTCCCCACTTGTGTTTTTGGCATCCTTATCAAAGGATGACCTTATACGTCAGGGTTTATTGCTGGACTTTCTATTCTGTTCCTTTGGTCTATGTCTGTTTTTAAGCCAGTATCTTACTGTTTTGAGCTATAGTTTTGTAATAAAGTTTGAAACCAGGAAGTGTAATGCCTCCAGCATTGTTCTTTCTCAAGATTGCTTTGACTATTTGGGGACTTTTGTGTTTACACACGTATTTTAGAAGTGCTTTTATTATTTTTGTGAAAAATACTGTTTGAATTTTGATAGATATTTAATTGACTCTGTGCAGCACTTTTGGTATTATGGCTATTTTAACAATAGCAATTCTCCAAATCCATGAACACAAGGTGTCTTTGCATGTGTTTTCGCCTTCTTTAATTTCTTTCATCAGTGTCTCAGTTTGCAGTGTATAGATCTTTCACTCCGTTGGTTAAATTTATTTCTAAGTATTTTTATGTTTTATGTTTTTGTTGCTACTGTACGTGGGACTGCTTTCTTAATTTCTCTTTCCGGTAGTTTTCCATTAGTGTACAGAAATGTGACTGACTTTTGCAAGTTGATTTTTTATCCTATCACTTTACTGAATGTATTTATTAGTTCTGTTTTTGGTGTAATCTTTAAGGTTTTCTAGATATAAAATCATGTCATCTGCAAATGGAGGTAATTTAACTTCTGCCTTTCATATTTGGATGTCATTTATTTTGTTTCCTTACCTAATTACTCTGAGTAGGACTTCACCACCATGTTGATTAGAAGCAGTGACAGTGGACACTCTTGTCTTATTCCTGATCTTACAGGAAAAACTTGTATTTTTTCACCACTAAGTATGATGTTAGATGTAGGCTTGTCATGGTATGTCCTTCATTGTGCTGAGGTATGTTCCCTCTGTGCCTAATTTGTTGAGAGTTTTTTATCATGAAAAGATTTTGAATTTTATTTAATGTTGTTTCTGCCTCATATTGAGAAGCTAATATGATTTTTATCTTTCATTCTATTAATATGGTGAATCATGTTTAGTGATTTATGTATGTTGAACTATACTTGCATCTCTGGAATAAATTCCACTTGATCCCAATGTATGATTTTTTAAAATATGCTGTTAAATTTGTTTCCAGTATTTTGTTGAGGACTTTTACCTGCCTGTTTATCACAGATATTAGCTTCTAGATTTTTTTTTCTTGCAATGTTTCTGTTTGGTTTAGGTATGAACATAATACTGGCTTATAAAATGAGTTTACATGGGTTCCTTTCTTTTTAATTTTTTGGAGTGGTTTGAGAAAGATTGGTGTTAACTCTTCTTTAAATGTATGATAACATTCACCATTGAAGCCACTTTTCCTGGACTTTTGTTGTTGTTGTTGGAGGTGGTGGTTGATTAATGATTCAATTCCTTAATAATTAAAAATGTATTCAGATTTTCTATTTCTTCATATACAGTCTTGACAGGTTGTCAGCTTCTAGGAACACATTCATTTTTTCTAGATTATCCAATTTGTTGGTTCTAATAGTTCATAATAGCATTTATGATTCTTTCTGTTTCTATGTCATCATTTATAATGTCTCCTCTTTCACTTCTGACTTTATTTATTTGAGCCCTCCCTTTTTTTCTTAATTAATCTGGCTAAAGTTTGTCAATTTTGTTTATCTTTTTTAAAAACCAGCTCTTAGGGCACCTGGGTGGCTCAATTGGTTAAGCATCTGATCCTTGGTTTCTGCTCAGGTCATGATTTGCAGTGCATGGGATCGAGCCCCGCATCGGGCTCTGAACTGATAGTGCAGAGCCTACTTGGTATCTCTGTCTCCCTCTCTCACTGCCCCTCCCCTGCTCACGCATGCATGTGTGTATGCTCTCTCTCTGTCTCTCTCTTTCTCTCTCACTGTCTCGAAATAAACAGATAAACTTTAAAAAACAGCCCTTAATTTCTCTGATCTTTTCTACTTTTTTTCTGGTGTATATTTATTTTTGCCCTGGTCTTTGATATTTCTTTCTAACAACTTTGGGCTTAGTTCTCTTTCTAGTTCTAGTTCTATTTTGTTGGGTTTTTTTTTTATATCTTCCTTTTTTTTTCATGTAAGCATTTTATTGCTGTACATTTCCCCCTTAAAAATGCTTTCTCCTGCATCCCATAAGTTTTGGTGCACTGTGTTTCCATTTTTATTTTTTCAAGGTATATTTTAATTTCTTTCTTGATTTCCTCTTTGGCCTATTGGTTGTTTAGGGTCATATTGTTGAATGCACACATTTGTGAATTTTCCAGTTTTCCTTTTTTAATTGACTTCCAGTTTCATGCTATTGTAGTTGAAAATAAATTGATATGATTTCCATTTTCTTATTTTTTTAAGATTTGTTTTGTTACCTAATATATAATCTGTACTGGATGATGTTCCACATGCACTTAAGAATGTATACGCTGTTACTGTTGGATGGACTGTTCTGCATATGTCTGTTAGGTGCATTTGATCTAAAGTATAGTTTAATTCCAACATTTCCTTACTTATCTTCCTGGGTGATCTATTCATTGTTGAAATGTGTGGACTTTAATATCACAGTTGCTATTGTTGTCTTTTTCTCCCTTTGAATCTGTTAATATTTTCTTTTAAGCTTTTTAAAAGATTATTTATTTATTTTGAGAGATACAGGGAGACTGTGAGTGGAGGAGGGGCAGAGAAAGGGGGAATCTGAAGCTGACCGTGCAGATCCCATGCAGGGCTCAAACTCATGAAACTGTGAGATCATGACCTGAGCCAAAATCAAGAGTCAGATGCTTAACTGACTGAGCCACCCAAGCGCCCCTGATTTTGTTGATATTTGCTTAATATATTTAGGTGCTCTATGTTGTGTGTGTGTGTGTGTGTATATATATATATATATATATATATATATATATATATATATATATGTATATTTACAATTGTTATGTCCTTTTGATGAACTGACTCCTTTATCACTATATAATGACCTTCTATGTCCCTCGTTACAGTTTTTTAAAGTCTACTTTATTTGATATGAATATAGCTAGCTATGGTCACTTTTGGTTTCAATTTACTTAGAATATTTTTTTCTATCTCTTTACTTTCAAACGATGTATGTCTTTAAAGCTGAATTGCTTCTCTTGTAGGCAGTATAATTGGGTCTTTTTTTTAAAAATCCATTCTTATTTTATTTTTCTATTTTTATAAATTATTTGTTCCTTATCCATTCTTGTTTTTTCAATCTTTTTTTCTCCATCTTCCATTTTTCGATTGCATAATTTAATCCATTTAGAATAAAAGTAATTATTGATAGGTAAGATTTATTTTACCATCTTGTTAATTTTTTTTTTTTATGGCCATTATAGTTCCTTTGTTTTTTTCACCTCACACTGTCTTCCTTTGTGATTTGACTATTTTCTAAAGTGGTATGCCCTGGGACACCTGAATAGCTCAGTCGGTTAAGCATCTAACTCTTGGCTTCGGCTCATGTCATGAACTCATGTTTTGTGAGTTCAGGCCCTGCATCAGGCTCTGTGCTGACAGTGGAACCTGCTTGGGATCTCCCTGCCCCTCGCCTGCTTTCTCTCTACCTCTTTCTTTCAAAAAAATGAATAAATAAACATTAAAAAGATTTCTAATAAAAATAAAAAGATAAAGTGGTTTACGTTTTTTGTTTGTTTGTTTTTGTTTATTTTGAGAGACACAGTGAGTGCAAGTAGAGGAGGGGCAGAGGAAGAGAGAGGGAGAGAGGGAGAATCCCAAGCAGGCCTTGTACTGGTAGTACAAAGCCTGATGAAGAGCTGGAACTCACTAACCAGGAGATCATGACCTGAGACGAAATCAAGAGTTGCACATTTAACTAACTGAGCCACCTAGGTGCCCATAAAGTGGTATATTTTTATTTCTTTCTCTTTATCTGTTTTAATTCTACTTTATTTTTTGCTTTGTGGTTATCATGAGGCTTACATAAAACATTTATAGTTATAATAGTCTGATTTAAGCTAATATACAACTCCATTTTGATCACATAAAAATATTCTTCCCTTTTATCACAAAACAATTGTTTTCTGTCTTTATCCAACTTAACCACCTAAAAATATTTCCTATAAATATATACAGCTTTCCTTTATTCATTATATTTGTGTCTTCACAGCACTGTGGATTATCAATTTAGCATTTGACTACTCCATTTTCAAGAACATTTATAATATTAGGTTTTTTCCCTATTAAAAACAATATTGCAATGAACATTTGACTACATATAGCTTTGCACAAGTGAGATAATTTGCATGAAATAGATTTCTAAAAGTATTATTACTGGGTAAAATGTTGTTTATAATTTCCATTATGAATAATTTTTACAAGCCGCAATGATATTCTCAAGAGCCTCCTCATTTATTCCAATCTTACTTATTTTAAACTGTTGTTTTCCCCTTTTTTATTTGCATCATATTTAATAAAGCAAACAGCTAATGCTTTATATTCTTCTATATATCAATCGCACTTATTTGCCCTCATATCAATGTAGATTTTTCCAGTAACACTTTAAAGAAAGTCTCAATTATGAAGTCTTTATTTTATTATTTAATACATTAAATGTGATTCACATGTCAATAACATAAAAGAAGTTTGAATTAAAATATTAATAGCCATACCCATTTAATCATTCATCATTTCATTCAGAGTGAACAAAATTCCATATTGTGTTGATTATTTTTAGTAGTTTTAAATTCTAAGTTGCAAAATATTACTGGTTTTCTCTAATTTAGATTGACATGAAAAATTTTACCATGTTCCTTTTATCATGTTCCTTCTGCCCTATATGTTGACTTAAAAATATAGCAGGTTTTCAAAGTCATGTAGAATAGTGTTGCCATCACTGCTGACATTGTGATACTCATATTCAGACGTTCATTAAACAAAACCTACTTAAATGGCCTGAGCTATTTCATCAAATACTTTACACGAGAATTTTAGGTTGTATTTTTTAAATTGCCCTTACCAGCTTGTTTATTTTTAAACAGTTTTTTTATTCAGTGTTTTAAGTGTTTTCTTCTCTTAATTCTTTTATACACTTATTTAGAAAACCTTATTGCTTTTGCAAAGAAATAAAAAAGTAAAATTCGCTACTAATTTTACCATTATTAAATAATGTAGTTATTTTAAATGTTATCATTGTACATATAATATCCTCTATGTTCTTTTTTAATATTGAGATTATAATATTTTAACACTTTTAAAAGTAGCTATCTTAACATTTAAAAGTAGGTATCTTTTTAAAATTTTATGGAACATTGTACTGAATGTTAGCTTTCAATGATTTTTTGAGTCACTTTGGTTTCAGCTATGATTGGTAGATTGAATAAACATAGTTCATGCCATAATTCACCCATTTTTGGTCTTCTTCCATTCATTTAACATTTATTCAAAGGATATAAAGTAATCTTCCTCTGTTCTTATAAAAAGACTGTGAAATAGTTCACAATTTCTCTGCTCACCCTTGGGAAATAGAATCTTTTATGATAACTTTAAGTCACAAAGTTTTGTTAATATAAGATTTCATTTTGGTTGAAACCTTTCTCTGTCATAGTATTGGGCTTCCTTGCAAGTTAAAAACCTCTAGAGAGTGAGGAGCCAAATCTGAGGAGGGAGAGTAATGAGTGTCAGTGATAGGAAAATTACTACTTATAGTAATATTGATAAGCTTCTATCATAATGAAAATTTTAAAGCTGACTTTGTCTTTGGACACTTTATTTGCTTCTTTAGAGTTTCCCTATGAGAAACTTTCCTTTGAAATCCTCTCTATATATAGATATAAGATAAAATATAGATAAGATATATCATATAAGATTTTATAAGACCTTATAAGATGTATCTTCTCTATATCTTCTATCTATCTATCTATAGAGATATACATACATTTAAATATATATCGATATATACGATTTGGGGTGTCTCATTCTGTGGCATTCTAGTAATCTAAGTTCACCTCAGCTTTTCACTTTATCACTTTCTCCGCCAATTTAAGAGTTAGTAATTTGATAAAACACAAGAAGACTTTATAGTTCCTTTATCTTCCACAGGGATCACATCCAGTTATTGGGGAAAACGTCAAGTTTCCCAGCAAACACAGGAGTACATATTTTTTGTCTTATTGGCTATAATTCTAAATTAGCCAATTCTATAATATCCAAATCAGACCACATATCTATCTCCATTGGTACAGCTTGAGTCTAAACACCATTGTTTTTCACTACACTATGTCATACTCTTCCTAATATTTCTTCTTTCTTTATTAGTATCTTCTATCCCATATTCCATAATCTATACAGAAGTCACAGTGATATTTCTCAGCATGAATAAAATACAAAAATATTTCTTTAGTGGGGCACTTGGATGGCTCAGTCAGTTAAGTGTCCAACTCTTGATTTCTGCTTAGGTCATGATCTCATGTTTTTTGAATTTGAGCCCCATGTGGGCCCCTACCTAGACAGGGCAGAGCCTGCTTGGGATTCTTGCTCTCCCTCTCTCTCTGCTCCTCTCCGGCTCTCTCTCCCTCTATCTCTCAAAAAACAAATAAGCTAAATTTTTTTTTTTAAATTCTTCAGGGGATGTAGTTATACTTACAAGAAAACCTAAATATCTTATCTAAATTTACATGATCTAATTCTTGCCTAACTTTGACATTTTCTTAGTTCATCTTCAGTCCTTTAGGATTTTGAGGTAAGATTTCTAAGTTGTGGGGAAAGATATTGGTCTATTGATCTATATTTGGGTACTTGGCCACAATTTTGTATATGTCTTTGTGATTTTTTTTTCCATTTTAGCCATTACTTAGGTTTTAGGCTTAAAGGGATAAAAGAGTTACTCCAACTTTACATGTTGCTTAACGATGCACATGACTGTGGGATTTTTTTCAGAGATTTGAAAAAAAAAAAACAACCTAATCTATTAAAAAAGTGAGATTTTTCCTGCCTAATTCTTAGGTACTTAAGGATGTAGCAAGAGTTTATTTAATAATTCAAGGAGCCTAATGGATTTGATAATTCAAGGGAGTTAATGAAATCTCTTTCAATTAAAGATGTTAGCAGTTAAAAGCACAAATGATTTATGATGGCACAGCATTTGGGAGTATGTCAACATGTTGTCAAAAAGTTAAACTTTTATAGCATATTGTATTCTTACTTTCACTTATTATCTCATGTGCAATAAATATTTCTCTGAATTAAATGTAGAGATGACTTAATATTATCAAAAAGTTATTTCAGTTGGGAATAAATGCTCCTGTTGAGTGGATATCATTTTCTAATTAAATCTGAAAAGATTACTGAAATATGTTTAATTGTAATTAACTTAAATCATTGCCACAAAATTATGGAGAACGAATTGTCATTTTCTCTAGAACCCACAGATCTTAATTAAAGAATACGAAGGAAAAGCATATGCAAACAAATGTCTTTAATGAGACTGAAAAGGTTTTGCTAACTTCCAGTGATTAATATATTTTTGTAATTTTAACAATATTATATAAATGTGAACTCATAATCTTTATTACATTTTCAGGGAATACCTTCCAAACTCTTCAAGGAAATCTTCTAACAGGCATTTATAAGATTCAGCATTCATTTATATTAACAGCACATTTTCTTATTTTATCAGGAAAAAATGGCTCAGACTTTTAGAAGATCTGGGATTTTCAGAGTAATACATATTTAATTATTATGTATTGAATTGATTGTTCATCTTTAGTATTCTGTGAACATTAGCTCCTTATATTGTTTTGTGGCATCACAAAAATGTATTAAGTAAATAAGAAATGTAGACAAGTTTCTGATCAAACAGAATTTAATGAAATAAGTGAAAGTTTTGTAATCTAAATGGTTTTTTTATACTAAAAAGTTTTTACTCTGAAGTTTTTTGTACTTAGTAGTCTTATACACCAAACAGAGGAGTCTATTTCTTGGTGGTGACTGAATTGATAGATTAATTTAATATTACCACAGTTTAAAATATGCAATTGATAAGAACTATAACAAGTACTAAGTAGACAAAGAATGTCATCAACATGATAAAACTGACATGAATTTCCTTTTTTCCATTTTTATATAAAAATACAAATGTGGAAGAACAAGAGTAAATATTTAGTAGGTTTAAACAGATTTCATTCTCTCTAACCATTTAAATTTCCAGCATTCAGCAGTCTGCTTAACAAATATAAAAAAGCCAACTTACAATTCTTATAAAATTTTAGTGTAAACAGGCCTTGGTTATTGTCTTCTTGATATTCCATTTTATTGAATTCTGCTCTTTTACTGTTTTATTCCAGTAAAATTATTAGAATAGAAAGGGCTGAAATGTCTGTGAGAGCAGAATAAATGATAAAGTATTAGACGCATTGATAAAAATATTTCTCTCTAGCAACGATAAGTTACAAAAGGTACTCTGATATACAGTGACACATTCTGCATTGATATGTTCTGACAGATGCAATATAGGAAAAACAGATTAGTAACATATTCAGTTAAATAAAAAAGAGATAAATAAAGATCAACATGATTAGGTAAATATATAGATGATAGATCTAGAGCTATATGATATAAATATACATATTCCTATAGTAACAATGAGAAAACCTAGGTAATGTTAAAAGCAATCATATTTGTGAACCAGAGAGCTGAAGTTGCAAGACAATGAACTAAGTTGAAATATAGGGGAATATGGATGAGATAGGATGGATATATTTACTACCTGAGGCCCAACAAGTGAAGCATTGAGTGTTATTTACCTCAATCTCTGTTATCTTACACACAATGTTGGCTTTAATCCAAAATAAAGAGACATATGAAAATGCAAGACAAAAATAATGTCAAGAGACAAATCACTTAACAGAACAAGGTTTAGATAAGACACAGATAAGACACAGATGTGGAAATATCCAGAGAGGGAAATTAAGTAAGTGTAAGTGATATGTAAGAAATTATATTGAAAGATAGACAGTATTCATGGACAGAAGGAGGATTTCAATAGAAATCCTTATAAAAATTCTTACAAAAATTATAAGAATGAGCCTAATAGTAGTAGTAAATTTAAAGTATGGTAAAACAGATTGAGAATACCTTTAGGGTGCTCATCAGTGAACTAGACATAGCTGAGGAAAGAAACAGTGAACTTAAAAGATAGACTAATAGTAATTTCCCCAACTGAAACACATAGAAATGAGTAAGAAACAAAACAAAAGATAACAAAACACTAACAGTTTCCAAGAACTGTAGTACAATATCAAACTAACCATCTATATGTAATTGGATTTCCAGAATGCAAAGAGTAAGATAAAGTTTTAAAAGAAATACCTAAATCAATACAGCAGATAATTTTTCAAAAATAAGAAGAGACAGCAAAATACAAATCCAAGCATTCAAGAAGCCCAGAGAAAACAAATCAGAAAAATAGCAAGCAAGTAGTGAAATGTGGGAGGCCGGGCCCCGGTGCCAGGCTGAGACCAGGTCGAGCAACGGCTCCCTGTCGACTCAGCCAACCTGGTGGTTCCCCCTCCCATTCATGTGGGAGGCCGGACCCCAGTGCCAGGCTGAGACCGGGTTGAGCAACGGTTCCCTGTTGACTCAGCCAACCCGGTGGTTCCCCCTCCCATTCCCCCACTTTCAAGGGCATACGAAAACCTTGTCAAGGCTAAGAAAGTTAATTCCTGAAGCCTGTGGTCTGCAGGTGTTGGCAGTAATGCTACCTCCCTTTTTCTACCCCGAGTCAGATAGAAACAAACATGGGAATTGTGTTTTGCTAGCAATCTATCAACAAGGTCTTGTGACCCGTCTAGAAAATTCACAAGAAACACAGAACTAAATGTTTTGGTTGGCAGCGATTATGTGGAACCTGTTTATTCTTAGAATGGCCTGACCCATAAGAGTCTGGATATAAAAGATTGTGTACAGCAACAATAAAGCCATCACTTGGGCCATCAGCCCAGGGGACCCTCCTGTTCCCAAACTGTCTTCTCTTCTCTCTCTTTTTTTCTTACATTCCCCTACCCTCAGGACCCTGACCTTGGTGTTTGTTGCGCCGGTCGCAACAGTGAAACAAAACAATTTATTTATGCATTTATTTATTTATTTATTTAATCATTGCTACATAGATTTATTATTTTTTTTAATATGACACTTATTGTCAAATTGGTTTCCATACAACACCCAGTGCTCATCTCAACAGGTGCCCTCCTCAATGCCCATCACCCACCCTCCCCTGCCTCCCACCCCCCATCAACCCTCAGTTTATTCTCAGTTTTTAAGAATCTCTTATGGTTTGGCTCCCTCCCTCTCTTCTCTTTTTTTTTCCTTCCCCTCCCTCATGGTCTTCTGTTAAGTTTCTCAGGATCCACATAACAGTGAAAACATATGGTATCTGTCTTTCTCTGTATGACCTTTTTCACTTAGCATAACACTCTCCAGTTCCATCCACATTGCTACAAAAGGCCATATTTCATTCTTTCTCATTGCCATGTAGTATTCCATTGTGTATATAAACCACAATTTCTTTATCCATTCATCAGTTGATGGACATTTAGGCTCTTTCCATAATTTGGGTATTGTTGAGAGTGCTGCTATAAACATTGGGGTACAAGTGCCCCTATGCATCAGCACTCCTGTATCACTTGGGTAAATTCCTAGCAGTGCTATTGCTGGGTCATAGGGTAGGTCTATTTTTAATTTTTTGAGGAACCTCCACACTGTTTTCCAGAGTGGCTGCACCAGTTTGTATTCCCACTAACAGTGTGAGAGGGTTCCCGCTTCTCTACATCCTCTCCAGCGTCTATAGTCTCCTGATTTGTTCATTTTAGCCACTCTGACTGGTGTGAGGTGATATCTCAGTGTGGTTTTGATTGAAACAAAACAATTTAAAAAACAACAACAACAACAACAACAACAACAGCAGCAGCAGCATTATGATAAGTGAAAGGAGCTAGGCTAAAAGTGCTGCATACTGTATAACTCTATTTATATGATCATATAGAATACTCAAAACTAAAGCAGAGACAGACAAACCAGTTATGTCACACACAGCTAAATATAAAACACATTTTCTTGGGGAAAACCTACACAGAAATGTACTTATGTCAGGTAGAGCTATATCTTTGTTGTAAAGGGTTCTGACAGAAGTATCTAACTTTCATAACCCTCAATATATTTATGGTTAAAGGAGAACTTCTAGCTGAGCATGTAAAATGGGAGCCACCTGATACAGGAAATGGCCCTGTTTGGACTAAATCAGATGCTGGCATCAGTCTATTCTTCCATTTACTTGAGTCAGACCTGTAAAACTGCTTAACCTTAAGCTATTAATGTAGATACTAATTTCTTAAGTTAGATATTCATGTTATATTTTTTCTTCACATACTGCTGTTTGTACTTTGCCTTATGTCTTACATGGTATTGCCTTTAGTGCATTTATTTGCGCATTTTTGAGGGCATGATCATGTCCTTCAACTTTAGCTCTAGAATATTGAGAAAAACTTCACAAAAATTAAGATGTAATCAGAAATATGTTATATATCAGTTTAATTCTGAAGTAACTCATACTTATTTCTAAATAAAATATCTATTAAATGCCCACTGTGAGAGAAATATCATGTAAATGACTTTGGGTAATAAAACATGACCTGGCCTACAACAGTTTAAACTTTGTAGGTAATTTAGTATTTAATGAACACATTGCATTTTACTGAAAAAAATCAGCAATTTGGTGTTCTACCTAAATTATTCGTGATGTCAAACTATTTGATATGCTTACTCTGACACAGATATGTTTTAAATTGATTTCTAGGCCAAATATAAACAAATTTATGCATGAATGAATGATTAGTCTTAAACCAACTTTTATATAGGAGTATGGTTGGAAAGAAGCAAGAGGAATAAAAGGAAAGCAGGGCTGAAGGAACAGTTTTATTTAAACAGTTTCATTCTGAACTGTTTCTTACACCATGAAGCTAATCTAAGTGCTTCATCTCATAATATGTACTGCTAAAATATTTGTATTCACAAAAAATCATTAGTATAATTTTAAAAATTTAATATTACATTAAATTGCATATGATATTAACATCTCAGTATGTTCTTAGAAATGGAACTTGATGGGAAATCTAAGTCTCACAAATAAACAACAAAAACTGCAGCAAAATAAATATGCATATGATGTGGAGTTCATTAATATTTCACTTTTCACATAAAATATCCCACATTCAATATCACTTCTAATTAATTAATATGCATACAGGAAGCCTTTAATGTAGTATCACTATCTATAAATATAATAAAAAGCATGTAGTTTCCATTACTTATACAATGTCTTGGCAGCATCATGTTGATGTAAGCTGTATCTTAGGAAAATATTATCTTCTCAAGATTCATGTTTTAAATCAACACTGGTAAAAATATACAAGAAAATGTTTTAATAAAAACTTAAGACAACTTCTTACCATTCTTTTTTTTCCTAGCATTTACCATTTCTCAAATACATATTGCTTTTTCCTGAAACTGGACATAACCAAGGCAAAGGTGACATGGGAAATAATAAAGTATATTGAATCATTGAGAAAATATTGCAGTCAAATAAGTAAAGGTGATTTTAAAAGATTCAACATTGCTGGTACAGATGCTACCTATTACCTGATGCCTCTAGCTTTGGTTGAGGAAATAATCAGCTCATTAAAAATGATATTTTCTTATGGTTTATAAAAAATGAAAACTCTATGTTATAAGTAAAAAGCTATAACCAAAAGCTAAGACAGTACACCCAAACACTATGCCATATTGTGAGTGTAAATTCATTCAAATAAAATGTTTACTTTATCAAACACTTGATCTCAATCTGACCTGAAACAACTGACTGTATACACGTAATCACACATACATAAACACACACATTACAAACCTTCATACCAACACAGAAATAATCTTTCATGGCTAATACTGAATGATGGGAAATATAGCAGAGTAAAATTATAAGCGTGTATTACATATAGATTTTAAGCCATGGAATATATTAACCAATTTCAAAATTTACATATATACACACAAACACATTTGAGCCATTATGTTGTTTCTATGCAAGGTATTTTTAGGAAGTTTTTCCACTTTTTTTCATATGCATTTTATTATTCAACATTCTCATGCCATTTTCTATTATACTGAAAACATTACAAGATTCATAAAATAATGACATTACTCTAATAAAACAAAAGCAATCAATGTACAATTCAAGCATGAACTTACTTTTTAAATTATTTCCACTACATTTTTTTATTCTGCTAAAAATCATGTCACTGTTTTTCTTCACTGCAGTATTTTTGGCTGATTAGTGGACAGTTTTGCTCATGAAGACCCAGGACTTCACACTGCCAGAGGCAAAAAGAAGTAAGACTAATGGTAATTGGGATCTTGTGGATATTATGTCAACGTTGACATGCATCTGGAAATTCAACACCGTTTGATATACTTAAAAGTGAGAACACTTTATTCTAAGGATATGATACAACTCTATTTCCTTTCCTAAATCATCTTTAGCTTTGAAAATAGCAAGGCTGAATAGTTACTAAATTCAAAAGTTTATATTTCCAAATTTTGATTAAAATTATTAATTCTGAAGAATATTTTTTTAACTGGTCATATTTCTAATGGTAAGAAAATTAACCTTTTGCTGTGGTTTAAAACAATTGTCTGGCATGAATAATTCCCCACTTCTCCCCAAAGTATAAATTAACTATTTCTCCCTACACTGTTAGAATGCTATGAATACCAAGTGAATTTAAACTGGATTTTTAATAACCAGGGACAAAAAATTTAATGCTATCTATGCAGATGGTAATGGATGTTGTGATCAGAAGAACTCTCCAATCATGTGCTTTTTATGTAAACTTACTCTTGGGAAGCCAGGAGAACACTGAGGGTATCTCAGCTTGCAGCATTAAGGGGTATCATGATGGGAAACTAAGATGCATGTTATCAAAATGAAAGGGGGACAAGTGGGAGAAATGAGAAGACAAGAAAAGGAATAATAACTAGTGCTATTATGTAGAAGATGGCTTTTGAAGAATGAGATAAAAAAGATGGATGTGCATAGGATTCTTATTATGAAGTTGATAGTACATGAAAAAATATGAGGGAAATGGAGGTGTTCCATCAGTGGTCTGACTATTAAGGTGTCATAGAAAATTTGTTCTATCTATCCCAGTTTGGAGATTTTCAAGTGAAATTATGAGGATCATGATTCATGATGAAAAATGCTTGAAAATTACTTTTGATTTCAGCTCTGACATGTAAAGAGCTTGGAAGTTGCCATTCCTATCTTAACAACTAGAAAAAGCTGAACAAATTGAAAATCAATGTCTTTCTTGGACCCATTAGAGACCTGAAGTGACATGGCAAACCACCACCCATAAACCTGGAGATATTGGCAAATCAGTCATAATAGAGATCAGTTAGAGCAATAAACTTGTAATAATTAAATGCTAACTTTCATGAAGTTGTGGATTGATTCTAAGTGGACTACATTGAGATTAGGGACCTCTTGGGGGCAAGAATATTAGGAAAGTCCCACACTTTTATAGATTTTACATCCAGGAATACCACCACATTCTCTATGATGATGAGCCAAGAGAGATCCGCTCATGGAAAGAGAAGGGAAGAATAAACAGTGTCAAAGATTTTTTCAGAGCATTACTCCACCTAATGGAAAGACATTTCTCCAAATCCATCCCACTCTAGGCTTCCTATTACATCTGAGGAGAAAAAGGAAACTATGAAATACATGTGCAGTTCACATCTCAGAGACACAGGTCCAGTAAAAGATTGATAATTTATGATAATATTGTAGGACATTTCCTCTCCCCTATGTTACTACCATACCAACAAGGGTCCAGTGTCATAATTGTGGATCATAGCTGAAAGGTCTGCAATCTACACTGTATCTGAGGAGGTGTTTCTACGGAAACCCAAAGATAGCAAAAACAAATGAGTAATTAAAGCTGAGAGAAAGAAATTCTAAGGAAGAATAAAAATATGGGCAATGTACAGATACAGATGTAAAGCATCTGGCATATACTACTATGGCACATTTAACAAATCACAGCCAGATTAATATAAACTCACATTAAAAGACTATTTATCACAATTACTATGACCAGGATATCATATGTGACTTTCAGCAAAAAAAAAATTTTACAAGTCTTGCTGAAATTTAAAAAAACAAAAGACAAAGCATATATACACACATACACGCACACACACACACACACACACACACACACACACACACACATATACATACAATGAAGTATTACTTGGCAATCAAAAAGAATAAAAGCTTGTCATTTGCAACTACATGGATGGAACTAGAGGGTATTATGCTAAGCGAAATTAGTCAGAGAAAGACAAATATCACATGACTTCACTCATATGAGGAATTTAAGATACAAAACAAATGAACATAAGGGAAGGAAAGCAAAAATAATATAAAAACAGGGAGGGGAACAAAACATAAGAGACTCAAATATAGAGGACAAACAGAGGGTTGCTGGAGTAGTTGTGGGAGGGGAGAATGGGCTAAATGGGTAAGGGGTATTAAAGAATCTACTCCTGAAATCGTTGCACTATAGGCTAACTAACTTGGATGTAAATTAAAAAATTAATTAACTAATTAATTTAAAAAATTTATTAAGTTTTTTAGGCAAAGAAAAAATAACTAACAAACGATGAATGCTTTTATGGACTGTTGTATTGAGAGTGGTGAATATGTTTGATAGACCCATCAGTGAACACTGACATTGCTAAGGAAAGAAGCACTGAGTCTGAATATAGGTCAAAAGCAATTTTCCAAACTGAAAAGCAAAATAAATAATAATAATAAATAGAATATAATATTTAACAACTGTGGGGAAATTTCAAAAGGTGTAATATCCATGTAATTGGAATACCAGCAGGAGAAAAGAGAAAACTGGGCAGAAGAAATATTTTAAGTAATAGTGGCTGAAACTTTTTCAAAATTAATTACAGACACAAAGGCAAAAATCTAAGAATCTTAGAGAACACCAAGCAAGATACACTCTACACTCAAGTATATCATATTCAAAGTTCAGAAAACCAAGACAGAAATAAAATCTTGAAAGAAGTTTGAGGGAGGGGACATCTTACCCATAGAAGAATGGGAATAAAACATGCAGGAGACAACTCAGAAACCATGCAAGCAATGAGAGAGTGAGGTGAGGGACACCTGGGTGGCCCACTCAGTTTAAGCACCAGACTCTTGATTTCATTTCAGGTCATGGCCTCACAGCTTGTGAGATCAAGACCCACATCAGGCTCTTTGCTGATAGCTTAAAGCCTGTTTGGAATTTCTTTCTTCCTCTCTCTCTGCCCCTCCCCTGCTTGCTTGTGAGCTCTCTCTCTCTCTCTCTCTCAAAACAAATAAATAAACTTAATTCATTTTATAAAGCCAAAATTGTCCTTATACCAAAACCAGATAAATATAAATAAAAAGAAATTACAATAAAGTCACACTTAGATTCATCTTAAATACATACTATTAGGTTACAGAAGCCAGCTGCAAAAATCTCTATGTAAATTTAGAGGAAGTATTGGTATGAGTTATGTAGATAATTACCGAAAACAAAGCAAAACAAAATAAACAAGATGTGCTGGCCCTTAGGAAACTGGAATGGAGGTTAAGATGCTGTTTTCTCATTCCTGAGTTAATTATTCAGGACATGAGAAGGCAGGGGGAGACACAGACCATTCCTGAACAGGTGAGTGAAAGTGAACTGCACTAATATCAAAAGGAAATAAATTGTTTGAAGCTGGATGTGGAATAATTTCTCAAGGACAAAGGTCAGTGCACATCAGCTAAGTGAATTACACTGGAATTCTCTTGGTAAACCCAGTGGATTATTAACTGATGTTGTCTGGGATGGACTTATTCTACCCTAGACTTTATTTATCCCATAACAGAAGCAACCTTGGAAAATAAAATAAAATGTTTAAAATGGTGAATTATCTATCATTCAGGTAAGGAAATGGACAAGGAAACAATAATCTATGGTAGTTCCATGTTACTTGAAAATACTACATTTTAATTAAAATATTGGCCAATTAATAATGAGATAGATAATTTTTAAGGATTAGTATTCCATTTAAATCTACTGAAATGAGTATGAAAGGAAGTAAGGCCAAGAGTCAACTGGAAATATTTCTGAGTGTGAGAGGTCAGAATGTGGGAGTAAGGAAAGATGCAGTTTATACAATTATGTATATTTCCCATCTAACAGAAAATAATCTTCTCTTTTGTTTTATCTGGTGGTGCCTGGTATGTGTTTAAATTTATATATACCCAGTGTAGTTGATATGTTATCAATATCATAAAAGTGATAGTGCATTTTCCTAAATCTTAGGGTGGTCATAGTTTCTTCCATATAGACAAATGAGGATCAAATGTAAATTCAGTGCTATTACCAAGAAGCAGGGGTAGTCATTTGATTTTTTTTCTGTCAAATCCTACTGTGTCTTCCAGGCATGTGGAGCTAAGGAGAAACATTAGTAAGGATATTGTATGGCTGGCTCTGTGAGTAAACTATTCTTCTGTGCTAGAAACCAAAATCATGAGGATAAGTGGGGTGGGGATGAAAAAGTGGTCAAAACAGGCAATAATTAGAAATAAGCAAAGATTATAGCAAATAAGAATGATGCTTAAAAGTGGATCACAGTTCCAGTTAAGGATACAATCATACTATTTCCAGGAGAGAACCTCAGAGCCTGAGAATAATACCCATAGCTCTCTCTTACCAATGTGGTGGCAATGAGAAGCTTTCAGACCTGGTTCCTATAGAGAAGGGAAATTAAAATATTGATTTATAAACTCTACCTATGTATTCCACTTATACAATTTGGAGTAAAGAAGGGACAAAATATATCTTGATGACTTTACTTATGGGCCCCAGCTACTGCTTAGTTCACTGTTAATGTCCTATATTTACTATTCTATTTATCAGATATCCTGTGAAGTACTACCAATGAATCATACAGGATAGACAATAATGAAAAGCAAAGTTTATGCATTATATAAAATCATAGATCAAAATTATATATTTTGAAGGCAGCTGCCTGAAAATGGTGAGAAGCAGACTGCAGCTGTTGTCCTTATATTTCACAATTTAGTATGCTCATTTAAATACATCTGTTGTGAATTTGGGTGAAATTTACTTAAGGACAGTAGAAATAGAACTTGAGCAGCCTTTAAATTGTGTATTTGGATGTGAATTGTGGCTTAATATTACCTACAACAACCATTCAGAGGTATGCAAAGATACTTTTAAAATTGTGGTGCACACAGGCAGTCTCAGTGAGCACACAACAGTTTGGAATACAGATTATGTTCTCAAACTGCATGACTCTCATTAATGTTCAAAGGCAACAGTATATGTAGAGGTTTGACCAGTAGTTCCAAAAACTTTGGGAGGACTTTAGGAACTGCTCATGGGGTATTGTATCAGGCTATAAAAATGTTCTGAAAGGCAAGAAACCATGTTAAGGAAATGTCCATTGTTCAGAATATCAGAGGGATATGTATTCTAGAAGACAAGAAAGATGGGTTACAGCTGAAAATCACTCTGGATAGGTAATAAGGCCATAGGTGAAAGGATTAATAATGACTCTGAATAATGAATCAAATGCAGGATTTATCACCTTTCATTTTGAATTAAATAATTCTTAGTTGTGAATGACTTTCTTATGCATTTTAAGATTTTTAGTAATATTCCTAACTCCAACTCACTAGATGCCAATAGCAAGACCCCAGTTGTAGCTACTAAAAATGTCTCCAGATGCCAAATGTCTTCTAGAGGACAAAATTACCCTTGACTGAGAACTTCTGTTCTAATGGATGACCATGCCCATCAACAATGATGGGGTAGTTTTATAGAATCACAAAAGAAGGACTATTAGATATTCTAATCATGAAAATGATGTCTTTGAAGATCAGTGGTTATGAATACTCAAGAGGTAACCTAAAAAGCAAATTTGTGATAATACATTATGGTAAGTCTAAGTTTTAGGAGATCATCACTGGTTATTATGGTTTTCATTGTTGTTTTTTAACAGCCCAGATACCTGGTAAAAACTTTTATCTTCTCTGTGCTATGATTAGTTGGTATTGAACAGATAAAGATCAAAACCATATTGTCTTATGGGAAATAAATAAGTGGAACTATATAATTACAGCTGGAAGCCAGTATCTTTAAAAACCTATGCCATGATATCCAAGATACAGCTGTTTTCACTAACAAAAAGAATCCAGACTTTATTGAACATTGACCTCTAGCCACAATTTGCTATTAGAAATATGTGATACAGTTAATTGATATATGGTAAGTGAAACTTTAACTTCTCTGGCAGAGATATATATTGTTGAAATAAAATTTTATGTTTTCTCTGATAAAAATAAGTGAAAAGTAAAGTCATGCAGACATGATCTCCAAATAAGATAATATATGGGTAAATTTATTTGAAGCTTATGTTTTTTGAAACACTTGTGGAAAACCATTGTTTATAAAAGAGACATGTACTCTTTCAAGTTTTTATTTAAATTCTAGTTAGTTAACATATAGTGTAATATCGGTTTCAGGTGTAGTGTGATTCATCACTCATATATAACACCTAGTGCTCATCACAAGTACCTACCTTAATACCTATTACCAATTTAGCCCATCCCCCACCACCTCCCCTCCGGAAATTCTCAGTTTGTACTCTATAGTTAATTGTCTCTTTTGGTTTACCTCTTTTTCTTTTTCCTTCCCCTATGTTTATCTGTTTTGTTTCTTAAATTCCACATATGAATGAAATTATATGATATTTGTCTTTTTCTGACTAACTTAATTCGCTAAGCATAATACACTCTAGATCCATCCACATCGTTGCAAATGGCAAGATTTTATTCTTTTTCATGGCTAGGTAATATTCCATTAAATATATATGTTCCATTAATTAGATACATAATATATATATAATCTCATATCTTTATCCATTCATCAGTTGATGGACATTTGGGCTCTTTCCATAATTTGGCTCTCATTGATAATGCTGTTATAAACATTTGTACTAAATACATTAAAATATTCAAATCATTGGGGCGCCTGGATGGCTCAGTGGGTTGAGCATCCAACTTCAGCTCAGGTCATGATCTCACAGTTCGTGGGTTCGAGCCCCACGCCGGGCTCTGTGCTGACAGCTCAGAGCCTGGATCCTGCTTCAGAGTCTGTGTCTCCCTCTCTCTGCCCCCTCCCCTGCTCATGCTCTGTCTCTGTCTCAAAAATAAATAAAAACATGAAAAAAAAATATTCAAATCATTGATGATTTTATTTTATTTTATTTTATTTATTTATTTTTAAGTTTATTCATTTTTGAAAGAGACAGAACATGAGAAGGAGAGGGGCAGAGAGAGAAGGGAGACACAGAATCTGAAGCAGGTTCCAGGCTCTGAGCTGTCAGCACAGAGCCTGAAGTGGGGGCGAACTCATGAACTGAGAGACTACAACCTGAGCTGAAGTCGGATGCCCAACTGACTGAGCCACCCAGGCGCCCCAAATTACTGACTATTTTAAAAAGGGGTAAATGCCTAATAGATTAATAGCAAAAGACAAGTAAAGAGATACAATCATGATTAGCATGCTTTGTAGAGGGAATTTCTGTTCCACATTGTATTGTTCATGCCTAATGCTTGTTGGAGTCTTTACAGGCTTGTTCTTTTGTATAATATTTTGCAGAAAATAGTTTAAGAAAAATAATAAAGATGCCTAAGACATTTATGGAAAGGCAATATTGATAAAAGACAAAGGGTGTACTGGGAAGGAAGAGGTTAAGTAGCAGGTCTCAACCCACTTTTGGAAGCAGCATACTCTTCTGTTGGAAGGATGCACATAAGGAAGATGGTTGATGAATCCATCGAATTTCCTTATAAATATACTAACATCAAGTCTCCTGACAAATAAGACAATGATATTTGCTAACAGAAAGCCCCTTGATTCAGTAATGCTTAGAGATTTCGTATACTGTTTGGTCCCAGAGCACATATGATGCTACAAAAAAAAAAAAAAAAAATGGGAAATAAGGTTGTGGTGATGAAATCGTTCTACTGCCTGTGTCTTGTAATTCCTTGTGTCCTTGAAACATTAGTGAAGTTTAAATTTGAATAATATCTTTGAGGTTTTAAAGTTAGTTTTGACAATCTGATCTTTTATAATATCTTATGGAGATTCCTCATATGGTCCTATATATTGGCTCCTCCACATTTTGGAGCTGTGAAATTGAAAGCTAACCCTAAAGGAGAAGTTTACATGAGGACATGGCACATGTTAAAGAGTAATTAGTGCTTTTCTATCTCTTCAGGATATTTTAGACCTTTGAAATACACAGAGAAATAATAAACATGTTAATAGGATGAGATTAATAGTAGTAGGAAAAGAAAATCACTAATAGAAAACAACTCTAAATGAAGTTGGAAGTGAGAAGAGTAGAGAATTTTGAAGCTTTTCTTCCTCTTTTATTTTTTAATAGTTTGACAAAAATAGGTATTCACTCTTCTTTCAATGTTTAGTAGAATTCACCTGGGAAGCCATCTGGCCCTGAACTATGGTTGGGAGTTGTTTTTACTATTGATTCACTTTCATTGCTCGTAATTATTCTGTTCAAATTTTCTATTTCTTCCTGTTTCAGTTTTGGGAGGTTATATGTTTCTAAGAATTTATCCATTTCTTCTGTTTGCCCAATTTGTTGGCATATAATTTTTCATAATCTTCTCTTATAATTCTTTGTAGTTCTGTGGTGTGCATTATTTCTATTTCATTTCTGATTTTGTTTATTTGAGTCTTATCTCCTTCTGTCCCCCCTGCTTTTTTTTGCTATGATTTTATTCAGTTCTTTTATTCAGGACATATTCCTCTGTTTCCTCATTTTGTCTAAGTCTCTATGTCTGATTACGAAAGCCAGCTAATGTCTCCTGATCTTGAAAGTAGTGGCCTAATGAAGAAGAGGCCCTGTCGTGCTCTGTAGTGCAATGTCCCTTAATCACCAGAACTTGGCATTTCAGGGGTGTCTCTTATGTGTGTTGCATGTGTCCTACTGTCCTAGTTGAGCCACATTTGCTTCAGTCCAGTCAGCTACAATGGCCCTCTTTGCTTATTGTCAGAAGGTTTTTGTTTCTTGTGCTGTTTAGGGGCCAGTCTGGGGCTACCTTGGGCTTGACTTAGGTCAGAGCAGATGCCTACCTTCAGCCCTTTTGCCAGAACTGGGGTCACATGGAAGGTCAGGATTCTGTTCCTACATTGTTCCCTGAGAGGCTTTTGTTGGTGGGTGGGGCCTGCAGTCAGATCAGATGTCTGCCCTTAGCAGTCACATGTGACCTTAAACTACAAGACTCTCTTTTTGTGCTTTCTACTGTGAGATTTTTGTTGGTTAGCAGGGCCAGTAGTCAGATCAGATGTCTGCCCTCAGCCCACTGCTGGGGCTGCAAACTGGTATGTGTGGCTTTCTTCCCCTCTCCCCAGGGTAAGAGTCACTTTGCAGTACTGCTGATCATTGTTGGGGCTGCTTGCAGAATGCAATGCTTCTGGCGTCACTTTGGAGACTCCCACTGAGTGGGGCGAGCTGCTTGGGACAGTCCACAGGAGAATGCAAAGGCTGAATATGTGGTGTTAGCAAGCTAGGTGGTGAGTGTTCAAGCTGGTTCCTACAAGTGTCCGGGTATCTACACTGGGGAAGAGGGGGAGGAAATGGCACCCACCAGTTCTTTTGTTCTTGAAGAAGTCCCCTAAATATCCCTGCTCCTCCTGTGTTCATTCTGGGATTAGTAAATAAAATCTCCTCCCTGTATACGCCAGGCACTTTCCAAACTACTGCTTCTATTTTGTATCTCAGTTGGGTTGTTTGTTATCCTGTATCTTTAATGGGAAGACCGTTTTCTATGACCCTCAGGCTCTCCCAGAGCCAAGTCCAGTGATTTTTAAAGTTCCGGATGTTAAGAGCAACTAATTATAAAAACTTATGAAGTTAAACTCTTCTGGTTTTCAAAGTCAAATGATATGGGGATTTGTCTTCCCAGTGCAGGTTTCTCATGTCTGGCGTGCTTGGGTATAGGGTCTTTTCCTCTCTGTTCTTCATTTTTGGGGTGTCCCTCCAATTTGTGGTTAGTCTCACTGGGAGTTTGGTTCCTGATCATGCCTTGTCCCTTACTAATGGATTATTCGTGGCCTCCTCTCTACAGTTAACTGTGGAGAATCTGTTTTGCCAAACTTTAGTTTGTTTTATGGGTTAGTTACACTGATGTGACTGTTATCTGTGTTTATCCATAGGATGTGATGAACTTAGGATCCTCCTACTTTGTCATCTTTGTCAAAATCCAAAATTCTTAATGCACTAAATAGACAACTGTGCATTTGCGGATGTACTTAGTTGAGTTTTAGCAAAATAGCCTACATTGGATTAAATTACGATGGTAGCAGAATAAATTTATTAAGTGGATATGACCACTTCTATGGAATAATGACAGGAAAAATTTTGGATACAACATTTTGAGATTATGTACCTTATGAATAACTTTGTGCAAATTCAGGTTACAAAACGAAATACACACAGTATTATATAGTGTTTAGCAACCAAAAATATTCAGAGTATGATCATGTGCATTCATTTGCATTTGTTTTATTTATAGACTTACTTTCTCACTCTTAAAAAATACACTGGTAAGAACAAGTGGAATTCATTATTAAAAAAATATCTTGGCCATTTATGTGTTTTATTTTAAATAGCAACCGATATTTGTATAAGCACAATGCAAGGCATAGAACTCATGTATTAATAGTGTGATGTGGTGGGTATCCCTATCCACATACATGAACCTTACCATTATGTTATATTCAGATTAGAATTCTAGTAACTAGCACCTGTAGGGTCTTAGGGTCCACTATGATCTTGTGGGACAGGATCAAGTGCCAGGGAAAAACCCTTCATGAAAGACTGAAAGGGATCAGCAGATAAATAACCCAGTTCTCTTATTTTCCATGTGAGATAACTCTGAAGCATGGATTTCACAAAAGTTTACAGGTTTATCAGCTACATCAAGTTGCACTTGTCCAGAGTGTAACTTTTTCGATAATTCAACTTTTATTTCTTCTGATTCCTGAAATACTTCTTCACTCCTCCGTTCATGGTCTCTGGCTTCACTTCCCAAACAAACTCCTTGCAATCATGTGATTTTATGGGAGCCCAAACTATTATAATTCCAATGTCTCAGACATCAGGTGTCCTCGGAAGAAAATTATGAAAGCTGCCATCATGACTCAGGAGATCTTACATTTTTATAATGATGAGGCACGTTAAAAAATTTCATTAATGTGTGAGAAAACCTAAAGTGAAGATAGGTCTTAAGTGCCATGGTAATCATGAAGAACGTGCTATATTCCTTAACTAATGTCTGCCTGTGTTTACATCAGCTAAAATATTATATATTCTTCTTACCTTCAAGTGTAGATTCAAATATTTATCTCTTTAAAGCAGTAATATTGTTAATAGATCATCTACCCATGACTTTGAAACAACACAAAAAAATAGTGATTACAGAAATTTGAAAATCCAAGGTTTTTCTTCTGACAAGTTTAGTAACCAATATACCAAAATAGTAACTGTGGCAGAAATTAAAGTATATTAAATGGCTATTTATAAAGCCACCATAGTGTTTGACACACACACACACACACACACACACACACACGTTCTTGTCACATAAATATCTTGCCAAAACATTTGCAGTAAAATGTGCTAATATCAACTGTTTATTGGCAGTAGAGCAAGATTAGAAAATATTTAAATTTCCAGAAAATATTTAAATTTCCACTTTATGTTTTTAAATATAAGATGAAGAGGAGAGGACATTTAAAATAAGACTGACAACCTGAGTTTTTCTGAGATGAATTCCAAGTGTTTAGTCAAGAATCACTTTGACACATGGCTACAATTTGACATACCTTTTTTAAATTTGATACATTAGTTCTCTGGAGTTTTTTTGCTTTTGGTTTTTATTTGTCCTGTATTTCTGATTTGACTTCAAATTGACCCCATTTCATTTTTTAAATTAATAACTTTTATTTTTAGTAGTTTAAAGAAATCATGTAGCTTAAGAAAAATCTTATTTTAATATGAGTGCTTTTTCCTCATACTCATATTCCCCTCTTGGCTTCAAACAAGTAAATTTTTTCTGAATTTTTATTTTAATACAACTTGCTTTTACTTACAGTATGACCACATATAGATGAACCATTAAGATATATTTTATTTAATTTGCTTAACTTAGCATTTATGTAAAAATCATGCAATTAAGTATGTATCTGTAATTTTATTTTAAACTTAATATTATGCTTTTTGAACTTATTCTGACTGAGGCATGTTGCCTTAGTTCATTCATGTTAATAGTTTTATGGTATTTTAATATAAATTTATGATATTGTTTATGGCCACTTAAAGGAATTTCAGTTAACAAATAGCCATTAGAAATGTTGCCTTGATGACCTACTGGTACACACATGTATAAAATGTGAAATTTCTTGGTATTAGCAAGTAAACAATTTTAACTTTACCAAATGATATACTGAGTTTTTATCAGACACTTAAGAAAATATTAGTGATGCAAAATATGAGTTAACAAGTTTTCAGCCAGTAAGTATAGTGTATACAAACCATGAGTAGATGTGTCTGAAATGTTGAATGGTGGCCAGAAAGGCTGGTATATAAACATTGGAAACAAGTTTTTGCAGAAGATATAAAGATGAAATCATGTGAGTCATTGCAGGCCTTACTAAAAATTCTAGACTTTTTCTTCAGTTAAGGAGAAACTAGTGATTTTATCAACCTAAACTTTAATCATGACATGATTGAATGTTATTTTTTTAATGTTTATTTTTATTTATTTTGAAAGAGAGAGAGAAAGAGAGAGGCAGAGAGAGGGGGAGAGAAAATCCCAAGCAGGTTCCACACTGTCAATACAGAGCCCGATATGGGGTTCAATCCCACAAACCATGAGATGATGACCTGAGCTGAAATCAAGAGTTTGACCCTTAACCAGTTGAGCCACCCAGGTGTCCCTGAATATTAATTTTTAAATATAACTTAAACTCCTATATGGAGAAGTAATGGGAGATACGGTGGATGTGTAGAGACCAATTAAATAACTAAGTGGTACATCAAATAAGGAATAGCTTTTAAAAAATTTTATCTTGACAATTCCAATGGAAAGACATGGACAGAGAGATACATTAATGGGGAAGCAATATAGTCGGACCTAAGTTGAGACAGAGCTAAAGGAAATTCTTGATGAAATTCTTCAGTTTTGTGGATTAAGCAAGTAAGTGAATACTAACAGAATTTGCTGAAATGGGGAATACTGAGAAGGGTAATTTGGGAGAGATACATTGTACAATGATTTGACATTTGTTTTGAATATAGTATGTTGAGATCCTGTGATTAATCCTAATGGAAACTTTGAGTATGCACTTAGATATATAAATCCAAAATTCAGAAGGGCAGTGTAGACTGGAACTATAAGATTGTGTACTCACACATGTGAATTCTAATGAGGACCAAGGGAGGAATCAACTACCTTGAGAAAAGTTCTGTGATGATAAGAAAAGGATACCAAGGAAGAATAATTGAGCTGTTCTATTACAGGAGGATTGACTTGAGAAAGAAGAGTTGGCAAGAGACCCGAAAAGATTATCAAAAGAAGTAAGAGGAGGGGCACCTGGGTGGTTCAGTCAGTTAAGCCCTGTGTCAGGCTCATCATTGACAGCAAGGAGCCGGCTTGAGATTCTAACTCTCCCTCTTTCTCTCTGCCCCTCTTCTGTTTGTGCTCTCTCTCTCTCTCCTCTCTCTCTCTTTCTCTCTCTAAATAAATAAATAAATAAATAAATAAATAAATAAATAAGAAGAAGAAGAAAGAGGAAAACCTGGAGCCTATGTTGTCCCTATAGGCTAGAGGAGGAGTGTAATTAAAAATGAGTAGTCTGCTGTGCTAAGTGCTGCTTTGCAGGAAGGAAGTTAGAAAATGAAGTTTATCCATTAGACTTAGTGACATAGACATGATTATCTTTTTGAAAGCATTACTTATAAGATAGAAATAACCTTAATAAGCAAACCTCTGGTCCCTATGAATGAAGATTTTGTATTTATATCTAGATGGAGCCATGTTCTTTGGACATAAAAATCAGATACAATTCAGAATACTATATTTACGTCACTTAAAAAGAAGCTAATGCTACCAGAACAGATGAATTACACAACAAAAGCAATAAAACAATCACCTCTGGCCCTTCATTTGCTTCAGTTTTTTTTTTGTTTTTTTTTTTTTTTTTTTTTTTTCTAAGAAAAGTTCCCTAAAAGAGGCTGGAACTTAAAAGGAACTAGAAAGTCTTCCAAATTGGAATATTTACCAGAAATCATTATCTAATCAAACTCACCTTACAGAATTACCCATTTTCACAAATTCTATTTGCATTAGAATTCTCAAAGAATTGGTACAAGTTGATGGTAAAGGTCTCTTTCAGAGGGTTAGACTCTGTGTATTGGATGATGCATAAAGGAATCATCCCAATAAAACAAATAAACAATTTTGAATATGTTATTTTGTTTAGCTTTCCCTGAGGCATCATTTTAGTGAATGGTTACAGGCAAATGAACAGCATCTTATAACTTTTACATGAGCACCAGAAGCTTTCCTGCTAGGTCCAGATTGCTATTTATTTTCTAATGATAGTTTACAGAATCCTGTCAGTTTGGGGGGAAAGCTCAGAGTATCCTCAAGGATATTTAGAGGTTCTTTTTGTTTTCTTACTTTTTGAATTTACACATCTGAAAATGAAAAAAATTAATACAAATAGTTAATTAGTGGTTATATATTGGTAAAAAGAGAAGGAAAGCAGACTTAGGACCCTCTCCTGTCTCTAGATTTTTAAGGGCTTGTTCTAAGTTATTTCTCGTCACCATCCCGCTCCAAGAGAAAGCTATTTTTTTAAGCACAAAATTAGTATGTCATTCTGCTCTTTGCAATATCTTTAGCCTAATTATTACAAATTCTTATTATTTAAAAGTATCCAAGACAAAGTTTCTATCATAATTCATCATTTTTCAAGGCTGAAGAAAGTCTTCATCTTTGCATGATATATTCTAAATGCAGTATTTCCTCAACTCTGTACAGAAGTTGATCTTACAGTTTCACTTACAATTCCTGTTGCGTTTCATGAAATCAAATTAAATTTTGTATCTTTGTGTTTCGTTTTTAATTTTTAGTGGATTGTCTCTTCACACCTGTTTCCATTTGGACCCCCATGCCACAGAATCAAGATATGCAGTTCTTAATGTTTCCTTGTGTTTTATCCCATATCCCTTTGATACACTCATTCCTCAGTAAAAGCTTGTCAAATGTAGAACTACATAATAATAATATAGTATCAACTCCATTTCTACGGAAAACTGCTAGGAAACAAATGATAATATACAATGAAATAAAACTACATGGTAATTTCATCCAATGTCTTATTCTGGCCATTAAGAGACAGAATTCTGGAACCTATGATGTTCTTTTTTAGCATACTAAGTTTTTGCTCCACTTTTTTTGGCTTTGTATCTAAGTAGCTTGCTCTTATACATTCAGATATATGTTGCCATTGCCTGAATGCTTTGTCTCAATGTTCTTTATCTTTTCCAGATGTCTACTCATATTATACTCCCAATTTTCTTGTTCTATTCATCAATTCTTTACTTCATTTTATCCTAAAGTGTCCATCAAATAGTTTACTACTTTTATAATTTGCCAAGGGTTATAATATTGTGACAAAGGGCAGAGTGTGAATACAAGAGGATTTGATTTCAAGAACTTGTTCCAACACTATGTACATTTGGACAAGTTTTTATTTGTGACCCTCATATCCCCCATTAACAAAATGAAAATAATAGTGCCCCTATAGAGTATTGTTTAGAATAAACAGTGAATAAATAAATAAAACTTACTTACAGTTGATATCTGATAAAGTATTATGGGATTTAAACCTACCAGACTTCACATTTTAGATTACTTCAGGGCTATCATTATGGATATAGGGTAATATAATTCTTTTTTTTTTTTTTTTTTTTTTTTAATTTTTTTTTTCAACGTTTTTTATTTATTTTTGGGACAGAGAGAGACAGAGCATGAACAGGGGAGGGGCAGAGAGAGAGGGAGACACAGAATCGGAAACAGGCTCCAGGCTCCGAGCCATCAGCCCAGAGCCTGACGCGGGGCTCGAACTCACAGACCGCGAGATCGTGACCTGGCTGAAGTCGGACGCTTAACCGACTGCGCCACCCAGGCGCCCCTAGGGTAATATAATTCTAATTGAATCGGAGACATGGAGAATTTGTTCACGGAGATTCAATTAATCAAATGTCATATAACCAAGTGCATTTATTTCTTTAAACTCATATTGAACATATGGATTTTATTCCCATAATCATGACTTAAAGATAGAAATGATTAAATGACTAGGTTGCCCAGTTACTTCCATATTGTTACCAGTATTTTGTTGATGGCATTCACATCCGTGAAATATGTACATGCGTTGTAAGTGCAGCTGGCATAAAGAGTATGAGTGTGGCTTCTTCTGCTGGATGCTATTCTCGATGCATTAATTAGTGCATCACATTAGACTCATGGTGTGGACAGGATTGGACGTTAACTGTAACTTTTATAGACCTGTACAGTGCTATGTTTAAAGGTAGAGGCTGACTCAGAGCCTTGGTATTTATGCAAGATGTGAGAAACTTAGAATATTAATTCTATGATATATAGAGTTCTGTGAGCATTTTATCTGAACTAAATTTAAGATCACATACCTGCTATTTTTTAATCCAAGTCATACATCTATTTTTGTATTATCATTTAATTTTAAAAATAAGCTCAATAATCACAGACTGTGCTTCTCCAAAACCCACTGTATTTTTTCCAAAATGAGAGATAGCACTCCTAAAAGAGCCAAAGGCCTATTATGGTTTTCTTCAAACAAATTTCCATCTTGACAAACAATCTCATAATGGAGAAAACTTTGTTTTAAAAGTGCACAAAATATGTTTTTAATAAATGTATCCCATAAATTTACCATGCTTAACATAGTTATAGTAATCTCATTATTTGCACATAGTAATCAGGATTTAGTTGAATTGCATGCTATTTAACAGACTGCACACCACCAGTTCTTAGTGGCAACACAGCTGGATTCATTTTTCAGGATGAAAGATCACCCACTATAAACTTGCACTGCTGGTGAGACTGAAAAATACTCAGATGTAAGCTTTAAATTGGCTACAAGGGTAGACATTTCTTTGCAACCCCTGTGTAGTATATTAAGCAAAACTGAAACATTTAATTTTAATTAGAATATTGAATTAGATTGTAAGTCAAATCTAGGACAGAGTTACAAAGGAAGCTGTCTCATAGTTAAAAGTGTTAAAATGAATGTACTGCACCCCAAATAGAACATTTATGGAATTTCAACTAGAAAGCAATGATGGAAAGTGACTGATAAGAGACATTAGAAATTACCCCATGGGCAGAAAAATATGAAGAATTATAATGCTTCAGGAAGAATATAAATAGGCATTTAGATGATAATTTTCCATATGAATCCAATTATACAGAACGTTTTAACCTTCATATTAAAACAGTTTTCCTTAACTAGCTTAAATAATATAATCTATATTATGGCTAATATCCTTGATTAGCATGAGAAACTAATTGATTGCATTGGAAAGCTTTTGTAATCCTTTTCAGATTCTTTCATTCCCTCTTCATATTCCCGCCAACCACTCCTGCAGCTTCAGCCAGTTTCAAAGCAACCCGACAGTCTTTGCATTTGGACCAGAGCAATGTAACTCATACTTCTTGCTCTTGTACTTCTTTGAGATAGAGAAGTAGGATACCTAGGATCACCCATTGAGGGCTAAAATGTGAACAAGTTGGGTGTTTATAGCCACCTCTGAGGCCCCCTTGACCAATTAATGAATGGAGACCAGTTGGTATCTCATTCTGAAATGCTTACTGGGTTATTCAGAAGTCTTCCTGGAGGGGAACGCTGGTCCTAGAGCAGCTGGCAATCATCATAAAGTACTCTTGAACTGGTTCAGCATCCTTTCTTGTTTTACCTTCTCTGTCACTTTCTACTGAATCCTGGACTGATTTTTCAAGTAAACTATTTCTATCCAAGCCTGTGTCTTAGAATCAACTTTTGGAGACCCCAGACTGAAGTACATTTTAGAGAATAAGCAGAGAGCTAAAAGAACTTGTTAAATTCATGATGACCACAACCATTAGTGATACTTAGAGTTTATGGTTAAAACCTTTAAAAGTCTAGTCAATGAGTATATTCTCTTTTAATATTCCAACTTTAACACGTATAAAATTTATCTGTAAATAATTGAGGGGTTTTGCTTATTGGAAATAGTCACAGTTTATCGTAGTTATCAGGTTAAGGCAGTTTGCGTTCCTAAGAAAGTCAAAGAAAATTAAAAGATACCTATCAAAACTGAATTTCTCCAGAATCAATGTGACAACATGGGTATGGTACAAAATGTTTCCTGTATTTGATAAAAATGAAAGTAGTGGGAATAGGCATGAACTCTCCCAGTTGCGCTGTGCTGTTTCTAGAATCATAGCCTACCCTTTCTGGTAGAATTGATTGTGGTTGCTGTGGCTGTGATTGTGGTGGCGTTTACTGATTCTCCTGAAGAGGCATGTCAGACTTATAGGTATACAGTTTTAATGGGTGACATATTTTGTTTGTATTGTTTATTGATTAATGATATGTTCAAGGCACTGCAACGTACACTATTTTTAATTTCTATTATGGAGGTGTACAGGGATTGCCATTTTATATTAAAAGAATACAAAGGTAGAAGAAAATTAAATATTGTAATTGTTCCAAATTGGTAGAAATCAGCCGGTTGAGATACAAACCTACGTTTACTAACTCAAAAGTAAGAGATCATTCCTCTGCTCTCACATAAGCTGGGTGTTGGTTTATTAATATTCCATGGTATCCATGACTTTCCTAAGCAATTTGTTCTTTTGTAAACTGAAGTCCCAGTTCATATATATCTTTCACAATAACTAATGGAAAAATATCCTAATAGTATTAGGAACCCCTAGATCAATTAAATATGTAGAAATTGATGATTTTTTGTTCTAATTCACCTTACGCTTCTTTAATGCTACTTAAATTTAATATAAATATAAAAACACTAATGGTAACATATATTTAACCATAGACATGTAATGACAAAATTTTGCTAATAATTCCTATAAACTTTATAAATAATTGCAATTTCTGATGATGACAGTAATTTCATTAAATCTCCTTTTTTTTATGTGGAAACAGTTTGATCTCACTTTTAGTCAATCTCATTAATTGTTTTTCTGACATCAGATCTTTTCTTCCCAATCGACTACCTTAGCATCTCTTCTAACTCCCTTCTCATGTGTACTAACTTTTCCTGCCTTACTGGCGCTCCAGAGAACACTATTCATATAAACATATTATGAATGACACCCTGTAATTGGGCAACATGATGTCTCATAAGTTTTCTGGGTTTTTGGAACTTATTCTGGAATAATCACTTATTAGTTGGTGATTCTGGACAAACCACATACTAGCTGATACTACCAACTTTATACAGGGGAAGTTACAATAAGACTTTGAAGTTTTATTTTAGTCTGATCCAACTTAAATTATAAGTAACAACATATTTATGAAGTTTAATACAATATGGGTAGTAAATTTTCCAATTTTGTATTATTTATAGATTTCATTGAAGATATAAAAGAACAGAATAGCTGTAGTAGCAACGTGATTTATGCATTTTCTTTTTTCAGGCATAATTTTGTCAAAGATGTTTACAGTCACTATTCACTAGGCTCCTTTAGGCACTTCATGGGTTTTGAGATATTAGTGTAGTATTCTGTTACTTTTTTCTCTTGAAATTAACCTGAATTAGACACAGACTTTAGGTACCAAGACATTGCATTTAATGCTGTTGAGATTGACATCCAGAAGTCAAATTGGCAAGATAGTGACATAAAAAATGTTTAATAAATACATGCATAGAAATTCTGAGAAACAAAACAGGTAGAATCAAATGTAGAAATTTTACCAAGAGAAAAATTCAGGAACATTGCCAGTCATATATGGAACTTGGGAGTATGCCATTAGATACAGAAACATTTTTTTTTTTTAGTTTTTTATGTAAAAATTTTTCCCCATCCACATGGAGGAGAAATGATCCCTCTTCTGGTTATAATATTGTGGGAAATGGATGGAGAGTATTCTTGACAGTACTCAAAAAATGAAAGAAAAAATGTTGGAGGGATGGGATAATAGGAGATTTTTGATATCTACCCGCTAGCATGTTACTTAATACAATAAAATAGCATATTGGTGCATAGGGACAGAGCTAGAAAGAATAAAATATAGTAACAATATGACTTTTTGTTTCATAGCTAAAAGTTTCCTAAGATCAAAATGTGTGTATGAGATACAGAGAGGAGACCCATTTACTTAGAACTAACTTCATGACATCGTACTTTTCTTTAACCCAAATTCTCTCCAATGCAGCTGGTTTGCCCTAAACAATGTTGCATTCTGGAACCAGAAGAACATCGCTGCCAAAAGGCAAATGTCACTAGGACAACTCAGTGAGCAAAAACTACATTAATGTGAAAAAGTGCCACAATATCCACCAGGAATAGAGGCTATTTTAAACAAAAAGAATTGGCAGATGAAGTGGTTGTTTGTGGCAGACCAATTTGATAAATAGAAAACTCTTTGAGGAGAAAGTACTCAGAAATGTATCAACATACTAAAACTTGGTCAAGCCCCTGAGGTTGATGAAAATTTGAACTACTAATAATGAAGCACTAACTATCAAGTTTTCCCACTTGTAAAATTTATATCCCATTTTACTGAATTGACCTTTACCTTGGTAAAGACTCAATTTTCTTACCAAAATCAAGAAATAATAATAGTACCTACTTAATAGATTTGGTGAAAAAAATCCATACATTAATGCACATAACATCCCCAGTAGTACAGTATAATCCTTCTGGGTGTGTGTGTGTGTGTGTGTGTGTGTGTGTGTGTGTGTGTGTGTTTAGAATTAGCATGTGATATCCTTAAAATTACAAGATAATTACTTAGTTTTATTAAATTTAGAATGAAAAATTTTAACATTCTGTTTTAAAACTGACACAATCATAAAGACCAGAGTGATTTAAAAAAAAAAAAGTAACTCTATAAAATAGCATACAGAGACTTAATTTGCATTATTGACAAAGATGAAGTCCCATGAAGACTTTTTCTTTGAACAAGAAGACATTCTTGTTCACATATTTATGTGAATATAGAGGGAATATGTATAAGCATGGTCATAATGCTCAGTCAGAGGGCCACAATTGGCTGAGAAACCTACTCAGAGAAGCAGGCTAACAGCAGGCTTACTGCACGAGAGCAGATATTTTGATCCAAACTTCTACGGCTTGGCATGTAAAACATTTTAGATGCTAAGATGACAGAACTGCTCATAAAACCATCTGCTATTTACTGATCCATCTGTTGGTCAGCAGAGAGCCATCAGAACCCAAAAATTCTTTGGTCTCAGAAACAGCGCAATTTCTAAATTTTAAACAGAAAAATAGCTTTAATGACTTGCACAGGCTGTATTTTATTATAGAAGACCACAAAATATCAGCTTATATCCATTATTACCATGAGTTAGAATTAAGAACATTAAACATCACATTTATGCCTTCATATAAAAATATATATGCATAAAGCTATTAAATGAAAAGCTGATACATGAATTCATTAGTTAAGCGGTCATGGTATATGAGAAAATAATATTTTTGTTAAGTACTTTGTAAACAATCATGTGCTGCCTTAAGAGCAGATGCAGTTAATATAAAAGCACTCTAATCTGAAATATGTGGTTGACATAATTCAATAAAATAAAATCAGATCTTCAACAGTTTTCACATATCTTATCAAAACTTAAATAAGAAATTATATCAATTGTCATTTATAAAACTACAAAATATTCAGTTATAAAACAAAGAGGTTCAATTTTAAGGAAAAATTGAGGTTCAATGCTTACACATCCTTATAATATTTTAAAATAGATTATATATTTATAACAATACAAAGTTACCTTGTACATATTAAAAAACTCAACTTATGGTACAAATCTCAAAAAGTTATAAAACAATAAATACAGGCCCAAACACATGCACACATGTAACCAAATGGTTGTACCCTATACCTATTTTTCTCTTTTTCTGCAACTAACACTGTCTAAAAGTTTACCACAAATAGAAACATGTAGAGTTGCCTCATTCCTTGAAAGTTGTCTAGTATTTCATTATGTACTGTAGTTGTACCACAATGATTAAATTGGTTGTTAAAATCAATTAGGTTGTTTGTAATTTTACTGTTGCAAAAGATGCAACAATAAACATTCTTACACAAAGTTTACACATCTGCAAGCAAGTTTGTAACATAAATTTCTTCAAGTATAATTGCTGGCATATTTCCATTTTAATAAATATTTGCCAACATGTCACCCATAGAAATTATACCAATTTACCCTCCTACTACTAACATATAATATTACTCTACATCCACATCAACAAAATCAGTTTTCAATGTTTTATTTTCATAACATGGATAGTTTGAAAATGACATTTAATTGTAGTTTTATATGCATTTATGAGTAATTTTCTGTATGTTTCTATGCACCTATGATTTGTTTTTATTTATGTCTTTCCTGATATTTTAAATTTTTATTTAATTTTTACTTGATGATGTAAAAAATCATTTATATGTTAAATTTGTCTTTGAATTATTACTTGCAAATATTTTTTCTGAAGTTTATTTTTCCCTTGAATTTTTTTCTATTAGTTTCACATAAACACAATTTAAAAACCTGATGTAATAAAAATGTCCATTTTTAAAATTTTTCTAGGTAGTTTTTTGTCACACTTTCAAAGATATTACACATTTAGATTTATTTTTTCTGTGTTCTCTTCCAGTATATTCCTGGATTCATTTTAAGAAATAAATCTTCTATCCATTTAAAATGGTTTTAGGATATTTTGACTTCACAAATTTATTTTTTTTCCCATATGGCTACCTACTTGTCTCAAAAAAGTATTTGAAAAACCCATCTTTCTTCACTGTTTTGAGTTACACCATTTATGTATCCTAGCCTAATTCTAGATTTGTTGTTGTTGTTGTTAACCAACATAGTTGGCTATTCATGAGCTCTAATGCATTGAAAAATATTTTATATGTATAACATTTTTTACATCTGGGAAAGTTATCCCTTATCCATTACGTCTTTTTTTAAATGAATTTTTCTGGTTATATTTAATTTTTCTCTATGAACATTTTAATCTGTTTATAGAAGATAATGTTTTTATAATTTTTTGGAATGTAGATAATAAACTAGGGGACTGTTACAACAGTATTAATTAAAATATTTTTATCCAAAATCATAGAGGCCTTTCAATTTGTTTAATTCTTTTTTGGTGTCCCTCAGTAGTCAAAAAAGTGTACTTTACCACACAGAAACCTCATGAATTCTTAAGTCATTAGAATTTTGCTTTCTTTCTTCATAGGTCATTTTTAAATCATGATATTATATTTTCCTTTTTCCCTTACAGATGTTTATGTTTTATAGGTATTTGTCATAAGTTTTAAACTTCTGTTTTGTGTGTTGGAATGAAGGCAATTGACTTATATACACATATTTTTTATCCAGGATCCAAGAAGAATTCTCTTTAGTTTCCATATGTCTATATGGACAGTATATTTTTTATGTAGCCATTATATTTTTTCTTACTGTTATTTTTTTATTTTCTATTTTTTCAATGAACTATGAAATATATTTAAGAAGTAAATTCACTGAAAAAACTTATTTGTACTTTTATTTTTATTTTCATTTCTTCCAACTATATAAATCAATCCTACATGAACTACTGGCCTTATATTAAATTTTCATATGAACTATCCATCATTAGGAAATTTCACTGGAATCAAAATTATTAATTTCCCATGGATTCTAACATAACACATTCTATATAGTGCATTTGTCTTCTACTATAATTCCAGAAGTTAGTATAATTTATTCCATCAATTGAGATCATTTTTTAAAATAACGATTTAGTCAATATCCTTAAAAAATAAGTACTTCTTTTCTTCCACCAGTAACCTTTAAGTAATAAATTTAAAAGAAAAATTCCATTGAATTTTGACATGATATGAAAATATTTAACATAAGAAACCCGTGCCTATTACAAATTAATGTTAATTTTGCCCATGAATCTATCAAGCCCATTTTATTCTGTGAGGACTTAACGCTTTTTTTCAACCATTTTTTCTGAGTTTTCAATCAAGGCTTTTGAGTTTTTGTGGACATGAGACAGCTAAAGAATATTAAAACATTTTATTCTAGAATAATGAAGACAAAATCACTTTTTAAAAGTCTTAGTTGTAATCCATCTTTTTTCCTTTGCATCAGGTCTTACATTTGTGGAAATTTAATCTTGTTTTCCTTTTGTTTTAAACTACAATAAATACCGACTTTGTTGCCTCCTCTGTGTCTTTATTTTCTCACCACTCCCACTCCTTTTCCCTCTGTTCCCTCTTTTTCTTCCTTTAGCTTGTCTTCTTAGCTTCCATTCGTATTTCAAGTGGTCTCTAGGTGTAGGACTGACTTTACAGAGAGACGATATCAACAACTAGTTATATTGTCTATGTCACAATCTTATAGGTCCTTATAGGTCCTTTTCATATATATATATATATATATATATATATATATATATATATAATTTTATTTTATTTTTAGAACTCGTTTGGCCTCAAATTTCAGGTAATTAAATTCATAGTTCTTGAGCAACTTCAGAGCACATAAATAATTAACTCAATTATATTCAATTTTCTAGAATGTGGGCCATCTCAGCTGTATGAAGTTCTAAATAAAATACTCCAAAGTATAACTTTTAACAACATTTCTACTCCTGAAATGCCTTACCTTATATAGCTAGTACTGATGCAGACTTGCAGTGAAGTCCCTTTATACCTAATAACTTCTGTGGATAGAGGCTATTTTGTTGACTTTGTCCTTAGCCTGTGACTTTTTCAATGCAGAAAAAAAGCCAATCTAGTTCTATGTTGAGATAAAGATTTTTTAGTATATCAAAAATATCTGCTAATCAAGCTCCTACTTTGAAATTATAACCAGAAAGAGAAGTTTCCACTTCCGTCTATAATATGGCTTATCATGACAAGGCAATACTTTACTGCAAAAATTAGGAACAATTGGATGTATTACACAAATCATATTTTAAATGTATTTCAGAGTTGTGAAGCAATAAGAACTAAAATTTCAAAGAAGGGAGCACCCTCTGAGGTGAACTGACCTGCCCCATTCTCTTCCCTGATTTCATTTGCCAATTATGGATGCCAGCTGAAGTTGGAACCTGGCCCTAAGAAGAAATGCACCGAAGGAAATAAAACCAACAAAAACTTCAGCAGTCACTTAATCCCGGCAGGAAATAAATTTGGAAATGAGGAACCCAAATCCCTGGTTGTCTCACATCAAGACATTTGCCAGATTTTAAAGCTACATGGAACCTGAGAATTGATTGCTGGCCCCCAGGAACCTCTCAAAAGTCTCCTGTAAACTTTCAGGCTTGTATTTAGTAGTCATCTCTTTTTTTTTCTTAAGTTCATATCATTTTCCACACTTCCTATGTTATACCATTTACATCTTTAAGATAAAAAAATGTTTTAAATGACTGAGTCATTTTGTTTACTTACTTGCATGCCTCTTTCATGGAGAATATTCTCTGTCAAATGTTAACATGTGGTACCAAGATTTTAACAGTTTGTTATATATGTGCATATAAGTTAGGAATTCTGTTTGCAATCTTTCTAGTCTTCCAATTTTTCTCCTTATGGCCTCTGACTTTCCAGCCAAGAGATTCACAAGTGATTTTGAGTTCATGTATTTTCTAAATTCCAACTACTTCTCTTTCCGTATCAGCTAGATGGCCAGGTCTACCATTCTTTGCCCATTTTCGCTTGCCGCTCTCTTTCAGTGTCATCCCTAAATAGAGTGGTTGTGCACTTGCCTTCTATTTGGCCTGCTCCAGTGTATCAAGTTGGCTCATCTATGAACCAAGGTTGAACTTTCCTTCCTCCATCAATGAGTTGGAAAAGATTACCCATATAACCTTACATGTAACAAAAGGGCATTGACACATTGATGGATGATATGAAAATGGGTTGCATACTCTGGGAGCTCACTTGAGCCCTCTACTCCTATTTACATTGAAATTTCATAATTGTCATTTCTAACTTACAGTAGACTGTCACCAGACCTGACTGATTTTATGACTTGGTGAGTCTGATACAGTTAGGTCACAATAAGCAATTGTGGCCACATGGTCAGTCACCTCATTTTCACTGAGACTTGAGTAACAAAGCTAGGGGTTGTTTTTCAAAAGATGTATAATTATCTTCCCTAGATACTTAGTCTTTCTCTAGAAATCTAGAGGTCTGTGTTGTGATATTCCCCTAGAAGTTTGCTGTTCATTTGACATGGCAATTTTTCACACTATTGATACATGATACCATAGGATCTGTCCTGCCTTAAAACTCAAACCTACACTTGAAGGCTTACACTGAAGCCTCAACCTTCTCTAGAACATCTTCCTATTGTGTGCCCCATACAATTCAAGCAGGCTTTTGTGTCAGGCAGTAATTAAATCAAGTAATATTCCTATATGTGGTATGCTACCTCCAAAATCCAGAGGCCTACTAGGTACCGTATTTCCTCCATAATGGTGACAGGTGCAAGATGCAGTATCATCTCTTATTCTTTCATTAGTTTGTCCTGGCATGCCCATAACCATTCATACCCTAAACATTTTACAGAAATGTCAGGCTCCTGAATCTTTTTATTTTTGTATTCCACCTTCTGGAGCACATGTGCATACCAAGGCCTAATGTAATATTGTCTTCTTCCTCTGGTCCAACTAACATGATATCATCAATGTAATGGGTCAAGATAATGTTCTTTAGAATATCTAGATGACCCACATCTCTTTAGATATTTATGAAAAAAAGTGAAAATGTCAACAAAACATAAGAACAAGACTACAAATATGTATTGTCCATTCCATGTAATTTGTACTGATCCTGATAGTGATAGAAAAAAAAAATCCATTCTTCAAATCAGTGGTACAATACAATATGTATGAGGCTTTATTAACTTGCTCAAGTAAAGATATCATGGTGGCTACTATCTGGGTTACTTTTGGTCAAATTTAGTGTAACCCACTCTCATTCACCAGAATCTTTTTTTTGTTTTTGCAGAGGTAAGACTGGTGAATAAAATTGATACATGACAGTGGTCACCACCATGTATTCCTTAGATCTTTAAAATTGGCCAAACTTTAGGGATATAATATGGTTTTATTTACTCTTTGGCTATGGAAGGTTGATAAATGTCATAGACTTTCACTTGGAAACACTAAATATAATGACTCTTTGAGAAATTTTATGTTATTGTGGTAAGAACACTTAACATGAGATCTACCCTCTTAAATCTGTAAGTGTACAACTCATTGTTGAATACAGGTATAATGTATAACAGGTTTCTAGAGCTTGTTCATTGTGCACAAATGAAACTTTTGTCCTAATGATTTAGTAACTCCTCATTTCCTCCTCCCTCCAGCTTCTGGCAATGACCACTCTATTCTCTACTTCTATGATATTGACTTTTTAAAATTTTTAAAAAATTTTTATTTATTTTGAGAGACAGACAAAGCGGGGTGGGGGAGAACATGCAGGGGCGCAGGAAGGGGCAGAGGGAGAGGGAGAGAAAGAATCCCAAGTAGGCTTCACACTGTCAGTGCAGAACCCCATTGGGGAAATGTATTTCATGAACCATGAAATCATGACTGAGCCAAAATCAAGACTTGGCTGCTTAACTGACTGCCCCTCCCAGGAACCCCAAGAATGACTATTTTAAATACCTCATATAAGTGACATCATGAAGTATTTCTCTTTTTATAATTTATGTTACTTGGCATAATGTCCTTCAAGTTCAGCTATGTTGTCATATAGTACAGGATTTTCTTTTGTAAGATTGAACAGTATTCATATATATACCACTCTTTTTTGTGTGCATTTGTTTGTCAGTGGACACTTAGATTGTTTCTATATCTTAGCTATTGTGGATATTGCTTCAGTGAACATGAGAGTGCTAATATATCTTTTTGAGATCCTGATTTCAATTATTTTGGATAAATATCCAGAAGTGGGATGCTGAATCATATGGTAATTATATTTTTAATTTTTTGAGGAATCTCCATACTCTTTTCCATAGCAATTACATCATTTTGCATTCTTACTACCAATGAGGAAAGGTTCCAACTTCTCCACATCCTGGTCAACATTTGTTGTATTTTGTTTTGTTAACAGTGGTAATCTTGATAGGCATGTGGTTATAACTCATTGTGGTTTTAAATTGCATTTCTCTGATTCTTAGTGATTTTGAGCACCTCTCATATACCTGTTGGTGATTCATAAGTCTTCTTTTGAAAACTATCATGCAAAAGAATGAAACTGGACCCTTATTTTACACCATATATAAAAATAACTCAAAGTGGATTGAAGACTTAAGGATAGACCTGAAACTGTAAACCTTTACAATAACACCTAAGGTAAAAATTTCATACTGTTGTTTTAGACAATAATTTCATGGATATAACACCAAAAGCATTGGCAACACAAGTTAAAAAGTGGTACTACATCGGGGTGCTTGGGAGGCTCAGTTGGTTAAGTGGCTGATTTCAGCTCAGGTCATGATCTCACAGCTCCTGAGTTCAAGCCACCTGTCAGGCTCTATGCTGACAGCTAGAGCCTAGAGTCTGCTTTGGATTCTGTGTCTCCCTCTCTCTTTGCCCCTCCCCTACTTGAGCTCTGTTTCCCTCTCTCTCAAAAATAAATAAATATTTTTTAAAAACATTTAAAAAGTGGCATGACAGCAAAAAATCAAGATAATAATAAAGTGAAAAGTCAAAGAAAAATTTGCACAACATATATTTGATGAGAGGTTAATCTTCAAAATATATAAAGATCTACAATGCAATAGCAAACAAAGCTAATAACCTAATTTAAAAATGGGCTAATCATCCAAATGCAATGTCTCCTTTTAAAAACCAAGGACTCAGTATGAGGTTTTTGCCACTTACCAAGTATATGTTTATTCTAATTTTACAGTTGAGGTACTAGCCAATGGAAACACTGTGATGCCAGATATTGGCCAGAACTCTTTTTTCCCCTCCCACCCCCAAACTAATTCTGACATTAACCATAATGATGCTTTGAGTTTCGGGCATCTATGCTAACATGGACTCTTTATCCAGAAGTCCTTAAAATAGTTGGATTACTCCCTTTCCCCAGTGTTTTGTTATCTAACTATATGACTACAGATTCCTTTGAAGGACTAGGTGATCTTTATCACCTAGACTTGTTGAATTACAAACTCTTTCCTCTTGGAGATGAAGATTTTTAATCATTTTTTTTTCAGATTTTAAAACTGGTTCAGATTTAACAGGGCAAAGGATTATGCTTTTTTTTTTTTTAATTGGAGCACTGCTCTCAGACTACCGAGCCTCATCCTTGATTTGTTTTGATGATACAAATTAAATAGTCTCCTTGTGGGTATATCTAATTTGCTTATAAGAATGCCAGTTTTTAATAAACATTACTGGGCCCTCTCTACATATATAGCACCCCTCCTACACTTTGCCTACTTCTCCTCTGATCTTGCCATTGACTATCATAATTATATTTTCATTTATTCATTCAGGAGGTGTCACCATCTGACTTTCATGGTTTTGGTGTCCTATTAGACCTATTGTTATCTATGAGCCTAGTTTTGCAATGGTGTCTCCTACCTTTGCCCACAATATATACAGGTGAGGCACCACTGAAATTCTTAGTAATCTTTGTGCCCTTCTCACTAGTGTATTTCTGATTGCCTTCATAAATTATATATTCGTGGTAGTTTTATGAAACAAAATAATCTTGTGTGTATCCTAGTTTTACATAGACTATCAATCTATCATGACCACTCTGAGCCTTTTAATTCTTCTTCTACTGACTGCTACAGTAATTCAACACCACATAATATGGCAATCACTATTTTATGCATCTTGGAGCTACCCTAGTAATGAGTTCACACCATATCCAAAGCTCCCTATTGTAATGTTAAATTCTGTGGCCCAAGAAATTACTCCCAAATCAATAAACTCTTGTTCATCTAATCTTTTGTTCAAGACCTTTCTTCATCAGTGAACCTCAAAATCAAATTGCACTCACACCGTTTTAGTTCTTTTGTATGTGTTTTTGGCTTTAGGTTTTGTAACTTCTTTGAAACATATCCCCTTTCCTTCCTTACCAGACCTAACACAACCCAGAGATTATGTTTTGACAGATTCAGGGGCAGGGGAGGAACATGCACATGTCTTGAAGGGGAAAACCTCAGTATTGTTTCCAAGTAAGTGGTGAGTATTAGGTCTTAATATGGAAGAGTGTGTCATTTATGTATGTTAAAAGCATTCACAATAACCTGGAAATTCAGTGTTTTCTGAGTCATTAAATTGTGTCCATATATGTTAGTACCTCATTCCTTTCAAGGTAGAACCTTGGACTTGGCATAGCAGAGCTGCCTTGATGGAATATTTCAACTTCTTTGAAGTTTGGATATTCTGAAGATTATGAAGGAACATGGATTATATTTCTGTCTCAGCTGCAATAGATGCAAGCCTATTTGCAAACTACCAAGAAGGGTCACCACTTTTCATACTTAGCATTTAATTAGCAATTAATTACCCTCAGCTTTTCATTATCACTTTCCAAAGCATCAGTCAAGCTCAGCAATATCCAACAATTCTGTTGCCCTCATAGTTGCTATTTCTTTCATATTTCTCAAAAGTCCGGACAATCACATCTAATAATGTATTCTTTTTACCAGTTTATCATTCCAGTTCACCAACAGTGAACCTGTGCCAAGGAATATCTATGTTTCATCTATATCCAATGATGAAGTCCTCATTGTCAACCAACTGTTGGATAATCCAGATCAAATATCCCATCCATGTTCCTTCTTTCTCTGATCATTCTTGGTACTACATGTCACAAGTTTATATACTTAAGAAATAGAATCTAGGAAGGGTTTAGTGTACAGGATACTCAAATAACTTCTTTGGCATCAATACCTATGGAAAGAAAGGGGAAAAAAAGCAAGGTTGTAAAGAGAAAGAAGTTGAGCTAAAATTAAAGACTAAGGCACACAGCAGTATTGGCTGACTCTATAGGAAGTTTTGGATTTTCAGAGTTGTTCCTATTTGTGTACTCCCACATGATCAGTCTTTGAATGGGGCCTGTATCAAAAATGAACATGATCTTGCAAGGAGTCTCTACAGCTGAAACAATTACTTAGGAAGTTGACAACAAAGATCCCAGAAATTATGTCAATAAGTCCTTAACAAAGAGAGGCGCATTGTAGTGTTAATCCAAACATATATCTAACAAAGGATTTCTATTCAGAATACACAAATAATTTCAAAATAAATTTAAAAAATACAGATAACTTTCTTTAACCTTATTTTAGGAGTGGCTCAGTCAGTTGAGTGTCCAACTCTTGATCTCAGCTCAGGTCATGATCTAATGGTTCATGAGATAGAGCCCCATGTTGGGCTCTGCACTGACAGTAAGGAGACTGCTTGAGATTGCTTCTCTCTCTCTCTGATCCTCCACTCTTGGTACTCTCTCTGTCTCTAAAAATAAATAGATAAACATTTAAATCAGACAAAAACCCTATTTTTAAAATAAGGAAAGGCATGGCCAGTCATTTCACAAATGAAGATGTACAGAGGGCCAAGATACCCATGAAACATCATTAGTTATTAGGAAAATCCAGATTGTACCCACATCACCATAGATACCAACTAGAATGACTAATTTTGAAAGACACAAATACTAATAATATCAATTGTTGTCAAGGATATTGACCAAATGGAAATACCATACATGGCTCTTGGTTGTGTAAAATGGTATAATAAGTTATAGAAAACGTTTTGAAAGTTTTTTTTTATAAAGTTAAACATTTACCCACTGTGTTCTTTAGCAATTTCATTCTTACAAAAATAAATTGCACACAAAAATTTATAATGAATGTTTATAATACCTTTATTCATAATATTTAGAAGGTGAGGAAGAAAGCTATATACAAAAACAGGTGTGTGTATAAATGAATTGCAGTGTATTCACACAATTGATTACTGTTCAGCAATAAAACAGAGTAGATTCTCAATACATGTAAAAACATATAATGTAACAGTATTTTGTTGATTTAATCAAACCAGATACAGAACTATATGGATTGTAGGATTTCATTATATGTAATTCAAGAACAGTTAAGACTAACCTATGGTAATAGAAATAAGATGAGAAGTTGCCTGTGGTGGTAGTGGTAATTGATACTATGGGTGGTGGGAATCAATTGGGAGGATGAATAAGATATTTTCTTAGGTTGAATAAATGTTTTATATATGGATCAGGGTGTGTTGGGGGGGTGGGTACTGGCTACATGAGTATAGATATCTATCAAAATTAATCATATAATTACATATATGTTTTGCTGTATGAAAACTTTACTACAATTAGAAATGTTGCCATATTGATCACTCTAGATACACAACCACCTCAGAAGAAAAATCTCATATATAAATAAAAATGTGACCCTTTTTATTGTCACAGAGTGAAAAATGCACAAAGGCATATGTACTAGTTAGTAGAAACAATGCTAGCTAATGTAACCAAAACCCATAAAATATCAGTGTTATAACATAATAAAAGTTTATTTTCACTCATATAACATCAAAAGGAAACAAACAAAGTAAGCCTGGTGTGTTCCCTGAGGATTTTTATTCCAAGTTCTGTTTGAGAAATTTACAGTTCTGATATCTAGGATTGTTTCCTTAAGCTGCATGGATAGGAATGGTAAAGCAAAATCTAACAGATGATCTTAGAGGCCTGTGCTGAAATTAGTACAAATCACTTCTGCAAACTTATACTGAATGGAATTAATTATATAATATCTAGATGGTGTTGCTAGCTAGATAGATATAGGTATGGATGTAGATAGAGATAGAGATAGAGATAGAGATAGAGATAGAGATAGAGATAGAGATAGAGATAGAGATAGAGACAGATGATCCAGCAAAGAAAGCTAGGATGTCACCTTTCTGCATACACAGGGAAGAGAAAAAGAAGAAGTTAATATTTAGCTCTTCTTTACCAAAGGACACGTTATTGTTGTTTTATAATATATCAGGGAGTGATAAAGCACATATGTAACCTCATGCAAACTGAAAGAGGTCTTTCTACAAATGTGTAATTAGTGGTAAATATTTTGATTAATGTACAGAAGAAAATAAACAAACTTAAAAACCTTGTTTATGAAAAATTGGCGGTAAAAATGGTATTTAATGTGAATTTAGAGTAATTGAAAGTAGAGAATGAATTTAAAAAATAACGTAACTCAAATTTCCTCTGTCATTATGAGTCTGTGGGTAGTAATGCTTTCATATTAGTATGTATATGCTAAATCAAAAACAGGTGGCCACTACTGTTTTGCTGCCAATTTTCTTCTGATGGGCATTTATTCTATATCCTGGACAAAGTTTCCAATGCTACTCTGTCATTACTTCCTCTTAAAGCAGTAATGCTGCCTAGAATGCCACCTCTCAGGACCAACCTACAAAAGATTTAAAGAACCAAAAATAATGATTTATTTCTTTCTGTACTGAGAACCCTGGGGCCACCCTGTGTTTAGCACAAATATGTGTTTCTCTTCTGTCAAACTTGCAACTCATAGCTCTGTGATGTCAGGATGATCTTTGAATATTTGTTTCTTTTTTGTCTCTCTCAGAACATGCACAATATACTTTTTTTCCCAGAAGACTTCTTCATTTTATGCAAATAAGTCAGGCAAATAGATCCTAACAAGTTGATAAGGAGTGTTAATTTAGGACCAGCCTGGGCCCTCCTTCTAGATTAATAAGATCTCTGTCACAAGGTATGGAATAGGAACAAAATATAGCAAGGGAGATTTGTGAAATAAAAAGACTGTGTCAAAATAGAAAATATTATTTTAGTCATATGGCTTTAGGGTTTTCACCAGTTATAGAATGGAAAATAAATGAAAAACAGTTGTTACCTGTAGCCAAAAAAAAAAAAAAAAAAGACTGATGCTAATAATGGGGAAAAAAACCTGAAAGCATATATAAAACATTTCACACAAACACCTTCTATGTAAACTTACACAGAATAAATGAATGTAGTTAAATTTAAATGCAAAAGATACTTTGCAAATGTGATTAAGTTAGAATTTTTGATAGGAAGATCATCCTGAATTATGAGGGTGTGTCTGGTGTAATTCACAGTTTCTTGTAAGAGGAAGGCAGATAGCTCAAGGAGGGAAGGAAGAAATGTTACAGAAAAGCAGAGGTAACACAGAGATTTGAACATCTGAGCTTCTGGCTTTGAAAATGGAAGGAGGAACCAAAATTCAAGGGTTGTAAGCTGCCTTTAAAATTTGGAAAAGACAGGGAAACAGATACTTCCCTATATCTTCCAGGAGGAACACAGACAACGTCTTGATTTTAGGACTTTGGACCTCCATAACTGCAATGTAACATATTTACACTATTTTAAGCCACTAAGTTTATGATATTTGTTATAGTACCTAATGAAAGCAAATGCAATCAATATATTTTAAAAATTCCTCAAAAAATATGATTTAAAAATTATGCAAACTATAGAATAGGATAATAAAATGTAAAGTTTATGACTAGTTGTCATTAGGAAGATAAACCACCAAGATTACAAGGAGATGCCTTTAGTCAACTGGAATTGCTATACCCCAAAAGCTTAAAAGACCAAGTGTTATCAAATATGTGAAGAAACTCAATTTTCATATATCGCGGGTGGGACAGTAAAATTATTTGTCATTTTAAAAGTAATGTTAAAAATATGCCTACGATTCAAAAGTATCCAAGAGAAATAAAAACATATCTGCACAAAATTTGCATTTAAATATTCATAGCAGAATTATTTGCAATAACCAACAAATAAAAAAATGACCATCAATTAATGGATGGATAAGCAAAATGTGATATAATCACTCAGAAAGAAAAAGTAACAAACTAATTCATATAGGTAAAATTGTACAATCCCAAAGAAGGGAGTTTTGGCATGGTAACAAATGATGCATGAATTTGCACTTTACCTCTGAAGTCACAGATAGGAAAACATATCCTAGAAAAGAACACACTTAAGCCAGTAAAAAAAGAAAAATACAACATGTACAAATTTGTTTGATGTGACATTATTTATAATGACCAAAGCCTGAAATAACCCAAATGTCCACCTAAAGAGGAAATGTTGAATAAAATGTGGTGCACAGCTAACAGAGTTCTATACTGAACAAAGGGGCGTTGGTTGAGCCTCCTACTCTTGATTTCGGCTTAGGTCATTATCCCAGGATTGCGGGATTTAGCACCGCTTTGGTTGGTATTCTATCTCTCTCTCTCTCTCTCTCTCTCTCTGCCCCTCTCCCTTGCTCACGCTCTCTCTTTTTTCCCTAAAATAAAAAATAAAAGAATTTTTAAAAGTGGGCTGCGTTTTTTTGCACTGTTAAAGAATTCCAATACAAATATATATGTGTATTATATGTGTGTGTGTGTGTGTGTGTGTGTGTATACACACACATATACTATATACATAATGAAAAATGCACACTTTCTAAATAAAAAGGGGAAACACATGTAAATGCATATTTGTATCTATTATTGTGAAACAAGGAAAAAAATGCTTACTTTCAGTGTCAGGGAAATATTGTTCATCAATAGTAGAAACACAATTTCTATGGATAAATTTCAATGTAGTTTCACTTTTATTTTTTACCAAACTACCTTCATTGCTTCTAGATCATTTTAGATAGGTAAGAGATTAGATATCTACAGCTATAAAACACATAATTATGAAATCATTACAAGTAAAACAATTTAATAAAAATTCAGCATTTATCTTGTATTTCAAATAGAAACAATAATTAGGGAAAATAAAGAACCCCAGTTTTTGAATAAAATTTTTACTATGGAAAAGAACATAAGGTTAAAATATATGTTAAAATAAATTAGATAATACAAAAAACCATCATTTCTCAATACTTAATGAAATATTTGTTCCATAATATTATCAAGTGACAATAAAACCATAAGTCTCATAGTTAAAAGAGAAATAGAAATTCTTATACCTAATTATGACCCCCATGAAATAACATTTTGGTCACAATAAGAAAATATGTTTTTAGTGGAGATCAGGATGTTGTCACCCTAATCCAAAGGTTAGTATTAGTATTAGTAATGATAAGAAGGCATATTATATGTCTGCTGATATAATGCAGTATGAATTATATCATGCCACATAAATTGTTTTGAACTAATAATCTTTAATTAATCCTTTGTATACAATTTATAATCAACAAGAATATATGAGACAGAGAAAGAAGATAAAATCACAGGAAAGTTGGGAATTTTTACTAAGTTTCATGAAAAAAGAAATAGACTACTCTCTAAGTCTCTCTCTCTCTCTCAAAATAAATAAACTTAAAAATAGACTGTTCAGGTAAAAATAATAGAATTGTCAAGCAAACTATCAATGTCAGGATTGAATATTAGGACAGATTATTATAAATAACAATTTGGAGTAAAAAGAATAAATGTGAATATGGAAAGGATTAGATTATATTAACTATCATTAATTTTATTACATGTAAAAATGTCATTTTTTTTCAAATAGAATTTGTTCTTGTTTTCACAAACACATTATTTTCAAGCAACATCTCAAGAGCTCTACTTTTCTATATTTCAAAATAACATAATAAGCTAAAGAATGGTCACAAAATGTTTTTAGCATTCTCTTAATCATATATTTGAATTTGTAGCAACTCAGTTTTGCTCCCATACTCACTTCTAGTATTATTTGTGCTTTGTCTTATTTTTAATCAATCAAATTTTCAGAGCTTTATCAACTTTATTAGTCTTTATAAGGAATCTGCTAAAACAACTTTATTTTATATTTGTTTTCTATTTCATTAATGACATTCATTTTATTATTTCCTTTCTTTTACTCTCCTAGAGTTTTTATGTTTTTTCAACATCTTAGTTTGAATGCATATATTTTTTTTGTTATATCTTCCATGTACTCTCTCTTTTTTTTTAATTTGATAGTTGACTCAACTCATATTCCTTGGCACTTCATCTGTGAGATTTGAGGACCATGTCAAATTTGGGTTCCTCAAGAGATTTGTATTTACTTCTGCCAGTTGCCCAGGTCCACTAACAGTCTGTCACTACTTTCAGTCTTTAGTTTATAATTTGGGGACGATCCAAACAAGTGTGGATTTGGAACTCAAACCTGAACAAGATCCAACCCCTGACTATGAAATTCTTGCACAATTATTTTTTCTCTCACTCGGCACAAAATTCAGGTGGTAATTTCTCGGCTGGGTTAGGAGTACATATTTATTATGTGAACACATTTATTTCTATATCATCCTTGTACTGAGAACGTTGACCTTGAAGTCTCAACATTATGTAATGCTCTGTAAATAGACTCCACTTCTTAATTAAAACAATTCACGTTCTTATTCATAAAAAGAAAACATTTAAAAGCAATAGATTGTGGAAAATAAAATGTGAAAATTCTTTAAATACAAAAGCATTTTATATTCTAATTTTTATTTTCTTAGTTGGAAACAATCCATTCCACACAAGATGTTAATGGAATAAGACAATGTATATGAAGTATTAATTTCTCAAGTAAAGTTGTAGTCAAGTGTCATCATGATAAGTACAGTCATAGGTTAAATAAAAACATCTTAAGGTTATAATGGCAAAATGATACTTGAAATGTTGAAACTCACTTATTTTGTGTTCCAAGTATAGAAGGATGCCTTGATTGAAAGGTTTTAGGTGGAAGAAAGGAACTGGTGCTTTCTCCTATCAGTGTTTCTTCTCCGCAGTGCAAATTTAGCCAAGCTACTTGCTTGAAATCCAGTTTTTTACTGAAAAGAACACATAAAAATATCCATTGTAAGTATTGATTTTCTGATTGAAATCATATAATTTTATACTATTAATTATTGAAAACGTATAGTTTTATTATGCATTTTATTGTTATTTTTCTGCTTTAATTCTTTTTTTTTTTAGATTCCATTTATGAATAGAATCATATAGTATTTTCTTTTTCAGTCTGACTTAGCATAATGCCATTTAGGTCCATCTATGTTGTCTCCAGTGGCACGATCTCATTCATTAGGTTACTTTTATTAGTTTCACTGCCACATGGAAAACTAAGACAATTCAATAACTCCAATAAAGAAAGATGTATAGAAAATACAAATTAAAGATTAACAAAAGACTCTTCTGATTTATAAAATTATTAATGATATAGGGTGCCTAGGTGGCTCAGTTGGTTAAACATCTGACTTCAGTTCTGGTCATGATCTCACATTCCATGATTTTGAGCCCTGCATCTGTGCTGACAAGCTCAGAGCCTGGAGCCTGCTTAGTGTTCTGTGTCTCTCTCTCTTTCTGTTCCTCCCCAGCTGCACTCTGTGTGTATCTCTCTCTCAAAATAACAAATAAAAATAAAAATTAAAAAAATAATTCATGACATTGAATTCATGTCATTCATGACATGATTCTCTTAAAACACATAAAAAAACCATAAGTTTATTTAAAATATAATTCCATTAATAATCCATCACATTGAGGGGCATCTGTGTGGCTCAGTTGGTTGAGCATCCGACTTCGTCTCAGGTCATGAGTTCGAGACCCACTCATCTCATGGTTCATGAGTTTGAGACCCACATCAGGCTCTGTGCTGACAGCTTGGAGCCTGGAATCTGCTTTGGGTTCTGTGTCTCCCTCTCTCTCTGCCCCTCCCCTGCTTATGCTCTGTCTCACTCTCTGTCTCTCTCTGTCTCTGTCTCAAAAATAAATAAACATTAAAAAAAATTAAGAATCTCTCATACTGAAAATAACCATAATCTATAAAATATGCCTAAATATTAAAACTGACTAAAATCATAACATTTTAAACTGTCCTTCTCAAAAAATAATTTAGTGTGGAGTAATCCCAATAATCTAATTGAGTTTACATCTCGGATTATGCTTTCTTGATTGATCTAGTAAACATTGCACAATAGTGATGTGGCACTTTTTTACTCCTGATCTTAAAGAAACTGCATCCAAGATGTTCCATTATCTATATTGTGAATTACTCAACTTTAGTTGAGTAATTTCTATAATTTGGTTCATTTATGCAATGAATTATTCAGAGATATAGATTTAATCTAGACATATAAACATTCCTGACAGTATATAATCTCTTAAATTATGGTTTGTATTAATTTCCTATTGCTGCTATAACAATTTACCACAAACTTTGTGGCTTAAAACAAATTTATTATCTTTCAGTTCTGGAGGTCAGAATTTTAAAATGGCCCACCTGAGTAAAATGAAGGTGGTATTTGGACTCTTCTCTATTGGAGGCTGTAGGTGAAAATCCGTGTGTGTGTGCGTGTGTGTGTGTGTGTGTGCGCGCGCGCGCACGCGTGTGTGTGTGAGTGTGTGTTTCAGCTTTTAGAACTTACTTGCGTTTCTTGGCTCCTGGCCCTCTTCTATCTTCACCGCCAACAATGAACGGTTGAGCCTTGCTTACATCTCAAAGTTTTATAAAGTCCCTGTGATTGCATTGGACCTACCAGATAACTCAGGATAACTTGTTTATCCTAAGGCCAGCTAATTAATAACCTGAATTTTTACTATAACTACTACCTTCCTTTTCCATATAACATGACATATTCAAAATATTCATAAGTTTTGAGAGTTCGAATTTGGGCAAAGATCTTTGGAGGGCCATTATTCTGCCTACCTCATAGTTCACATTATGGCTTTCATCTCTCTCTCATTCATATATATATATATATATATATATATATATATATATATATATGTATGTATATGTATATGTGTATATATATATATACATATACATATATATATCCTCTCATATATCTCTCATCTCATATATGTAGGTATATCATATATGTCATATATATTTCACCTCATATATATCACATGTATCTTATATATGTATACATCTATACACACACATATATATATATGAAAAATAGAAGAGACAGAAAGAACCAGGGAGATGGACATAAAGAGATATTTATTATAGAGAATTATCTTCTACAGCAGTTGTGAAACTAATGTAACATTATGTGTCACCTATACTCAAATTAAAATACATAAATAGATAAATAAATTTTTTAAATGGAAAAAATAAAATGCAGAAAAATATTTTAATAAGTATAGGCTATGTAGCACAATAATAGAAATCTATGGAGACAAAGTGATGCAGAGTCAGTGATAGTATCTACCACACACACAGTGAAAGGCATAGCCTCAATAGTGATTAAAGATATCCGAAGTAAATTGACAGTTATACATGGGTACATACACGAAGATTAAAAGTGTTGGTGATGATGTAGAGAAACAGAACCTTTAACATTTCTGGTTAGAATATGTATTTATAAGCATTTTTAGAAAACAGTTGGACTTTACACACTCTGCATATCAGTTACCTATTACTACATAGTAAGTCTCCCCAAACTCTGTCTTAAAACAAAAATACTCATTTATTATCTTTTGGATTCAAGTGTGATTTGGCAAGATTTTGCAGACATAGTGTCTGGATAATATCAAGGTTTTTTTTCACTCATGTTTCGTGCCTGGACTGAAAGTGCTAGGAACTAGAAAGTGAAGCGAATAGGAACTAGAAGTGAAGTGAATATATATATATATATATATATATATATATATATATATATATATATAAAGTTTTATTTATTTTGAGAGAGAGATAGAGAGAAAGGAGGGAGGGGCAGTGAGAGAAGGAGAGAAAATCCCAAGCAGTTTCCACACTGTCAGCACAGAGACCTGTGCAGGACTTGAACTCACCAACCATGAGATCATGACCTGAGAGGAAGTCGGACCCTTGACCGCCTGAGCCACCCTGGCACCCCCATTCCTCTTTATCTTAATTAAGCCTCTCTCTATAATCTCTCTAGCATGGAGATTTAGAGTAAACAGAATTCTTACATGTCAGTTCATAGTTCTCACACGCATACTCCAAAAGAAAGAACTAGGTAGATATCATATTGCCTTTTATGATCTAACCTCAGAAGTCACAGCAGAATTTCTAAGATGTTTTATTTGTTGAGAAATTTTCAAAGGTCTACTCAAGGGAAGGGCATCTATATTCTCAAGTGGGATTGGTCAATGTCATGTTTTGAAAATACCATCTACCATAATCTATAATCAAGTAAGTCACTCCTAAGTATACAGTTATCAAAAATCTATGTCCACTATACCAAGTAAAATGTGATAATATATTTGTCATCACATTCAAATAGGAGAAGCCTTCTTGAACTATAAGAAACACAAAATATGTCATAATAATAGCACATTGAGCCACATTAAAACTATAACCTCTCCCACTAACGTAAATAATATTAGCTAAATAAGCCAGGATGGAAAAAAATAAAATATAATTTATTCTTTGACATCCAACAATATAAAAGTTTGGTAAATATAAAATATTCAGTGAATATATAGGAATATGGTGTAGATTATTATAAGCAGGGTGTAACTAGCATCTTAAGGCTCAGATTTCCCACTTCTGAGTATGTGAATCTTAAAGAACTCCTGAAAACATTTGCAAATATGATATAAATATCAAGTTTATTTTTATGTTTGTGCCAAGACAACAAAAACAATCAATCAGTTAATCAATCAAAACACTGCCATGGAGGCCTCATATGTATGCAAAAAGACATGAACAAGAATGTCCATTGCAAAGTTGTTTGCTGTAGCAAAAGAACTGAAAAGAAAATTAAAGGATATTTAAAATATGATATAATACAAAGACTAATAAAAACAATTAGAAATAAATGTGCCCATTTTTTATTCATGAATACAGAGATATCACAAAAATCCTGAGTAAATAAGAGAAGTTTCAAAGGGTAACCAGTGTAAAGATCATTTATGTAAATTTTGAAATAAATAACAGTACTGTTAATTATAAAACAATATTGTATATTAAAATTATTAACGCCCTCTTGAATCTTTTTCCCAAATTTTATTGAAAAATAACTAACATACATCAATATATAAGTTTAAGGTGTACAGCATGATGGTTTCATTTACGTATACTATGAAATTATTTCCACAATACGTTTAGTTAATATCCATTATCTCATATAGATACAATAAAAAGAAAAGAATTCTCCTCGTGATGAGAATTTTTTTTTAATTTTTAAAGGTTACTTCTATTTTTTTTAAGTTTATTTTAAGAGGAGAAATAGAGAGAGAGAGAGAGAGAGAGAGTGTGTGTGTGTGTGAGAGAGAGAGAGCAAGGGGAAGAGCAGGGAGAGAGGGAGAGAGAGAATCCCAAGCAGCTTCTGTACTGTCAGCAAGAAGTCCAATGCAGGGCTCTATCTCACAAACTGTGATGTCATGACCTGAGCCAAATCTAGAGTCATTAGCTTAACCGACTGAGCCACCCAGATCCCTGATGAGAAAATTTAAAAACCTAAACACATCGGTTTTCTCTAATATCTACTCATCAGATAATGTAAATCTGTCTTATGAATGGCTATTACATATTTGTCTACAGTTTTCTCCTCTTTCCAATAAAATTACAACTCTTCAGTGAGGGATACTCAAGGACTGTACTTTAGTCAACATTTAATGGGTGAATTTAATTAAATTGATATTGAATTTTTTAAAAACTACAGTTATCCAGCTTTATGTACACTGAAATGACAGATTTATTTTTATTATTACTTTTCTACCAGAAGTTAACACATACACATGACTTACTCTATTATTTACACACCAACTTTTTATAATGTGAACACAAAATTAAATAGAATATCTATAAAAGTAAAAGAGGTGTAGCAGATTCTGTGTGTGGCGAGAGCCAGTTTCCTGGCTCATAGATGGCCATCTTCTCAATGTGTTTTCATGTATGGTAGAAGGGGAGAGGGCTACACTTTCATGACCAAAGTACCTCCTAAAGGCCACACCTCCTTATGCTATCACATTGTCAATTAGGATTTCAATATTAATTTGGGGGGAACACAAACATTCGATCAATAACACAAGCACTTGAAATAAGAAAATGAAATATGAAGCATCAAGGAACAGCCATTTCAACATAATTGTAAAATTATCTGAGTAAGTGAACACAGTAATTTTTAAATTTTTAATCTTGCCTACCTTTCTACCTCTATGACTCTGTAATTGTATTTGTTTTTTGCTTTTTTCCCAAGGGCATTTTTTTGGTGGTTTCTCACTATTATATCTGCCAGAATTTTATAGATATCATTGTTTATATCAATGAATTGAGTACCAGTTCAAAGGTTTATTCCAATTTAAAGATTTTCTACCTTAATTTTTGCTAGGTTCTCCTGGTACTTTCTAGTCCCTGAGGTCAGTAACTCAATGATGGACATTCAGACACATTCAATCTCTGGATCCTTACTCAGTACTGTAACCTATGAACAAAAGCAACTGTTGTTTATTGTTCGTTACATATGGCATTCTCTCTGTGCGTGAGGTGGAATGGTACTTGTTCTGCTAAAGTTACTATAAAATACACATTTTTTCCCTGAAGAGATTACTCCCACTTTTTAGTTTTGAACCCTTGAGTTGATTTTGCGTCTATCACTGGCACAACACTAGTCTTATTTACCTCCAATCCCATAACAGTGTTCTGCGTGCATATTGTTGTGTGGTTTCCTTCACTTGTTTATTCATAGATTTTCTCTTATCTTTTTTCTATCTCTCAAGGATTTTCCCAATTCTCTGGACAATTGGTATACATTATGCTGTTTCCCAAACTTGTTGACTTAACATTTATAAAAAATATGTTTTCTCATTTTATGATGTTTGACCTGGCAGACCTGTGTTTAGTTGACTGTTTTCTCAGTCTCTGATTTAGAGTTTATAAGTGATAAAAAATATATACATTCTCCATGTCATCAAATAATCTTATAGAATATGAATTTTAAAAAATATTTGGCTATAAAATAACCAACTGTACTAAATAGTACATATTTTATTTAATCAATCTTCTATTATTAGATTTGATATTCTATCTGAACAGTTTTATAAATAATGATTCAAATAAATTATTCTACATAAAACTTTGTGAAAATTTTAATTGTCCATCAGAATAAATGCTTAGCAGCAGAAATGCTGAATCAAGTATATAACCATCCGAAAGTATTTAAATATATATTAGGTAGGCCTTTATGTTCTTAATTCTGAGAGTATCTCAAATATTATAATTTTGTATAACATTGTAATTACAGTTATTAATTACTGTGATTTGATTATTAACTTGGATGATATGAGATAAATATTTATGGGAATGTTCCCTTAACCATCTAGTTATTTTATGTGTTATTTTCTCACTTACACTATTTAACACCAAAAATACCCCAACACATGCAAACACACACACAAACACACACACACATTGTGTTCTCAGTGTTTGACATCAATTCTTCTTGACATCAATTCTATTTTTATCCCAGTCCTGTTTAGGAAAATAATATTTTCCTATTCTCTTTGGTTTATTTTTTTTTTAATGTTTTAATTGTTTTTAAGAGACAGAGAGAGACAGAGTATGAATGGGGGAAGGTCAGAGAGAGATGGAAACACAGAATCTGAAGCAGGCTCCAGGCTCTGAACTGTCAACACAGAGCCTGATGCAGGGCTCAAACCGATGAACCATGAGATCATGACCTGAGCCAAAGTCAGACGCTTAACAGACTGAGCCATGCAGTCACCCCTCATTCTCTTCAGTTTAAAATGCCACACACAAGGGGCGTCTGGGTGGTTCAGTCGGTTAAACGTCTGACTTTGGCTCAGGTCATGATCTTGCAGTCCATGAGTTCAAGCCCCACATCAGGTTCTGTGCTGGTGGCTCAGAGCCTGGAAACTGCTTTGGACTCTGTGTCTCCCTCTCTCTCTGCCCTTCCCCCTCTTGCTCTGTCTCTCTCTTAAAAATCTAAATAAATACTTAAAAAATTAAAGAATAAAGGATTTCACATTTTGTTTACCTCATTCTCTGTCAAAATAGTTCTCTAGAAATTAACTATTCTCTTGTGAAAGCCACTATACTTAAGCAAATTTTCAACTAAGGAAAAAAAAACCCACATGCTATTTAGGGTGTCCCTAAATGCTACCTTTTCCCATTCTTCCCCTTTCTAAACCTATACTAACACCATTGATTTTCACCGGTTTCATGTGTCCCTCATTATAAAAGATCTGTATCAACAGTTTCAAAATGCTTTAAGGTTGGCCAATCTGAATATGTAAGAGGAGAAACTCTACCATATACCACAGCCTATATATTAAGCACTATAATTAAATATACAAAGAAGAATAAGGTACAGTTCTTGTTCTTAAGGACTTCAAAGTCTCACAGAGAAAAAAAAATAACCTTTGTGTGCTTGTGAGTACACAAAGAGACCAGTTATCTACAGAAAGCATCATTGCTTCACAAAGCAGCTACTAAATGAATAGATTTGAAAGAATGTACAGTAATTAATTAAGCAAAATGAAAGGAAAAAGATATTTCAACAAAATAAGCAATTTGGTCCAGAGGACAGAACTGTGATTTAGATTGAATGACCTGGAAACTACTGAGTTTCTGAGTGTGGATATTATGTCATTTTGAAACAAGACTGTATTATGAATATGAATAGATGAATGAGAATTAATCATTGAAAGGTCTTCCATATTAAACCGAAAAGTTTGGGCTTTACTCTAGAGGCAGTTGGAAAATGAGAGAACTTTTAAATAGAAAAGCAACAGATACTACCTTTTGTTTTAGAAAGATGTTGAGCATGTAGGCAGGAAGAATCGATGAGGCAGACATGATGCAGCACCTGGGGCCACTTAACAAATCTGGCTGCAGTGGTCAAAGGAAAAAAGATGATAAAGGCATGAACCAGGATAAGAGTAGTGAGGAAAGAGAAAATATATCTTCTAGTTTTTAACTTTTTTATATATATTTTTTATTTTTAATATGAAATTTATTGTCAAATTCGTTTCCATACAACACCCAGTGCTCATCCCAGCAGGTGCCCTCTTCAATGCCCATCACCCACCCTTACCCTCCCTCCCACCCCCCATCAACCCTCAGTTTATTCTCAGTTTTTAAGAGTCTCTTACGGTTTGGCTCCCTCCCTCTCTAACTTCTTTATCTTTTCCTTCCCCTCCCCCAAGGTCTTCTGTTAAGTTTCTCAGGATCCATATAAGAGTGAACACATATAGTATCTGTCTTTCTCTGTATGACTTATTTCACTTAGCGCAACACTCTCCAGTTCCATCCACGTTGCTACAAAAGGCCATATTTCATTCTTTCGCGATGAGAACTTTTTTATCTTTAAATAACATTGCTTCATTAAGGGAAAATCAATCATCATTAGAGATGAAGACAGAGATTTTACTGCTTTGGGTTTAGAGAGATCTTCCCAGTACTGTGAATGGATAGCTGCTGACCATGCCTAAGAGCAGATTTTGAGGAGACTATCACTTGGGTACCACACTTTCAAGGAAGAAAAGAAATAAAACAAAAGAAAATATGTGAACATTATGAATTCATGTATGAAATAAGAAGGAATAGGAGTAGACATCAGTTTACAAGGCTTTTGATGATTGTCTCCTTTCTATTTTACCCAATATTCTGCATAACAGGGTGTAGGGAAAGAAAGAAAATGCAAAAGAAAGTTAAGAAAAGTCTGCTTTGTTCGATAGACACATCAAATTCCAGATATTTTTAGTGAATGTTTTTGTCAAATTCTTATGGAACTAGCCAAGGACTAATCCCTTCAAATTATGAGATTTGTTTTTCATTTATATTAACATAAGAATTTTTCAGCCAACCCTAAAGGCTTTTAACTTGGCTGGTGGTTCACAAGTCCATCACCATGTATATTTAGATGGATTTTTCTCTTGTGTCAATTAAAGAAAGAAACCATGAACTCACCTGGAACCAAATGATTACTGTTAATACGTATGCAAGAATGGATTGGAATGCTTACTTTGATAAGTCTTTCTATAATACAATTTGAATTATTTGGCTCCAAACCAGGACAAAGTGTAAAGGAAAGCTGTTAAGTTTTTAAGAGGGATTTTTTCCCCTTTGCAATTTGATAATTATAGATTTTTCTTTTAATTCCAAATACTTCCACACTGCTTTTTCTTGGCAGTGGAAGATGTTAGCTATTTCTCAAGGGTACTGCTGTGCTCTTTTTCTGGAGCACTTTAAATGATAAAAACACAATAACAGGTTCAAAGCAAGGGCTAACTTCACTAATTCTCTGAACATATTACAGTGTTAAAGACCCAGATGTGGGAATGAACCCTTCAAGTGCCAGCTCTTCAAGTGAACTGATCTTTTGGATCCTGGCCTTAAGAACACTACACTTATCCTCTATTTTTATTCTATGTTGATGTTAAATATGTAACAACCTCGGAAATGTGATCAATCTAAATAATAGCTCATATAGGTTGGAAGAGATTGGATACCTGTTTCATTTACAGTCTGTTCACCATATGTGATGGTCTCATTATAGTCCTTTGACTATGCCCTAGTGTAATGTGAAATGCCAAAGGATGGGATTTTTTTTTCCAAGTGGAAGATAGAAACAAGTTCAAGACAAGATACTGTTTGACTATATTTAATTAAAGCATATATGGTTTAGGTTGGTTTTAGAGAGAAAAAAAACAACATTTATTAGTTTTCCAAGTTTATCATATAAGAAAAATATACAGGATGGAGAAAATATGGTTAAGGAGAAAATTCCAGAAATTTAGGTTAGAATATTCAGAAAAAAATAAATAAAACCAGTAAAGACCTTCAACTATTTGGGGAATTAATATAAGAAATATATTTAAGGCATTACACAAATTCATGGAAGAAAAATGAGAAAAATTAACAGTTTTCATTAACACAGGAAAGGAATACATTATAACTTAGAAGAAAAAATGTCTACGAAGCTGAAACAAAATTCTGGAAAATATCTCTGAGGATTTAAAATTAATTATCCCCAGATTTCTCCAGGAGAAAATATACAATCACACATTTTTGATAGTTTATCTCATAATTTATATGAAAATAAAGCCAGTTAACAGATGATTCATGCAACTTTTTTTCATTTCTCTGATTTAATATATTAACAATGACATAATGAAACATTTTCTAGAAATTTCCCATGATCACATTTGTTTACTTGATTAAAGTCTTCTACTGGGACACTACTGACTCATTTGTTTTCTATATAGTAGCCAACCGAGTATTGAGTATTTACTAACCAAATTGTTACTGGAATAAGTAAATGGGTTCTACCTGATTCATCTAAGGCTCACTGACAGAAGGGGTGAATAGAAGACCCACAGATGTATTTTAACATTGAATAGACTGCAACTATCCAATTTACCTATAAATGTAAAAACAGAAAGAAGAAATCCAGAAATATCCCTGTAATATCTATTTTCCCTTTCCTCAATAGTTGTAATAAATTATATAAAATAGACAAAATTTGAAGATGTATGAAAAATTTACCTTTGCATATAATAACATGATTGACTTGCTACATTTGCAGTCACTTACTAATCAAATAAATATTTTTCATTGAAAGCTATTGAGACATTATGCTTTCCAAGTTCTGGACCATAGTCTAAAGATAATCTCTATTTCAAAAAAAATATGTAAATTATTAATTCAATTGCAAACAAACCAATTAGGCAATATTTTGAATAAACTATAAATTCATAGAATTTTATTTACAATAGAAACTCACATCTAGGAAGTTTTTCATGACTGTATGATTAACCTACATGTCTCTACAAAAATTGATGGATATTGCTGAAGTCCTCTTGGGGTAATTTCCAGGAGTTTTTTTTTATCCTCTCTCTATCTGAAAGAAAATAGGACTTTTTAATGTTTATTTATATATTTTGAGGGGAGGGGCAGAGACTGAGGGAGAGAGAGAATCCCAAACAGATTCTGTGCTGTCATCAGAGAGGCTGACTGGGCTGGATCTCATGAACTGTGAGATCATTACCTGAGACAAAATCAAGAATCAAATGCTTAACCAAATGAGCCACCCTGGCACCCCTGAAAGAAAATGGTTTTAACCATTTTTAATTATCAATACAATATATATATGTTTTTAAAAATATTGGAGCCCCTGGGTGGCTCAGTCAGTTGAGTGTCTGACTCTTGATTTCAGCTCAGGTCATGATCCTAGGGTCATGGGACTGAACCCCACATTGGGTTCTACTCTATATGTAGAGTGTGCTTGAAATTCTCTTTCCCTCTGCCCTTCTTCCCCTCTCACACATTCTCTTTCTCTCTAAAATAAAAAAAAAAATAGATATTACACAAAGGCTAATACAAACAAAAATAAAATTCTCTCTCATCACTAAATCTAAGTTTAACTCAACTATTTCCTGAATGCATTGACTTGAGATCTCTAAAAATTACACTTATTCTGGAAATCTCTTCTTATAAACTCTAATCTATGCATTTGTTTATTTATTTTTATTAATACATTTTATTTATACATTTATTTTTATTAATATGTAATACATATACATAATCAGAAAGAATCAAAGATTAACAAAAGCTCATAATAAAGGAACAGAAATCTGCCTTACATTTTCCAAACTTTCATGTTCTACATGATGTATTTCTAAATATTTCTTTTGAGAGTTAATTCTGATATTATTCTTGCTCTTATCTCATATTAATAGAATTAATTCAGCTTCTCATGATTAGGTCTATATGGTAGATTAGTTCTCATCTTTTTACTTTTAAAAAATATATCATTCTGTACATAAGTATTTCATAATGGTTTCTTTTAGGCAATAGTTTGGTTCTATCTTTTCTGAAAATCCTTGATTTTATAATTATAATTATAGTATTTAGTACATTTTCTTTCAATGTCATTAATATGTTTGATTTTAAGACTACCATTGCACTATTTATTTTATTTTCATGTTCATTTTTTCCTATTTATTGCCTTTTTAATTAACTGCTCATTTTTATTATGCAGTTCTCCTATTTTGAGTCAAGCAATATAACTCTTTATTTTTTATTTTTTTGTGGTTTTCTAGATTTGCTATATACATCTTTAATTAACATGTATTACCCTAATATAATTACCTGATATTCCCTTGGTTTTTTTTTCCCCCTTTGTCCTAGTTGTTGTTCTTGTTGTTCTTGTTGTTATTTTAGGTTTTCTGTGTGACCATCTCGTCTATTTTTATATTTTGATCTTTTTCTTTCACAATGTAAGGTCTCCTTAAGTATCTATCATTCTGGATTACCAAAACATATTCAATGATGGGGCAATAGAAATTCTTCTATAAACATTAGGTAAAAAGGATTTGCCTCATTGGCTAGAAGGTTCTGCTTTTGAGTGTGGTTAGGTGACCTTCACTAAGGTTAAAACATATTTGGAGTCATTTGGCTGCTATAATTATTGGAGAGCACTATGAATAAAAACAGCTAACCCTAATTTAGTGCTTATAATATTCCTTTACATATAAGTATAGTTGCCTCAATATTCTAATTTAATTCATATTTAATTCTAATTTAATTTATACCACTGCCCTAAGAGATAGGTATCAATATTTTTGCCCTTTCAATTGAAAACTTTTAGACTAATTCTATGAAGTGTGGCAGGTGCCAGACATTCTCATGTGTAGGAAAATATTCTTTGCTCTCTACCCAATCTTTTAGTTTTTTTTAATTTTTTTTAATGTTTATTTATTTTTGAGACAGAGAGAGACAGAGCATGAACGGGGGAGGGTCAGAGAGAGAGGGAGACACAGAATCCGAAGCAGGCTCCAGGCTCTGAGCTCTCAGCACAGAGCCCGACGCGGGGCTCCAACTCACTGACTGTGAGATCATGACCTGAGCAGAAGTCGGACGCTTAACTGACTGAGCCACCCAGGCGCCCCTCTACCCAATCTTTTAATTGGTCTTCTCCAAATGCTATTCCTCCTCTGCAATTAAACTTTTTTTGATAAAATAGATAAAAATTGAAAGTAGATAAAGTTAATTACATAAAGGTTTTTAAAATATGCAACTCAAAAGTTAATGTGCAGTGCATAAACAACAAAATATATGGGAGAAAATATTTATATTTAAATATATATATAAAATATACGGATATGCATGCAATATATATGGTGTACATGGATACATACATGTGCATGCAATATATATATACTATACATATATACATATATGGTGACAATGACCAAAAATCTCATTTATAATTATGCAAATATGTATTAAAATCTCCCTTAAACATATTAAAAATGTTCAGTCTCACTCACAGTTGGAAAAATACAAATGTATAACATAGTGAGACACCACATCTTCCTTAATAGATTGGCAAAAATTAAGATGTTTTATAGCATATTATTTTGAGAGGGTTTGGGGCAACAGGGACTCCTATATTGCTGATAGGCATGCAAACTGGTGCAACTATTTTGGAAATAAATTTAGGAATATCTAACAAAACTAATATGTATTTACTTTTTGATTCAGGCATCCTGCTTTTGGGAATTTATCATGAAGGTATATATGCAACAATATAAAAATGCCTATGTACCACATCATCATTACAACATTGCTTGTAATTATAAAATGCTGGAGATAAACCAAATGCCCATTCTTTGAATTGTTGAATAAACTATGAAAAAGGAAGATTTTATTTTCATAACTTCTGGTAAATACAGTTGATCCTTGAACAACATGAATTTCAACTGTGTAGGTCCATTTATGTGCAGATTTTTTCAATAAATATGGTGTGATACTATAAATGTACTTTTTCTTCCTTATGATTTTATTAATGATATTTCTTTTCCCTCACTTACTTTATTGTAAGAATGTATGTATATAATACATATAACAAACAAAATATATGTTAATCAACAATTTACTTTATTAAGTCTTCTAATCATCAGTATTTTTTATTTTTATAGCATAAAAGTTCTGTACATGCTTTGTTAGATTTGCAAAAAAGTATTTAATTTTTGAAAGATTGTAAATGATATTATATTTTTAATTTTGGTGTTTATGTTTTTGTTCCTACTATATGTAAATATCATTTATTTTTTAATGTGTATTTTTATTTCACAACCTTGCTTAACTCACTTATTAATTTCAGTTTTTCTTTTTTTGTAATAATTTGGAATTTACCATACCAACAATAATGTCATTCTACAACTAGGAGCATGTTTATTTTTTTTATTTCTGATATGTATGCCTTATATTCCTTGCTTTGCATTATCGCTCTAGCTGGAACTTTTAGTAATATGTTGAGTAAGAGGGGTGAGAGTGAGCATCCCTTTCGTGTTCCCAAACTTAGGGAGAAAGCATTCAGTCTATCATCAATAAGTGAGATGTTGGCTATAGGTTGATGATGGGGGTCGTTTATCAAATTTAGAAGTTCTCTTTCTCTTCCTATTATACCTGACAGTAAGTAGGAAACAGACAGTATCAATTATTATCAGTATCAGTCATTATCAGTATCAATCATTGATACTGAATTTTTTCTTATCTTTTTTCTTTATTGGTTGATATGATCATATAATTTTTCTCTTTAGCTTATTAGTATTCTACTACATGGATTGATTTATTCCAGGAATAAATCCCACCTGTTCATGGTGTATACTTTTTGTACCTTACTGAATTCTATCTGCTAATATTTTGTGAAGAATTTTTGTGATTCTATCCATGGAGGATAATGGTCTGCAGGGTTGGTTTGTTTGTTTGTAGTGTCTTTGGTTTTGGTGTCAGGGTAATGCTAGCTTCATTAAATGAAATAGGAAGCTTTCCCTCTTCTTCTCAAGAAAATTGTGTAGAATAAATGCTGATTCTCTTTAAGAGTTTGGTAGTACTCTCCACTCAGTGGGGATGGAATCCCAGCAATCGACTTGGCCTTTTCTAGCAGAACAACTAAGCTGCTCTACCTTTGATAGGCTGCTCTTTTACTGATCCTTTCGCTAAAAGAAACAGTCTTAGGGGTTCTTTTTTTTTTTTTTTTTTTTTTTCTGTCTGTATCTGTTGGTGTTTCCTGCTTGCCAGCTTCTTCAACTCCAAGTTTGATATACATGAGGCAAAAAGAAAACATGGGAGACTCATCACTGTTCTGTTCCTTAGGTCCTCGTGTCCCTAACCAGCTCTTTCCTTACATTTTTGAAAAAAAAAAAAAAAAAAAAAAAAAAAAAAAAAATATATATATATATATATATATATATATATATATGGGTTTTTTGGTTGTTTTTGGGTTTTTTTGCACATGATGAGAGGATAAGGAAAGTATGTCTATTCTATCTTTCTGTAATTGGAAATCTCACTCCTTCCAGAGTTTTAAATGCAAAATTTTAAAACTGACAACAATCTGTTCTAGTACATATGCTAATTTAACTTTCAAACCTTTCATCCCAATTACGATAAATGCTTGAGTCAAATTTAAACATAGATTATAATACTCAAAATAGAGAGTGCTCAGCCAAAATATCAGTCAATTATATGGTCAAGGGATTACATGAACAAATACTTCCGATCCTTTCATACAATAAAAACAGTATCCAAAAACTAAAAAGACTTGAGATTCAAGAAACAGAAGAATTGACTTAGGAGAGCCATAAAAAGAGATACAAAAAGATAATCAAGAATAATAACTGTGGGGTAGATGCCTGGGTGGCTTAGTCAGTTAAGTATCTGATCTGAACTTGATCTCATGGTTGGTGAGTTCCAGCCTCACTTCAGGCTCTGCACTGACAGCGTGGATCCTGCTTGAGACTCTCTTTCTCTGCCTCTCTATCTGCCCCTCCCCTGCTCATGCTCACTCTCTAAGTAAATAAATTTTAAAAATTTTTAAAAAAGAATAATAACTGGGTATCAGACTTAATTTAAGAGAAGAATAAAGAGAAAACTATGTATGTTCCCACTTGAAAAAATATTAAGTCCCTATTAATATACTATGATTAAGAATTTGAATGATTTCAGTACAAACTGCAGGAATAGTATAAGTACACATTAAAAATTATGATATATTTACTCATATTCCTGACTTTTCCCATATTTAAAGTTCTATTTTTGTTCACAAAATACAGTTTTATGCCATACAATAACACCTTATTATTTAGTTTTAGATTTGTGATTAAATTTTGCAAATAGTGTGATACATGCACAATATCATAAGCACTGATTATTGCAGAACTTATTTTAAGACCCATTAAAATAAGCAAAATATAAATATAAGGTACAAATCAAATTAAAATGAAATATTAGAATAATTTTGGACAAGAGTTTTTAAATAATAATACTATGAAGTTACATGTCTTTAAATTTCCAGTGTAACAAATTGTAAAATAATGCCTTGAAAAAATGTAAAATGCAAAGTAAAAGAAGAAATGAAAGATTTAATTTGCCTAATACCGAATAAAAATAATGGTAATAAAAAATACACCCCTATCCCACTTCTGCCAAAGTCCTACATTTTTAGAAAATTTTATAGTATTAATCGGCCATGTTTGCTTCCAAAGAACATGTTGCCCCCAAATTGTGCTGTGTCATAGAATAAGAGAAATTTTTCAGCTCATTTAATACTAGTGAAAAGTTAATTAACATTATTTAAATCAGCATGAATAAAACCTACATACACTATTATGAAAAAAATAATAAATACAGCAATGCATATGGTTCGATTTCATTTATGTTTGAAAGCAATGTATGTTAAACTATTTTTTAAGCAAAAAAATTTAAAAATATAGGAAAGGTTTCTTCTATGTTCTATTGCTTAAGTTGGTGTGGGGTACATAGATGCTCAATGCATTTGTGTTCTTTAATCCGAGCATATATATATTATACATACACTTAAATAGAGATGTTATTTCTGAGTTTGATTTCAAGAACAGAAAGATGATTACTTTTAACATAACATTTAATATGTATTTTTGCAGCATGTATGTGTGTGTGTGTGTGTGTGCGCGCGCGCGCGCACACAGAAATATCTGTATTAAACATCATGTTCAATATATATTGAAAAAGATTTGGAAAGCTATACATCAAATTTTGCCAGTGTTATACACAAGGTGTTGGAGTAAACACTGGGGATTCAATGAGAGAGCACTTTTGTTTTTGTTATTTAGCTGTTTACATAGTGCTTAAATTATATTTATAATGACACTGGATTTATGACCTTTTTTTCTTTTTCTTTTCTATTCAAATTCTAATTTAAATTATATTTTGCTAACATGTAGTGTAATATTGGTTTCAGGAATATAATTCAGTGATTAATCACTTACATATAACACCCAGTGCTCATCGTAACATGTGCCCTCCTAATACCCATCACCCATTAGATTTCTTTCTTATTTAAAATTTTTAAGAAATAAATTAGTTTAAAATTACAAAAGTTAAAGAAATGAAGCTTACTTCCAAGCAAAGAAAATTTTCATTTTTCCTAGATCAAAATAAAAGTAAATTATTTCTTAATGGAATTTTAAGTATATAATAATATACTTTTCCATTTTTTAGTTCTTATGTGAGCTTGAAATGATTTCTAGAGAACTTAATAAGTAGAAATTGATTTTAGTATTTATTTTTTCTTTGTCTTAGAGGAAAAGTATAGGGACATTATAAATCTTCACCAGTCATATACATGTAATATTAAACTTGGTCATTTTCTACTATATAATTTCTCATAGTCATTTGGAATTCTGGTCATATTCTTCAGTTCATCAGATATCTGTATGACTAAGGTAACTATTTACCAGAACATCTTTTAAAAAAGTCTCAATCTTCCGTGACATGCAAATACTACACACTGCTACTGCATGGTTTTATCCCCTTAAAGAGTATAATTCTTTCTCTAGTCCTTACAGCCCTTATAAATAAAGTGTATTTTCTTGTGTGTGTATGTTTGCCTTTTTTCTTTTCATTTAAGTCTGCTCTGCCCATTGTGTTCCTTCCTTTCCATATTTAACAAGAACCTCATGTAGTCAAAATATCTCAAGTACATAAAGCCTAACTTGTCTCAATTCTGTTATTAAAAAAAGAAGATATATCCTGTTATTTGTAATATCATTCCCCAAATACTTTTTTCTTTTATTATTATGTGTTTAGATCTAGTACTTCCTTTTCTTAAATAATTATTTTATTCTTATTGTTTCTATGACAAATAAATATCTATATCTATATCTATAATCTCTATTTACCTACGTATCTGTGTATCTATCATCCAAATTCAAAGGTTATAGTCATTGTTTTTATATCAGATTGTGCAAAAGGGAGCTACAAATAATGGTCCTAAAAGGTAGAGGAGAAATAATTTAGGCAATATAAATATACATGTAATCTGTTTATAATTTGGATGACAAATAAATGAATTAAACTTTACCTCTAAAATTTGTAGATTAGTCATATTCCCCCTAAAGTTATTCCAATAGATTGCTAAGCTTACTTTTAAAATTTTACTAAAAATCCCAAATATTTGCTGAAACCTACATTGTAGTCTAAAGACATAAAAGATTTTGTTGGATTACTATTGAAAAACTATTTTGTTACCCACGAACAATCTGGAGCAGAGCTAACTAATTATATTATGTAGGCACAATGGCCTAAAAAAAAAACAACAAAGAAACAAACAAAAAAAAAACAAAAAAAAAACCCCAGCAGATACCAGATGGCAATAAAAGGGCAATTATCAATAACACAGCAAGAAAAAATTGTTCACATCAATTAAATCTATCAAACCAGTAGGAATTAAAATAAGTAAGTTAATTTGCATGCATATTCTACTCCCAGAAACATAAAAAGGTTAGATAAAATATCTATTGGTAGGCTTCCTGCAATACTCAAGATTGACATTCCATTTAAGCATATTGGCTGACAAAAAAGATTTCTCATAGATTAAAAATTAGATTCCAATTAGTGTCTGCTGATTTTTCTATGTTATGCCTGGCAGAAGACTACTACTTGGCAGATAAGACCTACTGTGGTCAAAAGATAAAGATCCACATACTCAGTATATTCTTGAGAATCTACTACCAGTATGATTAAGACCATGGCACTGCTTCACAAAAACCAAGTTTTCTCTCACTTAATGTCCACTTACTGCTATTTTCACAGTCTTCATCACAGTAGAAATAAACATTAAAAGAGTCTAAATGCTATATTTGGATTGCAATTTTCTGGGAGCAAAGTAAAAGCCATTTTTAAAAAGCCCATTTGGCAGCAGTTGATTAAATTCTGTTCCATCCATTATTTTAACCATGTAGACTTTGTTCTTTTTTGGTATGTTAACAGCATCTTATCATCTTTAGAAAATTTGTAGGAAAGAGATTCAATCTGGATAGTGGCTATACTTTCAGATTGATTGCCTTTTAGTTACTAGTTTAATTTCTGCTCACTTTCATAGGACTTTTGCTTTATAGAATTGTGTTTAAACTAGTCGACCAAAACAAGTTGAGCTGGAGAGAATATAAATGACCTTGTGCCTGACTGGTTTGGCTTAATACCTGGTCATTAACTAGACAGTTTGCATTGATATTCCAAGAATTATTATTTGGGAAGGTAATTTCCTTTCTCCTACCATCTGGTTTAGCAGGATATTTCAGCAAAGAGGAAATAACCTTACAACCAAAAATCTGTTATGTGGATGACTAACATTGAACATGATGAGGTCACAGACTTACTTCCAATCTAAAGTTTAGAAAATGTTAAAAGCTGTTTTCTACAGTATATGGTAACCTGGCTTAATATTTAATAAACAAAATAATTTCTAACCTACTCTACTAGTCATAGGATGAGGTAGTTTTATTGAAATCCTACATTATAGTGACAGTGTAGTTGGATTTAGTCTTATAGTCTAGGCAAAATGTTTAAGGGCTATCACTAATCTACACAGTGGTTGAAGTGTTTATCTGCCTAAAATCTGAGATAATCCTTGTGGGTTAACTTTCCAGATGATTATTTTATGGACTTAGACATGGTAGTTACTCCACATTCAGAAAATATCTGTTTCCTAAACAAGAGAGATTACAAACCATATTTATAAAAATTATCTCATTTAGTTTTCTCAATATCTCTTAGGAATATTTTGTTTTAATCTAGTTTAAAAACATTTAGAAGACTGAAGCTCATAAAATTTAAAGAACTATCCAAATGTGTTTAACTTGAACATGAGAAATCTAAGATTAAGCCATTAGACGTAAGACTGAAACACCATTAACTAACTTTATTTTGGAATCTTATTTGTGTTTATATGTTTTAACAGCAGAAAATAAGGTACATTGAATTAAAATTATTATTTATATTATTATTTGCTCAACAGAGACCTCTATGTGAATATTTACAATAGCTTTATTTGTAATCACCAAATACTAAAAACAAAAACAAAAACAAAAACAAAAAACAAAGAGCTATAAACTGGTGAATGGTTAAGAAATTATAGTATATTCATCAAGTGGAATGCTACTCAGCAATAAAAAAAGAACTAACTACTGATGGACTCAATAAGATGGATAAATCAAATTCAAATCAGACTCAAAAGCCAAGTGCAAAGTCTAAATAGTATATGTTCTAAGTTTATGACATTTTGGAAAAAGGCAAAATTACAGGGACAGAAAACAAATCAGTAGAGTTCACAAGTTGGTGTGGGAGAAACAAATGAACTATAAAGAGGCAGAAGGAGATGTTTTTGCCATGAAGGCAATATTCTTTTCTTTTTTTCTTGTCTTTTAATTTTTTGTTAAATTTACATTCAAATTAGTTACCATATAGTGCAACAATGATTTCAGGAGTAGATTCCTTAGTGCCACTTACCCATTTAGCCCATCCCCCCTCCCACAACCCCTCCAGTAAACCTCAGCTTGTTCTCCACATTTACTAGTCTCTCCTGTTTTGTCCCCCTCCCTGTTTTTACATTATTTTTGTTTCCCTTCCCTTATGTTCATCTGTTTTGTCTCTTAAAGTCCTCATATGAGTGAAGTCGTATGATATTTGTCTTTCTCTAATTTCACTTAGCATAATACCTTCAAGTTCCATCCACGTAGCTGCAAGTGGCAAGATTTCATTCTTTTTGATTGCCAAGTAATACTCCATTGTGTGTGTGTGTGTGTGTGTGTGTGTGTGTGTGTGTGTATACACACACACATCTTCTTTATCCATTCATCCATCGATGGACAATTGGCCTCTTTTCATACTTTGGCTATTGTTGATAGTGCTGCTATAAACATTGGGGTGCACATGTCCCTTTGAAACTGCACACCTGTATCCCTTGGATAAATAACTAGTAGTACAATTGCTGGATCATAAGGTAGTTCTATTTTTAGTTTTTTGAGGAACATCCATACTGTTTCCCAGAGTGGCTGCACCAGCTTGCATTCCCACCAAAAATGCAAAAGAGATCCTCTTTCTCTGCATCCTTGCCAACATCTGTTATTGCCTGAGTTGTTAATGTTAGCCATTCTGACCCGTGTAAGGTAGTATCTCATTGTGGCTTTGATTTGTATTTCCCTGATGATGAGTGATGATGAGCATTTTTTCATGTGTCAGTTGGCCATCTGGATGTCTTCTTTGGAGAAGTGTCTATTCATGTCTTTTTCCCATTTCTTTACTGGATTATTTGTGTTTTGGGTGTTGAGTTGGATAAGTTCTTTATAGATTTTGGATACTAACCCTTTATCTGATATGTCATTTGCAAATATCTTCTCCCATTCTGTCAGTTGCCTTTTAGTTTTGCTGATTGTTTCCTACACTGTGCAGAAGCTTTTTATTTTGATGATGTCCAAGTAGTTCATTTTTGCTTTTGTTTCCTTTGTCTCTGGAGATGTGTTGAGTAAGAAGTTGCTGCGGGCAAGATCAAAGAGGTTTTCCCTGCTTTCTCCTCGAGGATTTTGAGGCTTCCTGTCTTACGTTGAGGTCTTTCATCCATTTTGAGTTTAATTTTGTGTATGGGGTTAGAAAGTGGTCCAGGTCCATTCTTCTGCATGTCGCTGTCCACTTTTCCCAGCACCACTTGCTGAAGAGACTGTCTTGATTCCATTGGATATTCTTTCCTGCTTTGTCAAAGATTAGTTGGCCATATGTTTGTGGGTCCATTTCTGGGTTCTCTATTCTGTTCCATTGATCTGAGTGTCTGTTCTTGTGCCAGTACCATACTGTCTTAATGATTACAGCTTTGTAGTATAGCCTGAAGTCTGGGACTGTGATGCATTCTGCTTTGGTTTTCTTTTTCAGGATTGCTTTGGCCTTTCAGGGTCTTTTCTGGTTCCATAAAAATTTTAGGATTATTTGTTCTAGCTCTGTGAAGAATGCTGGTGCTATTTTGATAGGGATTGCATTGAATGTATAGATTGCTTTGGGTAGTATTGACATTTTAACAATATTTGTTTATCCTATCCAGGAGTGTGGAATCTTTTTCCATTTTTTTTTTTTGTGTCTTCTTCAATTTCTTTCATAAGCTTTCTATAGTTTTCAGTGTATAGATTTTTCACCTCTTTGGTTAGATTTATTCCTAGATATTTTATAGTTTTTGGTGCAATTGTAAATGGGATGGATTCCACGATTTCTCTGTCACTTCATTGTTGTAGATAGGAATGCAACCGATTTCTGTGCATTGATTTTATATTCTGCGACTTTGCTGAACTCATGAATCAATTCTAGCAGTTTTTGGTGGAATCTTTTGGGTTTTCCATATAGAGTATCATGTCATTTCAAAGAGTGAAATTTGACCTCCTCCTGGCCGATTTGGATGCCTTTTATTTCTTTGTGTTGTCTGGTTGCAGAGGATAAGACTTCCAATACTACGTTTAATAACAGTGGCAAGAGTGGACATCCCTGTCTTGCTCCTGACCTTAGGGGGAAAGCTCTCAGTTTTTCCCCATTGAGGATGATATTAGCATTGGGTCGTTCATATATGACTTTTATTATCTCAAGTTATGCTCTTTATATCCCTACTTTCTTCAGGGTTTTTATCAAGAAAGGATGCTGTATTTTGTCAAATTCTTCTTCAGCATCTATTGAGAGGATTATATGGTTCTTGTCCTTTCTTTTATTGATGTGATGAATCACGTTAATTGTTTTGCAGATATTGAACCAGCCCTGCATCCCAGGTATAAATCCCACTTGGTCGTGGTGAATAATTTTTTTAATGTATTGTTGGATCCAGTTGGCTAATATCTTGTTGAGGATTTTTGCATCCATGTTCATCAGGGAAATTGGTCTATAGTTCTCCTTTTTAATGGGGTCTAGTCAGGTTTTGGAATCAAGGTAATGCTGACTTCATTCAGAGTTTGGAAGTTTTCTTTCCATTTCTATTTTTTGGAACACTTTCAAGAGAATAGGTGTTAACTCTTCCTTAAATGTCTGATAGAATTCCCCTGGAAAGCCATCTGTCCCTATACTCTTGGTTTTTTTGGCGGATTTTTGATTACTAATTCAATTTCCTTACTGGTTATGGGTCTGTTCAAATTTTCTATTTCTTCGTGTTTCAGTTTTGGCAGTGTATATGTTTCTAGGAATTTTTCCATTTCTTCCAGATTTCCCATTTTGTTGGCATATAATTGCTCATAATATTCTCTTATTATTGTTTTTATTTCTGTTGTGTTGGTTGTGATTTCTCCTCTTCCATTCTTGATTTTATTTATTTGGTCCTTTCCTTTTTCTTTTTGATCAAAGTGGCTACTGGTTTATCAATTTTGTTAATTCTTCCAAAGAACCAGCTTCTGGTTTCATTGATCTGTTCTACTCTTTTTTTGGTTTCGATAGCATTAATTTCTGCTCTAATCTTTATTATTTCCTGTCTTCTGCTGATTTGGGGTTTTATTTGCTGTTCTTTATCCAGCTCCTTAAGGCATAAGGTTAGGTTGTATATCTGAGATCTTTCTTCCTTCTTTAGGAAGGCCTGGATTGCTATATACTTTCCTCTTATGACTGCCTTTGTTGCATCCCAGAGGCTTTGGGTTGTGGTGCTATCATTTTCATTGGCTTCCATATACTGTTTAATTTCCTCTTTAACTTCTTGGTTAGCCCATTCATTCTTTAGTAGGATGTTCTTCAGTCTCCAAGTATTTGCTACCTTTCCAATTTTTTTCTTGTGGTTGATTTCAAGTTTCATAGCGCTGTGATCTGAAAATATGCACGGTATGATCTCGATCTCTTTGTACTTGCTGAGGGCTGATTTGTGTCCCAGTATGTGGTCTATTCTGAAGAACGTCCCATGTGCACTGGAGAAGAATGTATATTCTGCTGCTTTAGGATGAAATGTTCTGAATATATCTATTAAAGTCCATCTGGTCCAGTGTGTCATTCAAAGCCATTGTTTCCTTGTTGATATTTTTATCACATTATCTGTCTATTGCTGTGAGTGGGGTGTTGAAATCTCCTACTATTATGGTATTACTATAATGTATTGTATTGTATTATACATTGTACATTGTAATGTAATGTAATGTATTACTATCAATGACTTTCTTTATATTTGTGATTAATTGATTTATATATTTGGGTGCTTCTCCATTTGGCACATAAATGTTTATAATTGTTAAGTCTTCTTGGTGGATAGACCCCTTGATTATGATATAATGCCCTTCTGCATCTCTTGGTACTGTCTTTATTTTAAAGTCTAGATTGTCTGATATAAGTATGGCTACTCTGGCTTTCTTTTGTTGACCATTAGTATGATAGATGGTTCTCCATCCCCTTACTTTCAATTTGAAGGTGTTTTTAGATCTAAAGTGGGTCTGTTGTAAACAGCATATAGATGGATCTTGTTTTCTTATCTATTCTGTTATCCTATGTCTTTTGATTGAAGCATTGAGTCCATTGACATTTAGAGTGAATACTGAAAGGTATGAATTTATTGCCATTATGTTGTTTGTAGAGTTGAGATTCTGGTGACGTCCTCTGGTCCTTTCTAATCTTTGTTGCTTTTGGTATGTATGTATGTATGTATGTATGTATGTATTTACTTATTTATATTTTCATCTTTTCTCCCTTCATATAGTCCCCCTTAAAATTTCTTGCAGGGCTGGTTTAGTGGTCACAGACTGCTTTAGTTTTTCTTTGGGAAACTTTTTATCTCTCCTTCTATTTTGAATGACAGACTTGCTGGATAAAGAATTCTTGGCTGCATATTTTTCTGGTTCAACACATTGAATATATCCTGCCACTCCTTTCCAGCCTGCCAAGTTGACAGAAGCCAAGCTTTCCAACCAGCCTGATGGCAGGGCCCGGCGGTGGACGGATCAGGACTGCATGGCAGCCCACCGAAAGTGAAGCTTCTTGTACTCCTGCTTTTATGTAATTTGGCCTTAGCATTGGTCAGGGCAGCCCCCCTACCAATGAAAGTACCTATGGATTTGTCGGTTGGGGAATTGCCCACAACAGGCCCCACAGGAAAAGAACACTGGGGAAATAAATAAGATTCCACAGGGAAATTATGCAGCCCTACATCCAGCCCTTGCCACCCCATATATTTCCCAGCCCCATATATATATATATATATTTCCCAGCCCCATATATATATATATATATTTTTCCCAGCCCCATATATATATATATATATTTTCCCAGCCCCATATATATATATATATATATATTTCCCAGCCCCATATATATATATATATATATATATATATATATATATATATATCCCAGCCCCATATATATATATATATTTCCCAGCCCCATATATTTCCCAGCCAAGGAGGGGGACAAATGGGTTCTAAAGCCTCACTGTGGCAACAAAGGAATGTATCTATGGATACAAGTTACTCCAACCCCTAAGCCCACTTGGCCCCAGGAGGGATTCCAGATGATCATTGGACCTGGTGGGTTAAGGTACAGATTGGTTCATTAGTTCCTAGGTATACATTGTCTCTCTGGGAACGCATAAAGTGTGGGTTCCCAGGGCCCTCTTGGCTCCCTCCCGGCACCCCAGACCAAAGCAAATACCTTTGTTTCTTGTACTGCAAATGGTTCAAAGGAACAATTAAGAAGTCATATCCCTGTAAATGTTCCACTTGATGTGTTGAGAGATAGATGACTTTTCATGAAAATAGCAAATGCTTTATAAACAAACATAGATACATAATGAAAATAATATGAAGAAATTCATCAATAAGCAAAAGGGCAGGAGAGAACGATATAAGAAAATAACTATATCGTTCCTTAATGGATGATTACACAAAGGAACATTTTTAGAATTAGGTAATGCCGAGAAACATAAATGACACATGCTACAAGGAAATTGCTAACAAATATAATGCCACGTTTGCCACAATAAAGTGGCCAGTCTAACACACTGCTGTTGTCTGTGTCCATTTGTTATTTCCGCCAACAGCATTCATCCTTCAGGAACCCCTGGACCTTCTGGGGCTGGACCTTGGCACCAAGTTTCTGTGGCTAGGTCTGCTGCAAACCTGATTTGTCTTCCCTTGTAGGTGAAGGACTTTTTTTTCCCTTGCTGCTTTCATGATTCTCTCCTTACCTGAGTATTTTGTGAATTTGACTATGATATGCCTTGTTGATGGTCGGTTCTTGTTGAATCTAATGGGGGTCCTGTCTGCTTCCTGGATTTTGATGTCTGTGTCTTTCCCCAGGTTACAAAGGTTTTCCGCTATGATTTGCTCACATAACCCTTCTACCCCTATTTCTCTCTCTTCCTCTTCTGGGACCCCTATGATTCTGATGTTGTTCCTTTTTAATGAGTCACTGATTTCTCTAATTCTTAAATCGTGCTCTTTTGCCTTAATCTCCCTCCTTTTTTCTGCTTCATCTTTCTCCATAAGTTTGTCCTCTATAACGTTGTTTCTCTGTTCCCTCATCCATCCTTGCTGCTGCAGCATCTGTCCGTGATTGCAGCTCAGTTATAGCATTTTTTATTTCATCCTGACTCATTTTTACTTCTTTTGTCTCCGCATAAATGGATTCTAGTCTATTTTTGACTCTAGCTAGTATTCTTATTATCGTGATTCTAAATTCTGGTTCAGACATCTTGCTTGTGTCTGTGTTGGTTAAATCCCTGGATGTCATTTCTTCTTGTTTTTTTGTTTTGGGGTGAATTCCTTCGTTTCATAATTTTGAAGGGAGAAAGGAATTAATGATGTAGAAAAATTAAAATAAAAAAATAAAATTAAAAAAATATTAAAATATTGAAATTATAAGCACACACACACACACACACACAATTGAATAAATGATGTTAGATCCTAGGTGTGTTTTGGTCTCCGTGTTGAAAGTGGTTTGACAGATTAGATAAAAAAGGGGGGAAAAAGGAAATTGTTTGAGAATTTGAAAAAATGAATACATTGAAGTGGACTATAATCAAATGATGGAAAAAAATAGAATTTGAAAAAATTTACACAATTTATTAGTTTATAATAAATTTATTAGTTTACACAATTTATTAGTTTACACAATTTATTAGTTATATTAGAAAAAAATTAAATGAACATATTTTTAAAAAAAATAAAAATGAATTTTTCTCTTTCTGTATTCAAGAAATAGAAAGGAAATGAAAAAGAGAAAAAAGAAACAGAAAAAAACGAAATCATTTGAAATTTTGAAACAGTGAATACACTGAAGTATACTAACATAAAATGATAGAAGTAACATAGAATTTGAAAAAAGTTTACACAAAATAAAAAATATAGTAAAGAAATTAAGGAAAAATATTTTTAATAAAAATTGAAAGTAAAAATGAATTTTTTCTTTTTTGTATTCAAGAAAAAGAAAAGAAGTGAAAAAATGGGGGGAAAAACAGAAAATTGAATAGATGGACCTGCTAACAGATTGAAATACAACTGAAATTACTTCCTTTTCCCCTAGAAGTCAGACTTCTAGGGGAAGTGCTTTATAGTCCATAAAGTAAGCAGGCGGTGAGACTTGTGTTCTTGAAGAGCAAGGATGGCCCAGTTGGGCGGGTCTTAGTGTAACGGCTCCATTCTCCACTAGATGGCGCTGCTAGCCTACTGTGGTGGATTGTTGTGGCGCTCCTAGGTGCATATGTGCATGTGCGGGAGCAGTGAAAATGGCGCCACCCAGCTACCCAGTCTTTAATATCGGAACTCTGTTCTCCCCGATCAGCATTCATACACCTGTTCTCTGTCTTCAGCTTTTGTCCACTCCCCGCTTCTTCACTGTCTGTGACCGAGCCCCAGGCAGTACCTCTCTCTCATTTTTGTCTCAGATGTGGCTGTTTTCCCCGGTGTCTTACTTCTGAAGGACTGTGACTTTGACCCGTTCCACCCCTCTGCAGAAGGGACTCCCCAAGCAATGGCCAAATGTCGGCTGCACCCAGGAACGTTTGCTGGACCCTGCTGCTGATGGTGCCCCAAGACTGCGGCCAGGTGCCAGCCCGCCCCCAAAAAAGTTATTGAGACAGTGTAGCAGCAGCATCTCAGGGGTTATGGAAAATCACAACACACATCTGGCACCAGGCCTCACCCCCGATGACCTTGTTCCAGTACCAGTGAATGTGGCCATTCTCTGGGGACTTCTGGGGCCAGGTAGTCTCACAGCCTCCACCAAATGTCCTTCCAGCAGTGGAACCACTTCTTCCCGTGTGGCCCGAGAACCTCCCCAACCCCACTGTGCTCCTGAAGATTTGCTCTTCCCACCAGAGCACTGCCAGGTATGGAGCTGTGGAATTGCAGCCTTTGCTCTCCCCTTGTTTACTGTCTTAATGGAATTTAAAGCCTCTCCTTTCTCCTTTCTCCCTTTTTAGTTTAGTCCCTGCGGCTGTTTCCAATTTTCCACTTTCTCTCCAGCTGCTTTTGGGGAGGGTTGCTTTTCCCGTATTCTCCCCTTCCCCTGTCTCCTTCCTCTCTCTGCGGGAAAAGCAGCTCCCTGCTGCATACCTGCTGAATTCTGTGGTTCAGGTTGTGCAGATTGTAGTGTTAATTCTCCAATCAGTTTCCTAGGTGTGTAGGATGGTTTAGTGTTGGTCTGGCTGTATTTCATGGATGTGAGACACACAAAAAACTTCCATGCTGTTCCGCCATCTTGGCTTCCTCCCCCATGATGGCAATATTCTAATTCTTGATTTTTCTGGTTGGGTATGTGACTATGTACATTTGTTATGAATTATAGAACTTTGCAGCTAAGAAAAGTGATATTTTTTGTGTTTAAACTATACTTTAATAAATCTGGCTTTAAAACATATATTTATTAATTTTTTGAATTTATGAAGAGATATACGTTTTCATAATTTTTCTATCTGAAGTGGAAATATATGCAACAATTTTAAGTAAATTAACCTCAGGCATACACAGAGATAATATTAGCAGATTTTTATTTCAGATTAGTTGTAGATTTGAAATATATTTTAATTCAAAAGCCAATGAGAGAGAGAAAAAGAAAATCTGGCTGAGAGCAATCAGAGGTAACAAATGCAGTGACAGTGAAAATAGAAAATCCTTATATATTTGTGTTACGATCCTCCTTAATAAAGCTAACATCCTCAAGAAGTGATACTCACTGAACATGTAAATAAGAAAAATTTACCTATTGGCAATAGTCTTTAACTGGGAGAACAAGTCCTCCCCCTACACCCAGTATCCAAAAATCCTTAACTGTAGCTTAACCAGGTTTGTTCCCAAACTTGTATAACTCTTGTAACTCAAAAAGTCAACATTGCCAAAGAAAAATGGGCAAGTTAAACAGGCAAGGAATGCAAGGCTAATGGAAATAAGGGAGATTGAACTCAAAGCCATGACAGAGATTTTAAGCACTGGGATGAGCTAGTGTCAAAGTACTAGAGGACCTTCCTGGAAAGGTTGGACAATGTGAATTGCCATCTAGCTTGTTAATTGGTGCTTATTTAAGTTAGGCTCGAACTTTCAAACAAGACAGGGAAATAAGATTATTGTCTTTCCTGGTGATTATATTTCTAAGACATGGCTCTTAGTTCCTGGAGAAAGATATTTCTGAGTAATGAAACTGGAAAAAGTCTTGCAGAGTATTTACCTCTTGAATAAGCATAGAAAGAACTTACACCTGTGAGTTTTCTGAAGTAAATAGTCTAAAGGAGGTCAGGAGACTATAGTTAGGAAAAAACCTTTCTAAAGTTTAGTGAATCTGAGGGGAATGTTAAGGTTGTCTTAGCATAAGATAGGTTCCAAAACTGTCAAATCTTTGGGAATCCCCAGACCACTCTGTATGAACCTACACTTATGCCTGTTCCTAGAGATTTCTTCAAAAAACACATGAGAAGATGATCCTTAACAATCTATATAATATTATATAATACAATGCATTATATTATATACTACATATTAAAATATAATAAAACAGTCTGTAAAATAGTTGTACAATATGTACATTTGGAATTATGACACACCAAATACATTAAAACAGTAAAACAGACCAAGGAGGTATAATATTTTTAAATTAAATTTTCAAAAGGGTCAAAAGAACTTTCTGATAATGCAAATATCCCTTCTATTATGTTCAGTGGACACTTCTTACATCCCACTCTTGGTGAACATCACCATTATACCTCAACACTTATTATATTCTCTCCTCTGGCATTTCATATCTATCAATAGAACTACAAACAAAAACTTGAATTGATACTTGGGGCAGTATTTGCTTTGCAACTCCCTTGAAACAGGACTTAGAACTTTGACCCACATCTAAAAAGTACAAAACAAAAATGAAAGAAGCAAAGATTCAGAACCCAAAGAATAACCACCAAGTGGATATTTTAAGAAATGTGCCATGGATATATGAAGCAGGATATACAAAACATAATACCCGGTCTGTTCCCTAATGCTGCTCCTGCAGACAGCTCAGACATTTTCCATTCCTATAATGCATCTTTGAAATGGTATCCTCTATTGTTCCATTAATTCAGTTATCAACATCTTGCATATGTGACTTGGAAAAACGAAAGTCCACCTATTAGCCAAATAGTCATCTATTCTTCTTTAGGCATCCTTCCTGGGGTCTGCATACTCACCCTACCTGAACAAGTTTGGCTTTTTCTTTTTACTTTCTGTCTTATATTGTTTTGTATTGTTTTTCTTTTTTCTCTGGAGGTGTTTTTGATGCCTATATATATATATATATATATATATATATATATATTAGATACATGATAAGTAGATAGATATTCCTTCCATTTTGCTAATAAGTAATTTGATTATTATTCTCCTACACTTAGACTATTTGAATCTTGAAAAAAATTAATTAATAAACATGCATAGAATACATGAATTAATGATAATGTAAGTGTAAATAGAAACCAATCATTGGAGAATGATGTTTGATGTACAGCCAACATTAGAGAAAGTTTTTTGGGGGATAGAAAACCTGGAGTAAGGTTCAGTATGAAACTTTTGTTTACAATATGGATATATTTGGGTTTAGAAAACAAAGCAAATATATGATAAACAGATATTGAAATGATAATTGCATGTAGAATGATTTGAAGACAGAGGAGAATACATTTCAGACGTCTCATTATATAACACAAATATCTGACAAAATTTATGAGTTACATATTGCAAGAGCATTAGTTTTCAAGTTACAGAAGGAAAGGAGGAATAAATATGTAAATGAAAAATTCCAAGACACTTCAGAGACAGATATTTTCTATTGTATTTCTGAAATAAATTTACAGGGTAATTATCATCAGTAATAAAAAAGGACAATGCAATAGTCAGTGGTAAGTGACAAAAATATTTTTGTCATGATCAACTTTTAAATTTAAACATTTATATTATCATTGCTGCTGAATTACAGTGTTTGAATATGAACCGTTTTATCCTTTACATATAGAATATCGATTAAAAGTGCACTAATAGTGTTCCACTACCACTGTAAAATATATGTATAAAACCTGGTTTTTTAAAAGGTCTCAAAGGGACACATGTCTTTTCAAAATGAAAATTGGATCATGTTGTTTCCTTGCTCAAAATCTTATATGTAATAAAAGATTAGTGTGTCAATAAAAATAACAAGCTTCCTGGCATAAATATAGAAGCATCTCCCACATAATTTCAATAATCCATTACTGAAAAGCAATAATTATGCCACAAAAGCTATCAAACCATTTCCCATTCTTCTAAATGGGACATTTATTATGAATTCCACATTAACCTAAAATCCCTAAATAATTGCCTAAAATGTAATTAAATACAATAAAGCACCTACGTAGCAATTTATTACATATGATACTTAAAACTTTGTTTCCTGATCACTGATTAAAACGGGTTGTTAAACTTGTAGTTTAACACACACAGTTTGCACACTGTCATAAGCATCATCACACAGAGAAATACATAAATACATAAATTTGTTAGAAAAGAAAATGTGTAATATTTAAGTAAAAAGCAATGCAATTTATTGTTCCTCATCAAGTCAGTGGGAGGATAAACCTGCAGTAAGTTGAAGGAAGAAGGGATAAGAATAGAAGCAGTGATTGCCACGGGTATGGAAGGTGATGTTGCATGGAGCATGCAATGAAGGAGTAATTTCAAGCAAACTCCCATACTCAGAGGAATTAGTAAATGTTCTTTGTTGTTTTGATGTTGTTAAAAGGAAGGCTATGAAAAATCTTCTGGGAAGGTAGAGTACCATTTAGGGTGAAAAAATTCAAAATTATCCTTTGTGCACTTGTGCTTATATTTGTAAATTTCTTATCTGATGAACGATCTATTTTATTTTATTATTTTTTTTATTTTTTTTTATAAATTTTTTTTAACGTTTTATTTATTTTTGAGACAGAGAGAGACAGAGCATGAACAGGGGAGGGGCAGAGAGAGAGGGAGACACAGAATCGGAAGCAGGCTCCAGGCTCTGAGCCATCAGCCCAGAGCCCGACGCGGGGCTAGAACTCACAGACCGCGAGATCGTGACCTGAGCCGAAGTTGGACGTTTAACCGACTGAGCCACCCAGGCGCCCCAGAACGATCTATTTTAAACAAAAGTGATCTTAACACATCACTTTCATGTTTGTGATTATTTTTTTTTTAATTTTTTTTTAACGTTTATTTATTTTTGAGACAGAGAGAGACAGAGCATGAACAGGGGAGGAGCAGAGAGAGAGGGAGACACAGAATCTGAAACAGGCTCCAGGCTCTGAGCTGTCAGCACAGAGCCCGATGCGGGGCTCGAACCCACAGACCATGAGATCATGACCTGAGCCGAAGTCGGACGCTCAACCGACCAAGCCACCCAGGCGCCCCACATGTTTGTGATTATTAATTATATGTGTGTCAACTTGACTGGGTCATGAGGTGCCCAAGTATTTGATTAAAGATTATTTCTGGGTATGTCTGTAAGGATGTTTGCAGATGAGATTAGCATTTGAATTGATAGACAAAGTAAGGCAGACTTCCCTCCAAAGTGAGTGGGCATCCTCCAATCTGTTGTGCGCCTGAATGAAACAAAAAGGCAGAGGAAGGCAGAATTTAATCCCTTTGCCTGGCTGATTTAGCTTTCCATGGATCTTCTCCTGCCCTGAAATTTGGATTTGTACCTTAGGTTCTCTTGAGTTCTCAGGCCTTTGGACTTGTACTAGTATTATACTACCAACTTTCCTGGGCTCTGGCTTATAGACACCATAATCACATGACCCAATTCCTCATAATAATCTCTTTATATATATTGTATGTATGTATACATCTATCCAATACACACATATACACACACACAAACACATATGTACATACACATATACATCTATATGTATGTGTGCATATATATTATATATATATATATATATATATATATATATATATATATATATAGTTTCTCTTAAAAACCTTGACTAACACTGATTTTGACACTGAGAATGGATATCATTGTCTATGTAGTCCACTACTCTATGGTGCCTGTCTTACCACTAGCCAAATCCAAGAAGCACGTTCATTTGCTAGACATGCTAGTGGTCTTTTGGAATGTTAACATCAGTTTTTAGTGTGACCCTTGAAAATTGTCTTGGTCATAATTTTGTTTAAAATGTACTAAATTAGGAAAAAAACATATACTTTTCTTATAGCAATAGCCAGAATCATCCAGTTTACGTTTTATTATTACTTTTTAGAAATAAATGTCCATAAAATGTGAGCATAAGAAACCAAGAATCTTTTTACCAGCAAAACCTACCTGCAGACCATTGTTAAAGGACTATTACTGATTATTGTTCTTGATTTAAATGCATACATTGTTCTTGTTTATCTTGTACCTTCAGGTATATCCCACTCAAACGAAGCCTGTAGTTAGACCATTAATATTTTTAATATCAATAAAAGTATTAATTATTGGCAAATTACACATTCATGAGGCACATTTTACAATTTTATTATAAAAATTATTTTATAAAAATTAAATAAGAACTGTTATGTTTTGGAGATTCATCATTTTGGTGACAGTTAAATATTATTTATCCTGAAACGGAGATCATTATAGAATTCAATTATCTATGTAGAGAACACCCTAATTTTAGACTACTTTTAAATTACTTGCATTCATCATTTCCACATAAGTTAATAATCTAAAATTATTGTATATATTTGTGTGGAATCCATTTTAAAAAATAAAGGGGATACTTTCTAAAATCACATCAAATAGAAATCATAATTTGTAAGCGTGTTAATTCCAAAGTTGTTTAAAATAGATTTTCTCAACAGCAGACATACTGGAAGTTTCATTTATTTTATCAGTTTGGTAGTCAAATAGCTTATAAAATCTCAGGGAAACTGGTAACTTTTATTATGACCATTTTCAGAAGTATTACCCATTTATGAATCACCCTGTGTCAATGAAAGATCCAAATTCGGTAGCATGCCAGATGGATTGTTAGGCTTTTGATCTTTCCTAACTTCTCAGCCTCACGGATTTAAGTTTGAATCACTCCCAAATGTGCTATGTTCTCTCTACTACTATATTCTATGCTAGCTGTCTTGACTTTCATCTCATCCCCTAGGCTTCCTATCTAATTTCTACTCATAATTCAAGATTCCACTGATACCACTATCTCTGAGAAGCCTTTTCCTTACACCTCCCCAGTCTAAATAAAGTTCTGCCTATACTGACAAAACACTTTCTTTAATCAAAATCACTTAGGGTGATGGAGGAGTAAGGGTGATGGATGGAGTAAGATGGTGGAGTAGTGGGGGTCCCAATGCTTGCCTGGCTAAATAAATAACAAATCATTCTGAACACCCAAGAAATCTATCAGAAGACTGAGAGAACACATTGCACAACTACAGAAAGAAAAGATGCCACATCATGGAATCATAGGCAGAATTCAGTGAGTAGCACAGTGCCCACAGTGGAGGCTTGAGCTGGTTACACCAAGCCCACCCATCTGCCCTATGCAAGTGTTTTTTCACTAGGGAAAGTGTGTCTGAGAGCCAGAGAAGCAGCAGGCTTTTCCTCCAGAAGACCAGCAGAAACTCCCCACAGGCACCAAGTTTACTGACGATAGAGTCCTGCAAAGCTTCAGCTCTAGTGGAGATTGGATCTAGCCTCTTTTAATGAGCAGACCAAAACACACCTAGTTAAAACTTGCCACACACTAAGCACGGTCCAAACACTCCTCACTACAGGCAAGGATAAATACTGCAGAGAACTGACCTGAGGGAAAGAGCAGCCAAGCACAACAGCAGAGTTCACACAGCATACACCAGAATCATTTCCTGAAGTGCCAGGCCCTGGGCAGTGTATAATGTCTTCTTAACATAGCCATTGGTCTCAGGAATGGGAAATATAACAGGCCTCCCTAACACAGAGAAGACAGAGACTGAAAAAAAATGCCAAGAAGGAGGAATTCATTCCAAACGAAAGAACAAGAAAAGATCACTGCTGGGCACCTAATTGAAACAGACATAAGTAATATACCTGAACCAGAAGTTAAAACAAAAATCATAAAGGGATACTAGCTAGGCTTAAGAAAAGCATACAAGACATCAGGGAGTTCCTTACTGCAGTGATAAAAGACCTAAAAACTATCAGATCAAAATAAAAAATGCTACAATCAAGATATGAATCTAATTGGATTTAATGACCACAAGGATGGAAGAAGCAGAAGAACAAATTGAAATTTTAGAAGATAAAATTGTGGAAAATAACAAAGTTGTAAAGAGGAGGAAGAGAAAAATATTGGATCATGAATGAAGACTTAGGGGACTTATTGACTCCATAAAGCATGATAACATTCATATCACAGGAGTCCAAGAAGAAGAAGAGGAAAGGGTAAAAATGGGCAAAAATTTATTTGAGCAAATTATAGCTGATAACTTCCCTAAACTTCAGAAGAAAACAGACATCCAAGTTTTTGAGGCACAAGCACTACTATCAATATCAACAAAAGCAGGCAACACAAGACATATCATAGTAAAATTTGCTAAATACAGAGATAAGAAAAAAATACTGAGGGAAAAAATGGAAAATAAGGGAAAACAAATCCCTAACTTATAAGGGAAAACAAATAAGGTTAACAGCAGACTTATCTACAGAAACTAGGCAGGCCAGAAGGAAGTGCCATGATACATTCAATGTGATGAATGGGAAAAATATGCAGCCAAGAATATGTTATTCATCAAGGCTGTCATTCAGAATAGAAGGAGAGATAAAGAGTTTCCCAGGCAAATAAACACTAAAGGTGTTCATGACCACTAAGTAGCCCTACAAGAAATATTAAAGGGGACTCTTTGGAAAAGTAAGACCAAAAGCAACAAATAATGGAAAGGAACAGAAGAAATCTCCAAAAACAATGACTTCACAAGAAGTACAATGGCACTAAATTCATATCTATCAAAAATCATTTTGAATGTAAATAGACTAAATGTTCCAATCTAAAGACAAAGGCTATCAGAATGTATAAATAAACATATATTCATGCTGCTTACAAGAGACTCACTTTAGACTGAAAGACACTACAGACTAAAAGTGAGGGAATGAAGAACCATCTATTATGCTAATGGACATCAAAAGAAAGCTAGAGTAGCCATACTTCTATCAGACAAACTAGATTTTAAACCAAAGACTGTAACAAGAGATGAAGGGCACTATATCATAATAAAGGGGTCAATCCAATAAGATGTAACAATTATAAATATTCATGCCCCTAACTTGAAGAACCCAAATATAAAAAACAATAACAAACATAAAGAAACTCATTGATACAATACAATAATAGTAGGGGACTTTAACACCCCACTTACAGCAAAGGACAGATCATCTAAGCAGAAAATCAACAAAGAAATAATGTCTTTGACAAATGGGGACAAGTGGATTTAGCAGAACATTTCAGAATATTTCATCACTAGAGGCAAGGGAAACAAAAACAAAACTGAACTGTTGAGGCTTCATCAAGATAAAAAGCTTCTGCACAGTGAAGGAAACAATCAATAAAACTAAAAGGCAACCTACAGAATGGGAAAAGATATTTGCAAATGTGATATCTGATAAAAGGATAGCATCCAAAGTCTATAAGGAAATTATTGGGGTGCCTGGGTGACTCAGTCTGTTGAGTGTCCAACTCTTGATTTATGCTTGGTCATGATCTCAAGTTTCATGGGATCAAGCCTTGCATCCTACTCTCCACTGAGCGCATGGAGTCCACTTGGATTCCCTCTCTCCCTCTCTCCCTGACCTCCCCTGTTCACACATGTGCTATCTCTCTCTCTCTCTCTCTCAAAATAAATAAACTTAAAAAAATAACTTATCAAACTCAAATCCAAAATACAAATAATCCAGTTAAGAAATGAGCAGAAGACATAAATAGACATTTTTCAAAAGAAGACATCCAGATAGCTAACACACACGTGAAGAGATGCTCAACATCTCTCATCATCAGGGAAATACAAATCAAAACTATGGTGAGATACCACCTCACACCTGTCAGAATGGCTACAGTTAACAATACAGTAAACAACAGATGTTGGCAAGGATGTGGACAAAGGGGAACCCTCCTACATTTTTGGCGGGAATGCAAATTGTTGTAGCCACTTGGGAAAACAGTGTGAATGTTCCTCAGACAGTTAAAAATAGAACTACCCTATGAACCAGCAATTGCACTACTAGGTATTTACCCAAAGGATACAAAAATACTAATTCAAAGGGGCACATGCTCCCTAATGTTTATAGCAGCATTATCAACAATAGCCAAATTGTGGAAAGAGCCTTCATGTCCATTGACTGATGAATGTATAAACACACACACACACACACACACACACACACACACACACACATATATACGTGTATATGTATATATGTGTGTGTGTATATATATATATATATATATATATATATGCATATATGTATATATATCTTGGATTTATATATATACTATATATATTATATATATACACATATATACATACATATATACATAGGAATATTACTCATCCATCAAAAAGAATGAAGTCTTGCTATTTACAGTGATGTGAATGGAGCTAGAATGTATTATGCTAAATGAAATGTCAGAGAAAGACAAATACTATAGGATTTCACTCATTTTTCACTCGTGGAATTAAGAAACAAACAGATGAACACAGAGGAAGGAAAAAAAAGGGGAAGGATACCATAAGAAACTCTTAAGTATAAGAGGACAAATTGAGTGCTGTTAGAAGGGAGGTAGGTGGGGGATGGGCTAAATGGGTGATGGGTATTAAGGGGGGCACTTGTGATGGACACTGGGTATCTCATATTATGCTATATGTTAACTTACTAGAATTTAAATAAACATTTGAAACAAATATATATATATATGCATATATATATGCATAAAAATATCAAAATCACATAATGACTCATTTTCTTTACCCTTCTACCTTCCCATCAAAGATCATGAGTTCATTGAAATTTAGATAAATATTTTATTCATTTTCATGTTTCAGAAGCCTGGCTTAATGCCAAATGTTTGGAGTTCCATAAATATTTATTTACAAAGATCCAAGTTAATGAACCAAAAGTGTTTAGCACAAAAATAATAAATTCCAAGCTGAAGATTCACTTTGTGCTCTAGATAAAAATAATTGAGATAAGGTATCTTTCTTTTTAAGAGTTTCAAAATTCCTGAAGAAATCCTGTATTAGTGTTCAGGTTCACTGTCCTTAAGGGTATGTGCTTATTTTGTTATACTATAAAGTTTTGTCTTTAATTTAATCTCTCCAGAAGTCAAATTAGTAAACTCTATGCCAGTTATAGCATTCATGAGTCCTGTTTAAAACCATGGGATCTGTTTATATTATTGAAGAATTTAAAACCCAGGTATGTTAAAGAGTTGATGTTGTTTGTAACTTAAAAATGTGAATCATATTTAATATTTACAATTTATTTTATCATTTGTCTTAAAACATTAAGTAGTAGAGAAATAGTAAATTCCAATATTAAGATTAATGGAGAGTCAAGCAAATTATTTTATTATTCACACAGTGGGTCATCACTTTTTCTTTGGATATATGACAAAGTTTCAGTTTTACAGTATTATATTCTGAGCCACATGTATTCTTAATATGTAAATCACTACCAACAAGCAACTAAATTGATTCTTTATATCTGATTTATGAAATAAATTTGTAAGTATAGCCCAAGGATCCTGTAAACTCCTTTTTTCATCCTAATGAATACCCCTAGATTTGGTAGGAATTCAGTTGGAATTCTGAAGAATCATACAACAAACCTCAATTTCAAGAAATCTCCAGAGAAGTAATACTTCTGGGAATATGTGTGTAGTGTTCTAAATGTATTGGAGACTTGCTACAGTGTTTTCTATGCTTTCCTTCACTTCCTTTCTTCTTCATATCCCCTAAGAAAACCTTAGGCACTAGATACAGCAATAAATTGTTATGAGTGTTATATTAGAAAAGAAAAGGTGTTCTGAGACACAGAACAGAGGCATATTGTCTATTCTGTAAGGTCAGGAATGTCCTCCCTGAGGAAGTTTTGAAGGAAGAGAATGAATACTAATTATATGTGGCAAGTTTTTGAGACAAGCATAATAGCATATTTAAGGACTTGAGCGGGGAGAGATCCATTTACTTATCTACCTAGCTATTTGTGTGGGGGTGTGCGTGTGTGCAGGTGTTTGTGTGTGAGACTCTCCTCATTGTTAGCTGAGGTTACAATGGCAATTATATCCACAAATTAATCTAGATTGCTCATGCAGAATCTGTAAGGAAATGCTCTAAAGTCAATTTTGTGGCCATTAGTTCACCCTACCCTAGAAAGGCTCGTGTTGAAAGAAGCTGAGAAATTTACATGGAAGATATTTTTGGATATTTTGGAATGTACTCTCATCTCCCAATGGAAAGAGATGTTTGCCTCTTCCTCGCCTCAAGTTTGATAAAGCAGATTTCAAGGGGCAACAGATATAAGGATGACTGAAGAGCACTTCACTTTCTCAGCTCTTTCCTGTTCTAAATTTCCCATTTCAAAGTTATAACCCTAAAAGGGAGTGAACTCCCAGACATTTCCTATCACCTCATTCTGACCCCCAGGCACTGCTCAGGAATATAAGTAAGACTCAGAGATGGAAATTTTTTTCACATTTATTTATTTATTTATTTTGAGAAAGAAAGCAGGAGCAGGGAAGGGGCAGAGAGGAGAGAATAAGAATCCCAAGCTGGATCCACACTACCAGTGTGGGGCCGATGTGGGGCTCAAACTCATGAACTGTGAGTTCATGACCTGAGCCAAGTCAGACGCTTAACCAACTGAGCCATCCAGGTGCCCCTCATAGATGATAATCTGAATTCAGAAAGTTTAGTGGGTAGTGCTCCTTGGAAGCAGAACATTGATGCAATTACAACAAAAGGCTCAGCCCAAATACAGAGCCCTTTAGTCATCCAGAAACCGTGAGAGGAGACCAGACTTTTATTCCCTTATTAGCTGGTCATTATAGTCAGGCTGCATCCAGATTGAATGTGCAATCTTACAGGAGCCATTGTCTTTCTTTTTAAAGGTATATGTATATATATGTGTGTGTGTGTGTGTGTGTGTATACACACACACACATTTTGAGAGTGAGAGAGGGAGCATAAGTGGGGAAGGGGCAGAGGGAGAGGGAGAGAGAGAATCTTAAGCAGGCTCCACACCCGGTGGGGGGTGGGGGGCAGAGCACAAGATAGGGCTCTGTCTCACCCAGGCATCTCCATTGTCTTTCTGCTAAGGGCAACACCTAGAAAAGCTTTATCTGTGTTGTCAGCAGGCAATAATTCCAGCCACTAAAGAAATAAGTTCCTTGTCTTTGGAGGGGTATATGAGTGACTCATTGCACTGTCCACCATATACCACCTTGTGATATGCTTTTTGTTCATTGGCAGTAGTGAACTGACTCCACACACTTTGTGGGTCATGCAGGGCATATTAGCTGGGGAAACTTCAGCTAGCTGCAGTAGCTTAGCCAAGGTGAGACTCGGGCTATGCCTCTGGAAGAAAAGATTGTTGCTGAACTTGTGTAGGTTCATAAACTTTGTGTCTAATTCAATCAATTCTTTATACATAGCAGTTATTAAGATGTGTCATATAGGATTCAGTGATTCACAGAGCATTCCAGTAATTGGAGGAAGTTCAATATGATGTAAGGTTAAGTACAAGTGGGACAGAGTAAGAGATATACTTGGAGAGTAAAGCAAGTGCCAGTTTATATGTTGCCTAAGAAACCACATTTGAAAGTTTGGACTTTATCCTAAGATAAATGAGGAAACATGTCAGAAGTGACATGCTCAGATATGAATTTCAAAAAGCTTGTTTTGCTGTGGAATAAAGAATGAAAATTTAATATTTAAAAATTGGAAAATTACTTGACCAGGGACTTCACAAATCATATATTCAAAACACCAAAAATAATATAAGCTGCTGATCATAATTAGCCATTAAGAAAATGAAATTTTAACCAAAACAAGATACCAGATAACCATCATGCAAAAACAAAAAAAAATGTTTTGCTAGAGATATAGAAATCTAGGACCACTCATTACTGCTGGCATTTGGCATGACTGCTTAGAAAGTCAGAAACCTGCATGAAAACTAAACATAGAAACTATGACCCGGCAATTCTACTCTTTGTAATATATTTAACAGAAATGTATTCATCGATCTACAAGAGAAATTTACAAAAAAATTTATAGGAGCCTTATTCGTGTTAACTAAAATTGGAATTAAGCAAAATGTCTATCAAAAATAGTCAATAAAAATTTCTGGAATGCTCACTATGGAAAACAATTTGCAATGAAAAAGAATGAACTATTAATATGTGCAACTATGTGAAAGAATTTCCAAATGTAATATTGAACAAAAGAAACCATACATTGAAATCATTTCATATAAACACAACAAAAATATTTTCTAATTGTTTCTAAGAGAAAAAAAGCTTTCAATAAAAAAAAATAGAAAAAGAGCCATTTATAATGATAGGACAGGTTTTATAAACCTCGTGTAAATTTTAAACACATGCATTTATAAAACATGATTACATATTTTTCAATGTATGTAAAGTTCACTTTATGTAAAAAATATGTTTCATATTTTTCAACATAGATATCTAAGAACCTGTATTGAAAAAATCAGAAAGGATAGCTATTGGTGAGAAATAGGACTAAAAATATGGGTAGTGAAGGGAGTACCTAATATAATAGCATGCTACAAATTAAGAATTAGTACTGTCTGCCTTGCATCTGATATCCTATATAGTGGACATTTTTGTATTGTAGTTATCAATGTTACTGGGGACATTTAGTAGGTGTACTACCCAATCCATGAAGATGAGTTCTGGTATTTATTGTGCAGAAAGAACACTAAGTATGTTTAGCTAATTCTGGAGAAGATACACCACTAAAGGAATAAAAGCCAGACATAGTCCATTTAAAGTTAAGAGTTGCTCTGTATACTTTGTGATTCTCTCTGAGGAATTATTACTTTGGTCAATGAAGACATACAACACTGTTATTTCCTCACTTGCATATTTAATTAATATAATTATTTATTTTTCTTAATAAATTTTTGTAGGGTAGCTGTGATCTTCCATATGTAAGACCAAGTACTTGAGAGGCAAAACATTGTTCTGTACATTAACAAATCAAGTGGAGGACATAGACAAGTAAATCAATTGTTATAAAACGTTATACCATGGCTTGCTGCTGTGTGACAGGAGGCATGAGTAGAGTGTTTTATGAAGTAAGATAAATACATCAAACCTAAGGGTATATTGGGAATGCATTACTCTGAAAATAAGAGAAATTTAACTAAACAGTGATTTAAACTAAATGTTGACTAATAGTGATTTTGGCAATGATTTTGGAACTCAACAATGTTAGATCCTGTGAGTATTTCTCCATTTTTTCTTGCTTCTGGCCTATAGTCATAGGTTGATTGTTGCTGCTGCTCCAGGCATCATGTACTTCCACGTTCTAAAAAAAAGAAAACACTTTCCACACCTTTATCTTGATATTTCTGAGGAAAAACCCTCTCTATATGACTTCTGATAATAGCTCATTGTCCGGGATTACCACATGCTCACTCTAACAGCAGCATTGCTTGATTAGTTAACACTTTGATTTTTATCCTGTATAACAGAGGAAGACAAAGGAAAAGTATTGGGAATTGACATGTATGAGCCATCTTCATTCTCTACTGCATAAGGAAAAAAATCCAATAGAAGGTATTGTTTGAGTTTCATTTTTAGTGACAAGCAGGGTGTAGCGTAAGTGTATGCAGGGAATGGAGGGAGAGAACAGCATTCCAAGGGGGTAAAGCCATTTTTAAGGAAAAAACATGAGCCCTGCATAAAGTTATAACTAATTCTATGTAGGTGAACAAAGAGGAGGTGTTGGAGTGGTATAACTTGAGGCTAGAATGGTAAGTAAGAATTATGCCATGAGAGGTATTCTAGAAAAAGTTAAGGAATTTTAATTTTAAACTAAAAATACAGCAAAGCATTAAAATATCCTTAACAACAATGTTACATGGTCTTATTTGCATTGTATAAAGCTTATTCTTATAGAACATGGAGGATGAAGTAAAGGGATGCCAGACAGATGCTAGGTGAGAAGTCACAAAAGACAGAATTAGGAATAGTGAAATATGATGGAGTCAGTGAAATATAGTTAAGACATATTAAGGATATTACATCTATAGAATATATAAAATGACCAGATAATAAGTAGTAGATAAGAAGATAATAAGAAACCTAGGATGTTTATCATGACTGTGGGTTGATAAATGAATGAGACTCAATCCACCTATAATACAAGAAATACAAAAAGTAGAACAAACACTGTGAGAAGGAGATAAAATTCCTTTTTGTATTTATTGAGTGTTAAGTGTCTCTGGGCATTCAAATGTAGGCACACAGGACAAGAAAAATAATTTTAGAATATAGGTAGTAGTTGGAATGCTGATTATAGATGAAGTTTACTGTAAATTTATGGAGAGAGGCACGATAAGATCTTGGGAGAAATATCAATATTCAAGGGCTGTGTAAAGAACGATGGCACCATGAACATAACTAAGAATAGATAGCCCTCTACCAGACATTTTAAGAATACATGTAGGGTTTAGTGTCACAGAAACAGGCAGTAGGTATGGTCAAGCGAAAGCACTGAAATAGAGAAGTCGATAAGTACAGAAAAGAGCATATTAAGGATGAAGTTTTGAATATATTAATGAGCGCTATTTTACTAGAATGTTGATAGAAAAGATAGGCTAATGAATGAGGAAGAGAGGTACATGTGTGAATACGGAACAATGATTGTAGAGTATGCTCTCAAAAACATTGTCTGAATCATATATATGAACTATGAGAGCTTATTCATCACATTATACTGACTTATTTGAATGTATACATTTTCAGTGGAAACAACTGTAGTTAAGCTGAATTTCCTGAAGACAAATGTAATAAGCCATACACACTCAGAAACTGTCATCTTTTTAAAACCATTGCCAGAGGTCTTATTCTAAAAGAGTATGTCGACCAAAAGATACTCAGTGTCATTGTTCTCTTCATTATCTACTGGATACTTAACTTTTTGCTGTATTTGTATATTTTCATTTCACATCAGCTATTGAGTTAAATTTTAGATAAATTACTTTGCAGTTAAATTATTCCTGAACAAAAAAATAATATGAATAAGTCATAAGTAGAAGGATGAAGGATGTGTCTAAAGTAGTAGTGGTTTACAGGTAGGAGAGCTTCTAAAAATTAATAATAATGTAATATTTGGATAATTTTTTAAGAAAAAATATTTTTAAAAGCCACTGTTGATTATCTTGTTATACTAATAAAACTAGATATAATGCCACTTTTCTTTCATCTTTTATTCAATAATTTAACATAAGTAGTGTTATTATATATAATATAAAATAAATATATATAATATATAGTATATACATATAATACATATTATATGTAATATATAGTATATAAATATAGTACAAAAATACATAATAAATATATAAACATAATATAGAGCATATAAATTAAAACAATCACATTAAAATTATCAATATTAGTATAATGTGACAGATGATGTTTTACACCTCTCAAACTGAATATGATATTGACTGCAGCAAACATATTCTTCTTAGTTTGTCATGTTATAATACCATTTTCAATTCTGCATTAACAGTTCTTTAATTTCATTATTACACAAAGTGCAGTGATTCATACATTTTAATGTACACTTGTGGACTAAGTTCACTTTATTTTCCTACTTCAACTATAGTCCCTGACAATTAAAATAGTACCTGGCACCAATAGGATTATAAATATAAATGGAAATTCGTACTGACATGGAAGATAGCTTTCTCTTCCTGAGTGATTATCCAGATAATCCAAAATTTATATATGCATTTCTATAATTATGTGAAAGTCCCACAAATGTTTAAAACTTCATAAAGAACTTACAAATTCCCTAAAGATATGTCTACTGATGTTCCTGCTGGATTCACGGAACCCAACTGGACAATCACTGAAGAAGTAGGATCTAGAATTGGACAAATGTTCAAATCCTGGATCTAGAACTCTCTGGTAACATGATCTTGAGCAAATTACTTAACCTGAGATTTGTTTTGTTTATGTGTATAGTGGGTAGAAAAAATAGCACTGTCTACCAAGGAGGATCAAAGTGTTCATCACAATCCCTTGCAATAATTAGGCACTTAAAATGTTAGCTATTATATTACTAACCTCTCTATATCCTCATGTCTGAGAGGAAAGAATGAGGACTGGCCAGCAAAACTACAGATAGTACTAAAGGTGTTCAAGTGAGCAGCGTGGATTATAGACTTATTAGAACTATCGAAGTTTAAGGTTTGTAGCATTCTAAACTAATTTAATTTGAGTTGACTATACATTTCATGGGTTTTAATAGCTTGCTAACCTTTACCAAGATTCCAGATAAAATACTGTATGAGGCAAAGGCTTTTGATACCTTCAGTTCTTTTAATTTCCCTCTCCTACCCTGTATTTTTCCACTTTTTTACTCCTCAACAGACTGCTCCTCCTCCACTTCAAAATGGGCCTGTGTCTCACTTGAACTTACCAATTAGTTATTACTGATATCAGTCAATCATTAAGTAAATATTTATTAACCCATTCTACCCCAGCCCATGGACATGTTATCTTAAAATTGAATAAAGTAATTATACTAAAATAATTTATATTACATTATGAATGTTCAAACTGTTACACATGGTATAGTTGCTTTTCACTGTTTTAATCTAATAGGATCTCTATTGGTGAAATACACGAGATGTATTTGAACATAAACCATCTTGGGCTTTGAAACTGACACATTTTCAGTCCTATCCAGTTATCTTCCAGAACCCAGACATTTTATCATCTTTCTAAATGCCAAATTCATTATATTTTCTATTCCTTCAAAGCACAGTAAAACAAAGATATCACCTAGGGAGATACTGAATCAGTACAAGGTCTAAACCTAGAGAGCCGAAATGCCACAATTTATTTATTTTTATGCCAAGGTCCTTTCTTCCATTTAACATGGCATCTTGAATATATCAAGAAAAATAATAAGAATATTTAAAGTAATTAATTATGTAATCACATAATCACAAATATTTATTTTAGGATATAAGAAAGGAGTTTTACAAATGACCATGAATAGATCTCAAATTAAAAAGTATTCTTGAGTACATAATTGCTTCCCATGAGTGCTATGAGAATTAATGAGTTAATGTTTAAAAAAAGCAATTTGAAATATTTTGATGAGAAATGCCATTAAGTACTTTATAACCCCAAATTGTTAATTAAATTTCCTGAGGAATATGATTCTATTACTGTCAAATGCATGTACAAGGTGTCCCCTTCAATGTGACCTGCAGTATAAAATTATAGCTTTTACCCTGGAAATTGCAAAGACAATAGTGGCTTGTCAAACTTACATACATAGGGTTAAAATTAAAGAAAAAAAATCTTGTCATCCAGAAGAAAAAAATTATTTTAGTCCACTTTAGAACATAGATCTTACCTGAAATGAGATTCTTAAAATATAAAAGAACATATAGATTTTTGATAAAGCAGTTAATCATTTATAAAACACCAATGAAATAAATCCTAGATGAAATCTAAATAAATAACTATATAATACTTAGCAGAAGTTGATGTGAAAATATTTTAAATCTGTGAAGTTAAGGAGTGGAAAAGATGGCAAGAGAGGAAGTTGTTATTAAAACCTCTGCAAAAAAGATTTTTCCATATTAAAAATATATGCAAGGTAGATAACCAGTGTCTCCAGGGCTTTTGGCTCAAGACACATTTATATGAATGGCACATCCAATGCTCATTCCAAACTGTAATTCTGTAAAACTTATAAGAAAGAGCTAAAAAATGTATCATTAGTACTAGTTCTAAAGGTCATAATTTATAGAACTCTGAACTCTAGGCAATATTAAAAACAATATTAAATAGTTTGGTTTATGTCATTTAGTGAGTTACTTCTTTACATGATCATGGTTAATTCTTTCCCTAAAAAGTACTTCAAGTTCTCTATTAAAAAAATATCACCAAAAACATCAGCAAATCAGGAATCAACTGAAATTAACAATATTTTATGATTTACAATATTACAAGATTTTCAACTGTTAAGAAGAATAACACTGAATATTGCCTATACTTAATAAATTTTGTTTTTATTAAAAAATTCAATTTTAAAAAGTGAAAAATTTCCTTTTTTATGTTATTTGAATTGTATGCACTTAGAAAAGTGAGATACTGCTTAGTGGCACTATTAGGAGAAAACCGTCTTCAAAAGTGCTAAACTGGTCTAAACACTAAAACTCACTTTATAGGGGGGGGTCTATGTTAATGAATAACTTAATTATCTAACTTAAAAAAAATTATCTGCCAAATATCAATTGAAACATACAGCCATGCAAAATGATACAAATAAACTTTAATTTTCATGTTAGTAGACAGTCATTGTTAAATATCCATTTCTGATATATTAATAGACTAGCTTTTATGTAGTTTTAGGTTAACCCTAGAAAAATCTAAAGATATCCGTGTTGCCTCTTCTCTTAATAATAAGATTCTGAAATTTTTTATTTTTAGGTGTGTTTGAAGCAGAACACTTTTGTAACTTTTTCTTATTTTAAGAGTTTTAATATTTTTTTGAAGTAAATTTCAACTATTACCTATAGTTATAGGTGCTAGGGTTATATTCTACTTACTGTAAGGATTTTAAAACTATAGAATCTCACCAACTACTAGGGGCAAAATAAATCAGTAGTCATAATTTTTTTTTCCAGCTACATGATTTATTTTTCTCTTGTGAAGTGATCAGAAATCTCTCCTCTGCTGTTTTGAAAGTGTTGGGTCATGGTCTGAGCCTGGGGCAAAGGCAGCAGAGAGAGTTCTTAAGGCAAATACTTTCTGGAAGATTCTGGAAAAGTAAGCTTCAGGGTAGATTCAACTGACAATTATCCTCGTTATAACAGATCACAGAAAAAATATTTTTGTGCCTTGAAGGGAAGTGTTCTCAAAGGAGATGAACTTTGAACAGGATTCCTAAAGGACTATAGAATTCAGTTAGGTAGAAAAGGATGTGGAAGGCTGATCTAAATGGGAAAATAATATGAGATATTAAAATATTATAGAAAGGATAGTGTATAAAACATGGGGGTGGCAAAAAGATGGAATATATGAGAAACAAAATATGTTAGAGAAGTAGCTTGATATCTTGGACCTATCAACAAATGAGTGACATATTTTAATATCACCTCCAGATGGTGGAGGGCATTCAATTCTAAGAGCATGGTGTTATTCGGTGGGTTAAAGATCACAAAACTTTTGATCACATAACACATTAGTTAAAAAGAAAAAAACAAACTAATCATTCACCTTTGTATGTTATCTATTTTTGTGTAGCAAACTACTCCAAGATGTAATGTTTTAAAACATTAAGCATCTTATGTGTTCATGGTCAGCAGTGTAGGCTAACTTCAGCTAAGTGCTTGTTCATCTATCTATGTTTCTATGATCTATCTATTTTTACTATATGCTGAGTACTCTGAGAGCTTTACAATGATTATAATTCTTCCTGAAAACTCTTACATAGCAATTTTTATTATTATTCTTATTTAGAACAATGGAAACTGAACATACACATTAGAGACATGCTCAAAGTCACAAAAGAAATAATTGATGTAACCTGGCTGTAATTATAGAAAAGTGGGATTTCACCTTTGAATCATAATTGATGGCATAGAAATGTGTGAAATGGTCCATAGAGAAAATTAAACTGGGGGCTCAGAACAGAATCCTGAAGAATACCAACATAGAAGAGATAAGCAAAGGTGGAAAAGCCTTTTAACAGTGGTCATAAGCCTGGCAGTACAGCAGAACCCTGAGGAGTTTTAATGAACAAATCCCTATACCTCCGGACACAGTAAATATGACGTGGGGCCTCAGAATCTATATTTCCTTATACTAAAATTAGGCAATTCTGATACATCCACTTTATAAACATGCATTTAGGAACTTAGAGATTATCTAAAAACTGTATATGAGTAGCTAGAAACTTGGTAGACAATCTCAGTTCAGGAAACCAAGAAGAAATATTTCAGGTAAGATGTAGTTTTTACTATGGTAGGAGACACTTGAGCATTTCAAGTGAGAAGAAATCAGTAGAGAAAGAATTTGAAGAAGTGGGCGAGCGAGCTGATAGCTGTAGAGTAAGAATCTAGAAAGGTAAGAAAGGGTTAAGCAGCAATGGAGAGTTTAGCTTTTAACAAGAGGCAAATTTCCCAAGTGTACGCAGATGTGGGATGTTTGAGTATAGAAGGTGTGAACAAATCAATTTACAACATATGAGAAATAATTGCCCAAAGATATAAAATGAAACTTCCACAAAGATTTGAAGCCTAGTTTTAGTTAGAGGAGAATGTGTTTTCTTTGCACCGGTTTGAAAACTTGTAATATTTTCCCCCATCAGCTCCCAGCAACCATCGTATAGGATCGATAAATTAATCCAAGTTCAGTGTTCTCCCAGACATTTTTTATAATGAAAAGGAAGTGAAACTAATTGACTGACCTTGGTCAGGATGGGAACATCAAATCTACGTTGCATAAGGAAGGGAGTTGTCAGTGGGTAGCTGGAAATTTGGAGATGTGGGGAGACACAAGATTTAGTGATTTTTTTAGACCAAAATATTTCAACACAGAAGAGACCACGTACACATGCCAGTTTTGCCAAGGACTAGTCCAATGACTTGTGTACAATTTATTCCTCACTTTCACTTCTCCGAGACTAAACGTCTGCAGCCCTGTCTCTTTAGCACAAAAATTCAATCAAATGAATATATTTAATCATTCAACTTTTGTGAAATCAAAGCTTTCTAAGTATGTCCTCTAGCCTGACAATTTGAGAACTGACACAGATCCCCAGCAGTGTTTTCACCTTGTTCCCTGGAACATTTTTTACCAATGGCTTTCTTTAACTCTTTTTCTGTCTTCTACAGTCTAAACACCTGCACACAAATGTTAAAGGTCTATTTAAGTGGACACTTAACAGAACTCAGCGGAATTTGAAGGAAGGGGATTACTCTCTCAGTCTTTTCAATTTCAAAGCCTGGTGCTGCCACTTACACCCATCTGGAGGAGTGTGCACTTTATCTGTGAAACTTTTGCTAAGTTCTCTTCTTACTGATACTATCACTCTCTGCTTTCATTCACTTACTCCGTTAATTCTTTGCACAGTTGCACATGATATATTCTAGCTTGTGTCATTCAAATATGCTTTGCTATTACTTCATGTATCTGGCTTAATTTTATCCTTGATAAACTTTCATTTATTATATATACATATGTGTGTGTGTATGTTTATATATCTATATATAGATAGATATACATATATGTATATCTATATATACATACATAGATATCACTTTTGAAATTAATATTTTTTTAAGTTTATTTAAGCAGCCTCTACACCCAATGTGGGGCTCGAACTCATGACCCAAGATCAAGAGCTGCATGCTCTACCTACTGAGCCAGCCAGGTGCTCTTGAAATTAATGCTTTTGATACAGTCATGAAAGTGTGTTTTCTCTCACTTATTGATTACCTAAGTATCTGCATAACCTTAGAAGACATCACTTAACCATCATGTAATATTTTGTCACTTGTTTTTTCACTAAACAATTCGGATATTTCATGTCATTAAGCTAAGTGTACCATCTTCATCTCTCTGTTATCTACGGTCAATACACAAGACAGAAGCCACCTGGGTATATATCCCCCCAGGTATTCATCACCATATTTTTTACCACTTTTCTAAGAACCCAACCTTCCCTTGCTGACTCATCCATCCCTGTCTACTATGCTAGGTCAACCCCCAATTATTTTATAAACCAACAACTGGGATCCTCAGTCATTTTGTTGAAGGCTTCACTTTACCACAACTTAACTGAAAATTGTCTCCATTCTGAGGACACGGTTTTCATGGTTGTTTAATCAAGGAACAGTAAATTGCTTTTTTGCAGACCATGAATCTCAGGAGTAGATTATAAAGTATATATTCTTTTTATTTTCATACTATCTGGATATCTCAACATCTGGTTTTTTTCACTTGCATTTAAATGTTGCTTGCTGTTCATTTGTATACTTCTTAGGCACTGAGGCAGAACCTCAGTGATCAGAAATCATATTTCCATTTCCTCCTAACCACACAGGTAGACATCATTTTTAACTCTTCTTTGTAATTAGCAGGTGCCATGTGATTGAGTTCTGACCAGTTAAATTCAGGCAGAAGTGATATATGACGTTTCTGGGACTCAAATAAGTCTCCAGTGTTCTTCTCCATACTTTCTCACAATCTGCAAGCTAAATACAAAGGTGGAAGAGGTTCTATAAGTGGCACAATGATATGAAGAAAGGAGTCCAGATCACTAAATGACTGTGTGGTGGAAAGTCTCCAAACTACATTGCGCTGAGACTCAAATAACAAATAACAAATATCTATTTTGTAAAACTATTGAAATTTAAGGATTGATTTTACAAAAGTTACCATATCCAGACTAATACTAGAACTTATCCATAGTTTATTTCTCCACCCTCCAGGCGTCTACCACTTCAATGACTATCATAGTCATATGGAAGGTGTATTGATGGCAGTGATGGCCCTGGAAAACCCAAACATACACGATCCATTAATACCCAAGATTTCAGAGAAAATATATATCATCTCTCTCTCTCTCAACATCCATAAACCTCTTTAAGAATGATATTATTTGTCCCACTTGACTCAGATGGCGTTACCTTGGACGAGTCATTTTGTAAAGGATTTGGGAATTTGGATTGGTCAATTTGATTCAGATACTCCTCCCTAGATTGAGATAAGAGTAGTGCAAGTTGGGAGAGAGTCAATATCCTAAGTAACTGGAGTACTTTGGATATCATAAAAAGAAGAAGGGACAATATACAAACAAAAACAGATACATACAACAAATGATGACAGTCCATGGGCTTCTTGTTACTTGTCAGTAAAAAACAAAGAATTAAATTGAAATGAGCAATTCAACTGCATAGCATTAAATTAACATAAATAGGAATTTTATTACACTTTTCTAAAAATTCATCTAACTGCAGTTTATAAAAGTATCCATCTTCAATGCATTTCAATCAAAGAATAAAGACAGATTTTCCCCAATAGATAGTTTAAGAACTGCACTAGGGGCGCCTCAGTGGCTCACTCGGTTGAGCGTCTGACTTCAGCTCAGGTCATGGTCTCATGGTTCGTGGGTTCGAGCCCCGTGTCGGGCTCTGTGCTGACAGCTCGGAGCCTGGAGCCTGCTTCCGATTCTGTGTCTCCCTCTTTCCTGCCTCTGCCTTGCTCGCGCTCTTGTCTCTCTCTCTCTCAAAAATAAATAAACAGTAAAAAAATTTAAAAAAAGAAGAACTGCACTATATCTCCCAAAATTTTCTCTCACCTCACAAAGAAAAGCTCTTGATGAAGTCATTGAAAGCCTTTTTAAACACTTCTTATACAGTAATTTGTAACATGTAATTAATTTTTCCTCTGTTGGCCATCATCATCAATTCATTACTATTCTTTTCTGATATTTAATGATCAGTCTTTCAATTAAAACTCATTGATACTAGTCAAATTTTGTTCTCAAAAGTGACCAGATTATTCTGGACCCAAAAGTGTAAAGCATAAATAATTGTAGTAATTAATAAAGAAGCATATAATTGCTTTTGTAATATTGATTTACAATTACTATCTATTCCAATACAAATGTTAGCCACTTTAGAAATTTTCAATATTTCCATATAAGAATACAGAGTGAAAAGAAAGAGGCAATGAAAAGAAAGGTAGAAGGAGAAACCATCAAAATACTCTTCAGAAATTTAACATTTACTCCAATGAGCAGTTGGAGATTTTTTTTATAGCAAAACACCTGTAAGATTATTAACATGAAGAAATAATTAAACATTCTTTTTCGCTTCCACTTAGGGAATACATACATATTTAATTATGCCACCTTTAATTCCTAGATTATTTAAATTTCAGTGGTTCTGTGGAGTTTGAATAATTAAGTATCTAATTATCGTCACTGTTAAGTATCTTTGTTAAGTATTGTTAAGTATGTTTTATTGTCATTGCTTCAGGTACTTAGTAGCACTGTCAGTGGTGAGTCATATCACAAATGCTGCATGAAAGAGAATTCAGCCAAGATAAGCAGCATACTTAAGTGAACTCTAAATAGTAATAGAACATTTTAGTATTTTACCCATATGAAAGGATGGAAGAAGAGAGGGAGGAAGAGAGAAAAAGAGAGAGGGAGGGAAAGAAAAAGAAAAAGAAAAGAAAAAGGAAAAACAAAAGACGGAAAGCTTCACACAGTTATTTGATAGGAGTGTATTATGTTTATATCGCTCTGATAAAACAATCATAAAGATAGATAAAACCATGTCATGGCTCACCTGAATCTTTTTTAATCAAACATGCAAATGATTTACATTGTTATATACTAAATTCTCTTGGAATCAAATACACATGATTCATTTTTAAATATTTTAATGGATTAGTTCAACTCACCACATAACTTTGGTGTTCTCATTCCATTGTATTAAGGTAAATATATTGTGCATATTTACATAATTTCTATTTCACTCTCTACTTTCTGACCTTTAAGATATTTTCAACTCATCATAACTTCATTTGCACAAATTCAGTAAAAATCTGTAAATAGGGTGAACTCAGTTTCTTTGAATAGATGTATTACCTATTCGTTTGTATTTAAAATAATAAACTATATTATATATATTTGAACAAACTGTTATCTTTATGATACAATAATATACATGGTTATAAAACCCCCAGAAATGTAATTCACACTAATTATTTAGCACAATTTTGCTAATCATGGAACAATCATTTGAGTAAAAGGAGTCTGGATATGCTTCCAGAGAAATCTAACTTTTTTCTAAAAGAAACTGTCAGCTAAGAAAAAAAAAAATTACAGTAAAACCAATGCATTCGAAAATTATCCTTGAGCATTGCTCTCAGAGCTTATGATTGTAACACAATCTCCCAGTCTCCAATTTTAGGTCTCAATTTCATTTTCTTCTCTTAACCTAAATGACTTCCTTTTTAAATAAAAAGTTTATCAGAGTTATACACCTTTATTGTGACTGTAACACCACAGGAGACAATTAATGGAGAAGATTATGTGGGTTAGAGTAAAAATACAGAAGTGTCAATCAAAGGGCATAATTAGTACACTTTACAATGCTCAAAACTAAGTATCTCATTTATTCCAGAAAACATTGGTATTAATTATTATAAAATCACAGTTTATGACTGCAAGTAAGTAATCCAGGAAGGACCCCCAACTATCAACATATACTTGTCCTACCCTTTAATAGAGTCAATGTCTCCATAAAATTTAATAGTGCCATGGTAGATATATATTATCTGATCCTTGAATGTAAAGGATACTAAAGTCCTTGCAGTATCATTATTCTTTAAAATATGATGAAATATATTAATTTATTGAAAGTGTTTTATTTGTTAAATTTTCTATATATGGAATTACATTTTATTTTCATACATTATCCGTCAGCTTTCAAATATTTACATTAACAACATTTTTAAAAGCATGTTTTTAGGAAGAACCAGTGTATTGGTTAGCTAGCTACCCCGCCATAACCTATCACCCCAAACTCTGTGGCTTAAAAGAATAAGTATTATTAATGTTCATGAAGCTACAACTTATCTGGGAGGTTTTGAGGATGTGGGCCATTTTCAGTTGATTTTGGCCAGGGTTACTCATATGTCAACTGCTAACTTATCAGTTGGCTTGGGGGACAGATGGTTTATGATGACCTTGTATATATGTCTCCTAATTGGGAGATTTGAGTAATTTAGCAATATATCTCTTATTATCCAGAAGATTTACAAAAAAAAAAAAAGTCTATTTATCTTTGAGAGAGACAGAGACAGAGTGCAAGCAAGGGTGGAGCAGAGAGAGAGGGAGACACAGAATCCACGCAGCTCCAAGCTCTGAGACACAGGGCTTGAACTCATGAACTGCAAGATCATGACCTGAACCAAAGTTAGAAGCTTAACCAACTGAGCCACCCAGGTGCTCCATAACTTTTTTAGAAGTTTATAAGACCTCTCTAGATTTAGGCTGTGAATGGGAACACTATTGTATCTGCCACATTCTTTTGGTAAAAGCAAGTTATAAGCCCAACCCAGATTCTAAGAGTAGACTTGATCTCTTGATGTGAGGAACTGCAAAATCACATTACAAAGGGTTTGATTAATGGAAATGTGGAGAATTGGAGTTTGAAGCCAATCTATCACAAGCAGCCATTAAATTTTAATATCATAATATCATTTAAAAATATTTAGAAAATAATCTCTATAGCTGCCAAATACTCTTAAGAGTTTAGATAAATGGATTATAATATAGTTAATTATAACCATAATTAATAAGGTTATAATTCAAAATCATGTAGACTATTTAAAGAGAAGGCAGAAGTGAAACATAAAATCACAGGGCTTTGATAGAGAATGGACCTTCTAGTACTTAAATGGACACAGCTCATTTGAGTTTATTGTCTTTTATAGGAAGAGTTAAAAAAGAAAACATAAGTAAGCATATAATAAATACAAGTTGGTGGTGATATTTTTGCCTTAAAAAAGATACAAGTAGAAAAAGTTCTATCTGGCAACCTGAAAGAATGATTTTAGCAGAAATAATTCAGCAAAGATAATAACCTAATCCCTGTAAAAGGATTTAAATTGACTTTAAAGACATGGGAGCACAATCCACCACTCTTGCAATTTTGCATCAAAATATGTCAAGCAATATGCAGAGAATTGATAAGCAAATGAGTTAAAATAGAAAGCAAATAAGAGTACACATGCTTTTTAAATTCATTCTTATAAAACTCTCCTAAAATAATCATGACCTGATATCCCTCAGGTGCCTTTATATAGGTATATAGGCACTTTGAAAATGAGAGGTTCTGAGTGAGCCAATGATAACCTGATTAGCAGAAAACTATTTCAATCATGTGATAGTTCACCTGCTTTGAGCTTTAATTCCAGTAAATTTCCCTCAACAGAATAAAAATATGATACATTTTAAGATTTACATAAATTAATTTTCTTATCTATTTAAATAGAGAAACTCTTGACCCTAAGTCACATTGTGAATGAAACATAACACTATAGAATACAGTATTAAGTGGAGGAGCTCATATGTTTCATGGATCAAATAATCTATTACTTTCAGAATTTTTATATATTACTATTATCCTAAGAGAACCTATACACAACTTAGCTGTGTTCATTCAAGGTGTTTATTTGCAGCTTACTTAAAAGTAAAATGTACTGATCTCAAGATACGTTTTTTTTTATTTTTTTTATTTTAATAAATAAAATAATTTATTTTATTTATTTTTGAGACAGAGAGAGACAGAGCATGAATGGAGGAGGGACAGAGAGAGAGGGAGACACAGAATCCAAAGCAGGCTCCAGGCTCTGAGCCATCAGCCAAGAGCCCGACGTGGGGTTCGAACTCTCGCACCGTGAGATCCTAACCTAAGCTGAAGTTGGACGCTTAACTGACTGAGCCACCCAGGTGCCCCTCAAGATACGTTTTTGAGTATAGTTTATCCCAATAAGTATCACATTTTGCAACACAAGAAGAAATAAAAATGGGTAGTCTATTCAGACAATGGACTGTTTTCCTTCAATAAAAAGACATAAATTCTTGATATGCTCCACAAACAGGTAAAAATTAAAGACATTAGGATGAATGAAAGAAACCAGAAGATTCCATATTGTATACTTCTTAAGAATAAGCAAAAGCATGGGTTGACAGGGAAAGACACAAGGGAACTTTCTGTGATTTTATAAATGCTCTAAATCTTACTAAGGGCATTGATTACACTGGCAAATGAATATTCTAAATTTCACCTAATAGCACACTTAAGTTTTGCACATTATACATAATGCATATAAATACCTAATAATAAATAAAGTGTAATTCACAATATATAAGTAAGTACTAAGTAATAAACAAATACTGAAATGCAAAATAATTGTAAATAAATATTGCTCTCCAGTTATTTAGTTTGGTATTCTCTGTGGTATGGGTTAGCAATCTTGAAACTTTTTTATATTATAAATTTGAGCAAATGAGTAAGTACATAGAAGAAAATGAGATGCAAGTTTCTCATTGTTGGGGACAGGAGCTACAAATAACACAAGAAACATTAGAATAAACTCTGGATGTTGAATTGGAATTATGTGAATTCATGGCTTTAAATGTGGATAGTTAAATATTTTGAAAACTTATAAGTAAATATGTAAATATATACATATATAAACATATACTATATACCTTATATATATATATGTGTATATATATATATATATAGAGAGAGAGAGAGAGAGAGAGAGAGAGAGAGATTAGAATTAAACAGTTGACATGATATACATATATTCCTGAATTACTCTGTCTGCTGAGAAGATCTAGAAGCAATGGTATAGAAGTAGCAATGAGTACTCTAGCATGAGCATTATGGTTTATAGTATTCTCTAGAATAAGTAATCTGACTCATTAAAGATTTGGATGACTCCAGAGCTGGGACATTAGAAACATTTTATAAATCAGCAACATCTTTCTATTACAGAAACTAAGTAGCTGCTAAATAAAATAATAAGGGCAAGTCAGAAGGTCAGAGAACCAGTTTGAAATGGCTCCACTGGCCAACAGGGTAAGTTTTTTTATTTATTTTTTTATTTTTTTTATTTTTTATTTTAGAGACAGAGAGCACAAGAGCAGGAGAGGGGCAGAAAGAGAGAGAGAATCTTAAGCAAGCTCCACACCCAGTGTGGAGCTCAACATGGGGCTCAATCCCACAACCCTGGGATCATGACCTGAGCCGAAATCAAGAGTTGGATATTCAACGGACTGAGCCACCTAGGTACCCCCAGGCATAAGTATTAAAATTGTGATTATATCAGCTTACACTTTGTAATGTTTAATCCTCTGGTCAGGGGATCAGCAGTATTTTTAGCAATGGGTCCTAGCAGTGGCAATAATCAATATAACTGAAATATCAGCACCTGAAACTGAAATATCAACACTTATTTTATTATTTTTGATATTAACATGGAACAGCTCTGTTTTCTAACAGTCATATGTGTTCAGGTGGTTCAGTCTTCTACTTCACACCAAACAATTAATTATACATATTCAAAGTTAAAAGCAACAGGTAAATCTTCATTGCATTATACAATTGTCCAGCACCTTTTTAGGAGTCTTATTATAAGAATAAAAGATTGAAAAGTCCGGTCCAAAGTTAACTTTCTGGCAGTCTGGCTAAAAATAGAGAATGTGGAGTAAGAAGTCTTGGGTTTAGTCTTGGTTCTGACACTTTGAAATGCCTTGCAGTATTGGGAAAATCACTTTATCACCAACATTTGTCATTGCTAAATATGTAGACCAAAAAAAATCGTATCTAGCATATCTCCCTCACAGTTTGTCAAAGTTGTTAAGAAGCTCTCTTTATGGCCATGTGATCCTGTCTTATTTCAGCCCTACTTCAAGGCCCTGATAAAACTTCTTTGTCATCCAACAAGGTTTCACCCCTTTTCCAAAGTCTTTAATAATATGTACCATTAGAAATTATATCTCAGGGGAAACACTTTGTTTTATTACAAATAATGTAAAAGGATAATAAGAGTCCAAAGAAAAGCATTTGTTAGTAGAGAGTTATGGTCTAAGTGTTTGATTCTTTGATGTTTTTTGTTTTTCTTGTGAGCACATTACAGATTCTTCATGCAAGAATCATTCAATGGGAAAGGAAAATCTTCATATCTAAGAAGGTTTTATACAAAAAACTTGAAATTTGTTCAATATATTAAAAATTAAATTAAAAGAGACAGTCAGATTTCATTAAGGGGATAAATGAAACAAAGCCTACACACATATTCCATTGATGCTTCATGTCGAATAGCAAAATAAAATATACTGGGATGTATGCACTTGTCAACAAAACAATAAAATGCATTTTGTTATAATCCCCAGTCAAAAAAGATTTTGCAAATCAAGTTTCCATGCTGAAATGCTATTGTAATATCCTAAGGTTATATTCCAGCATTCAACATAAATACTCAGCATTATCTCTGTAGGATAATATAAATATAAATATAAATATAAATATAAATATAAATAATGCAAATATAAATTCCTTACTCTAACTCAACATGTTTACAATGAATCCCAAATGTCCCTTAAGGTTGTAAAACTGTTACGGCCTAAAACCAGAATTGGATTTGAGCTTTTTAACTTTAATTTTTTAAATATATATGTATATGTGTATATATATATGTATATATATATATATATATATATATATAAAACAATAACACATAAAATTTTAAATTGTGCAAAGGTCTTTCTAATTCAAAATTGTAAATTTTATGAACTTATAAACATATATGTAATCAAGTTTGTTTTTTTCTCTTAGAGTATACATTTTAAGAACAAAGAAATTCACAAAACAGAACTTTTTCAAGTTGCTTCGTTCTTTTCATAGTGGTCTGCAAACTAGAAGTTTTGTTCCAAAGGTGTGAAGTACATTTATTTGGTGGTAAAATATGACTTACACTGACTTAGACTATTGTAGCATTTTGAAAATCTTATCAACTGTGAATATTCATCTGTTTGTTGCAGAAATATTAAAGTGTTTGCTTATAGAGTACTGCCCCCGGCAGTGTTACATAATCTATACTCTATTATCTTTCTTCAACTCTGAAATATTCTGAATAAAAACACAGCATGCCCCAGAGTTTTTAAATAAGGGACCAAGGACCTGTATGATCCATGCTTTCAGTTCACACTAGTATTGCAGTACACGGTTTAACATGTTAAGGAATAATTTAGGTAGAAGTAGGATATCCATGCAGGTGAGAACATTTAAAAATATTATCTAGGTAAGTAACCTAGGTAAGAAGAATATTTCTTTAAATTTTTATTTAAATTCTCGTTAGTTAACATACAGTGCAATATTGATTTCAGGAGTAGAATTCAGTGATTCATCACTTACATACAACACCCAGTGCTCATCAGAACAAGTGTCCTCCCTAAGTAAGAAGAACCCTTTAAAGTCTATAGCATCTGATAATCCCATCACCTGGAATCTCTTAGTTTTCTTTCTATTGTCCTTAATTTTCCTTTGTTTCATTTATATGTTCTTTCCACCTTTTGTGCCTTTTAATTTTATTGTGTCTTGGATATGGTTTATGAAAAACTGTAAATATAATTAGAGGCCTAGAATTATATTATCTCTCTCTTCAGAGGTTGCTACTTGCATCCAGCAAGCCTCAAGGGAAGCTAGGGATTCTGTTCACTCTCAGTCCCAGCATGTTTCCCCTTAAGGGATTCCAACTCAAAAACAGGCTTTGTGGGTGTACCTCCTAATCTCAAAAGACCTCAAGCTCCAGTGTTTGCCTATCTATCATTGAAATGCTGTTAAGAGTGTGATTTGGATTCTTTACTTCACCCAGACTTAAAAATAGCTCTAGAGGAAAAATAGCCCACGTTAGCCAACTTAACTCTTATCTTCTCTTGGCTCTTGGTTCTGTAATTCTTCTACCTCTTAGATATCTAATACTTTCCTACATTTCTTTTTTAATTCTTGTATTTTCCATTTGTCTTTATGCTAGTGGCAGGTCCTTTTCCCCAGTCTGGGTTCTTGAGTTCCACCAAGAAAGAATTCAGAGCAAACCTCTTAAGCAAGCAAACGTTTAATAGTGGTCAATGTGAAAGTGCCTTCTCAAGGTGGGAGAGCTGGCAGGCCCAGAGGTGACAACTCTGTGAGGGTCAGGGTTGTCTTGTTTTGAATACTTGCATGGGTTATGAGTCAAAGTTAGGGCAGTCTCTGACTGAGGTTGCCTCCAATTATCTAAAGGACTCTTCCTACTGGTGAGGAGAGGGAGTTTTTGGCCCTATACAGTCCTTGTCTGAACCGTTATGGTAGCCGTCCTTCACAACAAGGGTCAAAACCACCATATCAGTGTGAAGCTATAGGTTACTTTAGGGCAGCAGTTATAAGGAAGAGCACATGAATGTTCCCTGGCATTTTCCCTGGCTGTTCATGTTTAGGAGGTGGTTGGCAGTTTCTGTTTTTTTTCAAGTCAGAAAGTCCTATCTCCTACTCATATCTGGCTAACTGCCTACTCTATTGCTTAAAGGGCGGGCTGCAAGATTATCTAGCTTCCATTTTCATAATCAGATATCCTTGCATATTATTGATTGATTATATAAAATAAAATGCAAAGATTGATAAAATAGTTTCCAGAGTCCAGTTTGCCAATTGTTCACAAATAATTTTTCTTTTTCTTTTAAATGTAGTGAGCCATTAAAGCCCATTGGAAAAACATATATTGCATCTTATATCATCTTATGACATCAGTTTCCTTCTTAGGGTAGACTCTTTTGATTTGTTTGTTTATAAATATATATAAAGGTCTGTTGGTAGAAACTTACTTGATTTTATTTATCTGGCAATGTCTATTTTGCTTCCATTCTTAAAAAGACATTTTTTCGAAATATGAAATTCTAGGTTAGTGTTTCTTTTTTCTCAGTACTTGAATATATTTCTACTTTCCTCCAGCTTCCATATTGATAATGAGAACTTAAATATCAATGTGATTATAACTTATCTTTAAGAAGTCTATTATCTTTAAGAACTCTATTTTTCTCTGAGAAATCATTTTTTTTGTTCTTTTTCTGTCTTGTTTTTGGAATTTGATGTTTTCATATATATCTAAATGTGGATTTCTTAAATTACTGCTTCTGGGTATTCACTGACATTTCTGAACCTGAGAATTTCCAGAATATTCACATTCATCATAATCTCAATTGTTGCTTCTCTTCTTTTCTTTATTATCCCCTTATGAAAATGTACTTAGGTATGTGTTAGACCATTTCATTCTCTCCTCTATATCCCTTAACTTCTCACATATATTTCCTCTTTTTTCCTCGCTATACTGAATTATCTGTACTTTGTTAGCATTTATCTTTTGGTCCACTAATTCTCTTACCTGATATTTCTAATGTATGTCTTATGGCGCTTATTTAAGCTATAATTTTTTATCATATTTTAACATGATATGCATAAAATTAACTGCATTTTTGTATTTTGTATCTCCTTAATTCATTTTCATGGTATCCTGGTGCTTAATAATGTTGTGATGTATAACATATATTTAATATTCTGTAGCTGATAATGCTAGTGACTAGAGTCTTGGCAAGTATAATTCTAGAGTCATTGTTTTTTTTCAACTGTAAATAGTGGCTTGTTTTCTCATGAGATTCATATTTTATCATGAACTCACATTACTTGCAGTTTTAGCATTGCGTGTTTTTTGAGCCCCACTTAGAAGCTATAATACTTCAGAGAGGATGTGGTTTTGCTTCTGCCAGGTACTAGAAGGGAACTAAAAATCTATTACCAACTTATTAATCATCATTTATTTATATTAGAACCATAAGGTATTATATTTTCTGGTCTGGAATCCTTGAAAGAGTAGGCTTTTTCTTAGAAATTGTAAAGAGAGACTTATTTTTCATCTTTACCTAGATCCCAGTGTGAGACAGGTATTTCTCTCTGCAAAGTAGGGATGTGTGTGTGTGTGAGTGTGTGTGTGTGTGTGTGTGTGTGTGTGTGTGTGTGTTGGTGGTGGTGGATTTACACACCAAGGTGAATTATGATTTGGTAACCTTAGAATAAAGTTCAGCCTTTGTTTTGGCCCTAGGCTTTGTCTTCTGCTCCCAGTGAAAACAATGGTCTAGGATGGTCACCAGAAGTTGCCCCCAGGGCAACTGCCAGAATCTTTGCAAGTTCCTTTCCCTACGTTTCTGGTTTAGTGCGGCTTTGGGGCTCTGATTTCCTTATGCATTCTTTCCAAAACAGTAATACATTCAAAATCATGATTCCCGTACTTCATCCAATGTGTTTGTAGAGGTTTTTCAGCACATAATTTAAGATTTAATTTAGCTGAATAGTATGGATCCAGATTGCTTAGGTTTGAATCCTGTCTCTTCCATTATCAGCTATAAGACCCTGAACAAACTATAAAACTTCCAAGGTTCTCAGTTTCTTCATATGTATATATTGGGGGAAAATAATATAATTACATCATGGTTTAACTCTGAAAAATGCATAATCTATCTTATTTAAAATACTTAATCTTTGATATTTTGGAATACAGTAAAACCTTGGTTTGCAAGCATAATTTATTCTAGAAACATGCTTGTAATCCAAAGCACTTGTATATTAAAGTGAATTTCCCCCTAAGAAATAATGGAAACTCAGACTATTTGTTCCATAACCCAAAAATATTCATATAAAAATGATTACAATACTGTAATAGAATACAAAATTATGAAGAAAATACAAAATACAAAGAAAAATAAACAAATTAACCTGCACTTACCTTTGAAAACCTTCATGGCTGGTGTGAGGGAGACAATACAGAGGAGGGTTATTGTGTAGAATGACTTTCACTATCACTAATGGAATCACTATTTATTGGCTCAATGAAATCTTTTTCTGCATGGGGGCCATTTTATACACTCTCATTGGTGTTGACTACAGTACAGTATTAATAAACTCTTGTCATATACTGTACTAATGTAACTGGTAATAAGGCAGAAGAGGAAGGGTCTATATCTGCAGACAGCCTGATCGAGAAAGAAGCAAAGCATTCCTAAGCTTACTCTTGTATGGGAAAGCAAAGGACTGTCCATAGGTGCTTTGAAGTGACAAAAATACACTAGTGCCAGTTGAGGGCACCTTCCAACATTCTGAAAAGCCACTGATTTCTGAGAAACACGATGGCCTAAGAATGAGCATCTGAGATGGAGATGGTCACCCAAAATGCCACAGTGAGAGAGAGAGAGAGAGAGAGTGAGAGAGAGAAGGACCCCATTGGCTCAGTTGTGAACATGTGACATTTGTCATCACATACTATTTATATTGCATGACATCACTCATTTGTGAAGTTAAAATTTATTAGACATATTTGGTAGTCTTGCAGAACACTCACAGAACAAAGTTACTTGCAATCCAAGGTTTTAGTGTACTTGGTATTTAATATTGCTAGAAATGGAAAGATTCAGTTATTTTTCAATGTAATAAAATGAACAGATTTAAGAATCAAAATTAGAAAATAAACCATTTGAATCCAACATGAGGTTTTTAAGAAGTAGAAACAATTCTCCTGAGGTCAGGATAAGAATGATTTCAAATTGGTCCATTATGTAGAGTTGCCTTGATTTCAGAGAAACACGTTCATTTTAATCAACAAGTATGGGGGAGAATTGCCATATTACTAAAGGAAGTAATTCTGCCCTCAAATACCTTAAATTTTTTTTTTAATGTTTGTTTATTTGTGAGAGAGACACAAAGTGTGAGTGGGGGAGGGGCAGAGAGAGGGAGACACAGAATCCGAAGCAGGCTCCATGCTCTGAGCTCTTAGCACAGAGCCCGACAGGGGGCTTGAACTCAGGAACCGTGAGATCATGACCCCAGCTGAAGTCCGACGCTTACCAACTGAGCCACCCAGGCGCCCCTGTCCCCAAATACCTTTAAAGACATCATACAAAGAAATAGGATTCTTAACTTCAAAAAGATGAGATGAAGCTTTCCAGTGTTAAATAAGTATTAAGTTGCTTATGACTTTAGAAAGTTTGGAATCAGAGTTCTTGGTTTTTTTCTCAAAATAATTAAAGTAGCCCATGTTTTTATGCAATGTAGCCTCAATTTCTATGGCATATCATATTTCCTGAAGACTACTTTTCTTGAGAAAAAAGAAAGCAGTTTTGAGAATTTGATGCCAGGGTTAGAATGCATGCTCTTATCTGGAAAGTTGTCACATGTTACATGTTTGTTAATATAGCAGTATGATGATATGGAACCAATAGATCTCTCTAGTTATCTATTTTGAGAATTCAATTCAAGGTCACAGTTAAGGTAATTTTAAGAGAATGCAAAATGCAAATCTCTAAAGCATCAGTTTATAGAAACAAAAGGAAGAAAAAAGTTAACTATTTTCCATTTGGTTATGACTTATTTTGTCGTTTAACAATAGCTGCTTATCTTAATGCATTTACAAAAGTCTAAGCTTATGGACACTAGTCATCTAGAAGTAAAGAGAAATCTTTTAACTTAAATATACTTTAGGTCAGCCATTAAGGTAACTCAGTCACTGAATTTTACACATTCTAGGTATTCACTAAACATTTCTAAAGGAATCTGTCAATAAATTGTCATCAGTGAATCAAAGACACTTTTCTGAACTTTGCCATATTCATAAAGTCTATGACATTCTGAATATTTATTCTGTTAACTTAATTTCATTCTAAATACTTGGCTATTTTTGCATTTTACAAAATAAAATAGACATCTACTACATTTATATATTTCTTGGGTATAACTTTCCAACTAACCCTTTTTCTTCACTCACTTTGAATCTTAAATGATTTGTATCAGTTTCTAAATCGCACAAATTTCACACATGGCCATGTGCTAAGTTATGCTGTTGGTTTTATCCTTCTCTCATATATTACTCATTTTTCTAATTCTAACATAGTATTAATAACTATGCTTTTCTATGTAAATTTTTTCTAATAGTGCCTTTAAATTATTCTTTTTTTAATGTTTATTTATTTTGAGGAGACAGAAAGAAGGGGAGGGGCAGAGAGAAGAGAGAGAATCTCAAGTGGGCTCCGTACTGTCATAGTATAGCCATAGTATAGTATAAACATAGTATAGAACTTGATGTGGGGCTGGGCAAAATAAAAGTCAGATGCTTAACCAACTAAGCCATCCAAGCACCCCAGTGCCTTTAAATTCTCGATCAGATGTCTTAAACTGTAAGGAAATATTGTAAATTCATTTATTTTATCAGCTTTTCAGAAGTGTCCATCACAGCACCTTGATTAGCTGTGCAACAGTTAGGTCTATCTTTCATAAACAATACAATTACCTATGCTTCTATTTTTTTCCAAAGTAGCTTTCACAGTGAAAATCATTCTCGTTTATGGCATTAGGCCTGCAAGTGGCAGCAGATGCACTCACATGCACAAGGCCCCAATTTGGCACTGCTAGTCAAGAGTTTCCTCTTATAGGAGATGTCACTTTTTGCACTCAACAAGCTCTCCTGCTAAATTAATCTTTGGTTGGCATTTATGTGTACTTGAAACTAGCTTGCCACTTCCTCAGCATGGCACCATGACAACCTAACAGATGGGCCTAAGGACATGCATGCCAGATGATCTGAATGACAACCAGGTTTAAATATTATGGGATAGATTTCCATCCTCAAATATTGAAATAATGATCCACACCAAGTATGTGTATATTAAAAAATATTAGAAAGCATCTACCATTTTAAGCTTATATAAATTTTTAAATACTTTTTTTCAAGTATATGTGAAAATTAAAGATACTTCACACCTCATATTTACACCTGTGTTTGTGTCTGTCCAGATACCAGTTAAATGAAATTGAGGCCAAACTCTGTATCTTCAGGGTCCTTAGAATTACAAAGGGTACTAAAGGCACCTTCTCTTAGATGAAACACAAACTACCAAGATCAGCTGATTTCTTACTTAACTTCTTCTCAAACACCTTGTCTCAGTTACAAGTCAGTTTTCTGTTTTAGTCCTTGGATACTGTGCATATTCTAGCTACTGATCTATTATACCCTTAATTATTTACTTATTCTTTACTACCTGTTGCTTTCATATTTTCCCTTCCAGTGTAATTTTATTCCTTGTTATTACTCCAAACTCTAAAAACTTTGACTCTGTTATCAATCTAATTGTACGTATTTTAATTTATTGTATTTATTACATCATCATCATCATCATCATCATTAATAATTATTAGTAGTAGTTTGTGGCATTAACTTCCCCTTTTAACTATGATGTACCTTGATTCAGTGCTTGGCCAACTTTCATTTACCTCATTTTTATTTTCCCTTTTTTGGTTTTGTACTTATTATTATTCTTGTGAAGAAATCTCAGGTTTACATATTTCTTGTGCTTAATGACAATATTAACAAAAATGTTTCCAAAATGTGGGTGGATTAATATTTGAAAGTGATAATGTCTCTAAATGTGACTATATTCTTCCAAAATAATCATATTTTTTTCTGAGGGTAGAAGGATTTAAGAGCTTTGCAATTTGACTAGGTTTACCAAATATGGGTTAAAATAGAAAACTAAGTCAATTAGACAATTTGGAACCAAACACATTTTTATTAAATCATTGCTTTAGGATAGCTTGATATATGCGGGAAATGTTTTATTGTCCTAAACCTTCCCAGCTATCAAGTTGGATTTCCACTATACTTCTATAAAGTTTCATCATGAGGTTAGAAAGGAATTTACATGACCATTTAATCCAGCACTTTTAAGAAATTAAGGTAGCATGTTATTTCACAGGTATATTAGTAAATCTCAGAGAGCTTAAATGTTTCCTATAGTCATTCAAGGAGTTCTTAAGAGGCTTCTGGTTCTTCCTTCTTCACACCTTTTGTAGACTCTTTCTAGCATATTTATACATACAGCTTATACTTTAAGGTTGTTAATATTATTTTTTAAAATAAATATTTTTGTCATTTTTCTCCAAACATCATTTAAAATAATTCCATAAGTGGCAATTAAATAATTCTATTAGTGTCAATTTAACACATACTGGAAATTTAGAAAAAGAGAATGACTAATAAAATTAGACAAATATAGACTAGCTAAGTTGAGATCTTGACTACAGTTCCACGACTAATTCATTCTTTCTGTGAATTTCTAGGATCTTTAGTGCTCAAATTTTCCTTCTTGGATTTAGGTATTTTTACAAAAGCTTATTGCATGACATTTTGCCTAGTCAAATCTTGTTATGCTGAGTTTTAGAATTATAGTTTTATTTGAAGATGATGTCTAACTAAGACAAGAGAGCATTGCCTCCAGGAAGCTGGCTGCCCACTGGTCTAGCTCAACCCAGTGACATTACTTGAGTGCTGAATTGTGTTATTAGAGTCCAGGAGCTGGGCATCACCTCTGTAATCTCAGGATTTCTACTATCATTATGGGAAGAGATTATTAAAAGATAATCTACATTAACACAACTTGAAGAGACTCATAAAAATTTAATAATGACTATGAATTTTATATAGTTAAACATGATAATCGAGTGGACTGGATAGCCATGTTACCAATTTATTTATTTTCTCCTTTGGGCATATTTACAAAGGAAATCTAGTTCTAATCAGAAGATTTCTCAGTGAACTTGGAGGCAAAAGAATAGTTTCCTGTGTTCTTTTAAGTGATGGTCAGGCAGGTGCAGCCACAAAAGGGGACCCAGAAGAGGCACAAGAAAACAAAGTGTATTATATTTGCAGATCCTAGAGAGGACATAGAGCTGCTTAAAGGGCCTCAAATTTAGAGTACCTTCTACCCTAGTAAGGGCTTGAAGGAGCACGACCTTTTTTTTCATTATTTACTTGTTTATTTAATCTTTTTTTTTTTTTCTTGTCTAACCCTCCCTTATCTTCTGTCCCAGCATTGCTTCTGATGGACACTCTATTTTAGATATGTTAGTAATTTTGCTTAGAGTACTATCAACTCTTAGGTTAGGGACCTGTGTCTTCTAACAATGCATATTTTGTTTATCTCTCAAAAGGAAAATCACCCCCCTCTCCAAGTGTTTGGTTTAGGAGACCTTTATTGATGAAAATTACTTAGCCATGTGGAAGGATATTTTTAATGTGTGTAACTTGCTACTGTGCCACCTAATTGAGGTTGAGCTTTCAGCATAAATTTTTAGTTCAGTACTACCTCTTAGTGTCTGCAATTCAGTGCCATGAATCATTAAAGGCTTTTAACTTCTCTAAGTTCCATGCTCTCTGGCTAGTTCACTGCAGGAGGCTAATAGCCTGGCTAAAACCCTGCAGATCAAAAACATCAAATTTTGAAAATTGGGTCAAATATACCTTTTGTCTACAAGTCTGAATCTCAGATTAATCCCTCGAGACAGGGGTGTCTCATCCTTGTTACCATATATATATTATAAATCTCATCTTTTATATCCTACTTTTTCTATATCAGCTTCCCATCCACCCTCTTGTACTATAGTAAGGTAGGCACATTAGACACCTGCAGTTTTTGTTTCTAAATGATTTCTAAAAACCATTTGCTGGCTTTACTGCTAATATCTATGGGCTAACCATGAATATGTTTTTAATTAATGTTACCAACTTTGATTACTCTCTATTTTCTTTGACCAAGCAAATCTCCTTTATCTTATTGAACTGCTGACTTGGGTTCTCTTAGACAACGGAAGTATTTGTACACATGATTTGATCTTGGGCTCATCTTTTTTATTAATGCTTTAAAGGCCTGAGGATATCTTTGACACCAAGGACAATATCTATATGCTTTCCAGCCATCATCTCTTTTCTACAGCCTTAGCATGCCATGCATAGAAATTATCTCCTGCCATGGAGAAATTTCTCTCAGTGCATTCATTTCTTTGACCTTGACGATTGTCCAGATTTTCTTTATGAAGTACAAGTGTGATAGCTCTTTTGAAACTCATATATGTTTGGTTGGCATTTGTCCCCTTCCTCACCTAGGTAAAGGAGCATTATGAACTCTAGATAAAAGATAAAAATGCTGTATATAGATGCATGTTATCTGAGTAATTTTTCACCCAGTAGGGAAAAGGAGTTTAGGATAATATTCCACACTGTGTTTCCTACAGTAAGGATAATAGCACCTGTCTGCAGCCATCTCATTTAGTAGCTGCAAAGGGAACAATGATTTTTAAGAAACATACAAAGATTTTTTGAAGTTTTTAAAAGGAGAAAAACTTGAGATAAATTCTAGGGAGATGTTTAACTTACAGATCATGAAATGATGGCAGTATCTTTTTTTTTTAATCTTTGCCTTTGTTATATTCAGTTCCACGTTTTTGCCAGTGGACTATATTGATTCTCTTACACTCTCCTCAAAAAAGAAACAGATAAACAAACAAATACAATGAACAAAACTATACTAGATACACATAAACAAATAAATTCTTATAATGAACTCTTAAGGTTGCTCGGTTCGTACATTCTTATTTAGAAATAGTTGGATGTCATTACTTTTTTTTTTAATTTTTGCAATATTTATTTATTTTTGAGAGAGAGAGAGACTTAGTATGAGCAGGAAAGGGGCAGAGAAAAAGGGAAACACAGAATCTGAAGCAGGCTCCAGGCTATTAGCTCAGACCCTGATGCAGTGCTTTAACTCACAACCATGAGATCATGACCTGAGCTGAAGTTGAATACTTAACCGACTGAGCCACCCAGGCACCTCCATGGATGTCATTATTTTAAAGGACAGGAGAAATAGTCAAGATAAAATTCATATGAAATTGATACCATTTATATTAAAATTGCTAATTTTTTTTTTAATTCTGAATAGCAAAATTATACTGAGTATTGTAATTTAGACAGCTTATGGACAGATTAGTGATTTCTATCAAGAAAACTAAGAAGTGAGATTTTATTATTAGTGACACTAGAAGGAATTGTTTTCTGACTTGAAGTCCACAGTACTATGCTTGCAACTCTTTATTATTTTACCTTCTGTTATAAGAATCTGATCTTTCTTAGACTGCATGCTCCTTGTATAGGGAGTCCACATCTAATGCAAATTAATGTCACCTATGGTGCCTTACACTTAGAATGAGCTCAATAAATATTTTCTATATAAATGTCTAAGAAGCAATAAGCAAGGATCATCTCTGGCTTGGGGTAAAACAAAACAATAACATAAGCATGAATCATAAAGTTGCTATGCCAACATTACCCATCTGAAACTGAACATGCTCAAATTTTAACAATTATTCATAATTGTTTGAAAACATTTTACATAAGGCTTGAAAAATCTGGCCAAGCAGGCAGCTCTTAACTTTTCATAATCGCATCATGGTCTAAACCTCAGCCAGTCCTGTCACTGTCCCAAGTCTTGCCATTGTCCTCTAATAATAAAATACTGCAAGCAGGGATATGGGTTTGTGATAGTCATTTAGAACACCCATCATAGTGAAAGAACAGGCAATGAAATGGAATATGGCTCTTAGAGCAAGTACTTTGGCTAAGCTCCCTGATGGGTTATCTCCTACATGGGATGGTCTCTGTCATGTAGGTAGAATTCAAGAAGTGTATTTAAGTAAGACTTTCTGAATTCGATATTTGGTAGCTACAGAATCTTAAAGTCCTTTAAGCTTTGGAGTGAGGGCCAAACATAGGTTGAAATAAAGAAAGTTTGGAACTTGGCAATATGTGAAGTTTCTCAGGCTTCTTAGCCTGATCTTCAGAGGTGCATGCTGTGATCCAAGCTTATGTTGCCATGATTGGCTGCACTGGGCAGGAATGGTGTGTAGTTGGCACTTGCTGAAATTAGCCCAGGGATGTTCTTCAAAGCCTCTAATGTTTTGTTTGAGTAGGGACATGAGATAAACTCTTGAACCTTGAAAAGCATATGCTATACTTTTTGTTTGTTTTTTTCTGGAGCTGTGAGCAACTATCTTTATCACTTCAGATAGTATTATTCCTGAAACAAATCATTAGTACATATTGGAATTTCTTGAAAATGCATTCTGTATTTAATACTTTGTTAGGAACAATTGAGAAGAAATCCTAGCCATGATTGACAGAAATTTTTCCAAGAGGAACTGTCAGGAAATTGTGACCCAGAGAACAAAGGTTAGTGACCTTAGTGTTTTAAGAGGATTAGCCTTGTTTGTGGCCTGTTTATTTGAAGAATTAAAATATACTGGGAAAGACAAGAAGACACTAAACAATATAAACAGGAGAGGGCTAGAAAAAATAAAGAATTTACTTCCTCCACTGAAAAAAATATATAGTAGGCAATTAGGGAGACTGGGAATGAAGTTGTGTGGGAGTTTTCTGAAAGGGTAACTAGTTTGTGTATACAGTAAAACTTTGGATTGTAAATAACTTGTTCTGTGAGTGTTCTGCAAAAATTAAAAAAATATTTCTAATACATTTTAACTTGGTAAACAAGCGATGTCTTGCATTACGAGTAGGACGTGATGCCTAGCATCACATGATCACAACTAAGCCAATGGTTCTTGAAATTCATTTTGATGAACAAAAGCTTTGGATTAAAAGCATGTTTCTTGAATGAATTATACTAGCAAATCAAGGGTTTACTCTATTTAGGCAAAGAACATACTCTTCCTGGGGTGAGGCCAGACATCCCATTGAGACCCAATCACAGCTATGTGAGAAATTATTACTGAAAATGAACTAGGAAAATACTATAACAGATAGATGCTGTCCAAGACACTGGGGAAAAAAAAAAGATGGTGCTAATGACTGCTAGAAAGGGGCTATAGAAGGTAACCAGTGCTGAGAGTAAGCAAAGAAAGCAAACCGGGAGAGAGGACAAGATAGAGGAAGAATTGGGATTCCCTGGTGGATATTGAGGAGAAAATCCCCCTCCTGTTATGCCAGGGTGAACTCTGTGTCACAGGTCAGTCACCAAACCAAATGCCCCAGTTGGGAAGTTTAACATTCCAAAAATAGAATATATGAGTCTTAAGCTCCGTTGGATTCTCCAAGTCAATGACTTTGCCTCAGGGTCTCACATCTGCCAATCTTGGATCAAAAGATCAAGGGCAAAAAAGTGGAAAGTGTATTAGAGAAGGGAATGTTTCACTGACCTTTTTGATGTAGTTAATTGACAAAGAGAAGAACACAGAGGAGTATTTTAAAAAATGCTCTCATGTGGTACTTGGACTAGTCGCCAGAAATATATTTTCCTTCATTCTGAAAGAATCTGCTTAAGACTGTGAATTTAATTTTTTTTTGCCTTAAAGGCAAAATATGTTTCTCTTAGATAAACCCTAACTTTGAAAAAATCTAAATTTGTTCACAAAATCCAGTATTCAGAGATGGCAAATTTAAAAATATAAGTGTTAATTTAAGGAAGTTACCTACAAATGAATGATGAACACTGCTTAACTGGAAAAAGAAAAATCTCATTGTTAAAATTATGTTTTCTCTCCATGAATCCATGAATTGTGCATGTGTTTGGCTCATGGGTTTCCTGCTCAGAATCTTCTGCAAGTTCTTCTCAGCTGTTTGTGTGCATTTACAATTTCTCACTTTCCTCTCTGGGATAAGATGGGGCTATGACTTGTTCAGTAAAACTTCATACATACTAATATGATTATTATAATTAGAGGATTAATTTAACTGGAGTAAAAATGGACTTTAATTATACCAAAATTTTGTTATCAATTAAATATGCTTAATCACTAATTTATTTTCTCATTCTATCATAATTTTTCCCTTTGGTGGTAATTTCTTTTTGCATTTCACACATATTTGTTTTTTATTTTTGAGCTGATTTGTTGCTGCTGCTATTATAAGTATTATCATTATTATGGTTGGTTTTGTGTTTCAAGAATAATTTACCTGTGAGGATTTTTTTTTTCATTTTAAAAGCAGAATTCATTGATCTGCAAAGTGGGAAATCAACCACAGATAATGAGCAGGAAATGTTAAACACATTCTATCTGCCATCTAACTGCTATCTCTTAGTAGTTAGGTAAATACTTTTATACCTCTTTAGAATCTTGCATAGCAGCTCAAGTAGTAAAGGGTAGGAGACTAAACAACTTCCTCCCTTATTTAAAAATAATAACCTCAATGAGCAATTTTATTTTTAAGTTAAATATAAAAGGTGAAAATAATGCAACACATTTTTAACCAAGAAAATTATTATTTTTTAACCTCTGGAATTTCTTTACCTGAATATCTCAATTTCATAATTTTACATTTGGTAAATAGACTTGTGTTTGTGTCTGTATGTGGGGAGTCTTCTTTTTGAAAGAGAGAGAAAGTGTGTGAGTGGGGGAGAGGGACAGAGAGAGAGAAACTGAGAGAGGAGGGAGAGAATTTTTTTAATTAATTAATTATATTTTACTTTAAATCCAAGTTAGTTAACATATAGCATAATAATGATTTCAGAAGTAGAATTTTAGTGATTCATCACTTACATATAACACCCAGTGCTCATCCCACAATACCCTCTTTAAAGCCCATTGTCCATTTAGCCCATCCCCTGACCCAAGACCCCACTAGTAACCCTCAGTTTGTTCTTTGTATTTAAGAGTCTCTTTTGGTTTGTCTCCCTCTCTGTTTTTATCTTATTGTTGCTTCCCTTCCCTTATGTTCATCTGTTCTGTTTCTTAAATTCCACATATGAGTGAAATCATATATTTGTCTTTTTTCTGACTGACTTATTTTGCTTAGCATAATATGCTCTAGTTCCATCCATGTTGTTGCAAATGGCAAGATTTCATTCTTTTTGATCACTGAGTAATATTCCATTGTGTGTTTATGCGTATATGTATATACACATATGCACACATATACATATACATATATGTATATACGTATACCACATATATGTATATATGTATACCACCATATACGTATATATGTGTATATATATATATATACACCACTTCTTTATCCATTCATCAGTCAATGGACATTGGGGCTCTTTCCATACTTTGGCTACTGTCAGTAGTGGTGCTATAAACATTAGGATGCATGTGCCCCTTCAAATCAACATTCCTGTATCCTTTGGATAAATACTCAGTAGGGCAATTGCTGGATCATAGAGTATAGTTTTATTTTTAATTTTTTTAGGAACCTCCATACTATTTTCCAGAGTGGCTGCATCAGTTTGCATTCCCACCCGCAGTGCAAAAGCGTTCCTTTTGAGAAAGAGAAAATTTAATGCAGGCTCCCCACTCAGCATGGAGCCCAATGTGGCGCTTGATCCTATGACCCTGGAATCATGACCTGAGCCAAAATTAAGAGTCTGATGCTTAACTAAGCCTCCCAAGCTTTCCATATGTGTGTGTGTGTGTGTGTGTTGGGGGGGGGTTAATGTTGTGTAAGTAAATATATTGTTTTATCTCAGGGTGACACTACTATTACTAAAGAATGCTACATTATAGCATGTAAAAATTTTGGAGACCTTGTGAAAACAAATATGACAAACTTTCTGTCTATGTAAAACACTTTGGGTATATATTATAAATGTCTGAGAATAATAATGTATAAATATAAAATGAATATTATGAATTATCACATAATCAAACATATTCTATCACACATAGTGTCTTTCAATGAAAACCAAGAATTGTTAATAGTATCTTACAATGATTGAGAGTAATTCAGTTTACAAATATTTAATCCCTTGATAGCAGGGTCCAAGTCTCCTCATTAAATTACTAGGAAAAAAGATTATGAATTAATCATACTAATATTTGGCCCAATTGAAAGGAAAGGAATATGAGCAATAAGGAATGTGAACAATAAGAAAGGAATGTGAGCAATAAGAAAAAAGTATGGAGAGATGATGCAATATTACATGATGTTTTCAAAGCCTCCTACATATTTCATCATATTTGCCATAATCTGTCAAATCATCTTTTATTAGAGTCTTTAAGCTTCCCCTAAAAACATGTCTTTCTTCAGCTTTTCTATTCTTGCTGCTGATTTTTCCTACAAAAAACTGGCAATAAATTAGTGATTTTTATGTCACTGACTTATAATGTAACATTCATGTCAATATCTGGTTGTCCTAAAACTGCATAATTGAAAGATTTGTCATATTACATAGTTATTTTAATAACTACCCTAGCTCCAAGAAGCAATCTCCAAAATGTAGTTTCTCATAACCTATGCCCAAGATATTTATACCAAATATATAAAATTAGTTCCAGATCTCTGCGTCTACCAGTATTTTGCTTAATACTCTCTTGAGAATCTGAAATAAAACATAGCGTACACACAAGAAATATAAAAACTTTATGCAATTTAAGGAATAATAATATCTTGGACTCTTACTGCTTATACCCAGGCCTACGAACAAGAATTTACCATACCTCAGAAGACACTGAGGCCTCCTCCCCATCATAATAACCTTTTTCCTCCCTCAAATAATGACTATCTTGAATTTTCTATGAATTATTCCCCTGCTTTCCTTTATAGCATTTATCATCATTGTGTGTATTTTTCCCCAAGTATATTGTTTATTTTATCTCTTTCTGAAGTTCATATAAATGAAATCTAATTCACATATTTTTGACTTACATTTATTTTGTTTTGAGATTGATGGTTGTGGTCCATTTTTGTTTTTTACTACTGTAGACTACTCTCTCCTATAGATACTCCAAATTATTCTTCCAGTCTATTATTGGTATTTATCATTTCCAGTTTTTGCCATTTGACACCATGGTGATATAAATCCTTTTGTACGTTTCTTCTTATTCCATGTGTCACTACAGCTTTTAGGGAATGCAAATATTTAACTATACTAGGGAATGACTAATTATTTTGTAAAATGAATATATCAATTTACACTTAGGCCAGCAGGGCAAGAGAGCACTTGTGATCATTCTTATCATCATTTAGAATTATCTGGCTTTTGCCTGTCACTTGCTTGTAAAATTTTGTTATATTGTGACTTCATTTTGAATTTCCCTTCTCAAATACTTATTGGTAGTTTGCTTATCTTTTTTAAAAAGTCTGTGTGTTTCATTGGTTCACTTTCTATTACATCATATCTTTCTTGACTCATGTCTTTCATATTTCCATAGACTACAGACATTCATCATTTTTTGGTAATTTGTATCACAAAATTTTTTTACTGTTTCAACTTGTATTTTGATGAACAGAATTTCATAATTAATATTGTCAAAATCATCAGTACTTTCCATTATTGCTTACACTTTTTTAAAATGTCTATTTATTTTGAGAGAGAAAGAGTTAGAGAGAGAGCCGGGGAGGGGCAGAGAGAGAGGGAGACAGATAATCCTAAGCAAGATCCACACTGTCAGCGCGGAGCCCAACATGAGGCTCAAACTCACAAACCACAAGATCATGACCTGAGCCGAAACCAAGAGTTGGATGCTTAACTGACTGAGCCACCCAAGCACCCCTATTGTTTACACTTTTGGATTTTATATAAAAAAAAATTATTTCACACACCAATATATTGTCCTGTATTCTAAACTTTTATTTTTTAATAGTCATGTTATTTATGGAATGTATTTATTTTGAATGATGAGAGGTAGGGCTGTATATTTTGTTTTTCCACATGGGTAGCCATTGTTCCATCACTTATTTGAAAGTTCATGTTTCCTGATTGATCTGCCACTCCATCTGTCATGTAACACGTGTCCATATGTAAGTGATTTTCTTCTGGGCTTGATATTTTATTTAATTGTTCTCTTTGTATTATAAATGGCCTTTCTTTTTTTATACTATACATTTTTAATGTATCAATCTATATGATAGAGCTAGTCCTCTGATTTTATCTTCATAAACATTACTACAGAGTGATTACTTTTTTGTCTCACTCAATCATGAATAAAGACTGATTCTGTATGGCATTGCTGTTCTGTAGAATTGTTTGGGACTAATAGGGAACTCCCCAGCATTACTTTTTTATCAACATTGCTAATAGTCCTAATTTTTACATATTCTTTATAGCTCCCTAACCAGTACAAAGCTGAATAGAAATGATAATAGTTGGAACACTTGTTTATTCTTGACCATAATGGTAATACTTTCAATTAACTATTATTAAGTACTCTGCTGTGGGAGGTTTATAGACATCTTTTATCAGGGTAAAAATAAAGTTTTCTATTTTCAAGATTGTTTATGAATCAGTTAAGATAACCATAGTTGTGGGGCCCCTGGGCGGCTCAGTCAGTTAAGCATCCGACTTCGGCTCAGGTAATGATCTTGCGGTTTGTGAGTTCGAGCCCCACATCAGGCTCTGTGCTGATACCTTGGAGCCTGGAGCATGCTTCAGGTTCTGTTTCCCTCTCTCTCTGCCCCTCCCCTGCTCGTGCTCTGTCTCTCTCTGTCTCTCAAAAATAAATAAATGTTAAAAAAAATTTAAAAAGATAACCATAGTTGTTACTTCCTAACTAAAAAACATTTGTGTATGTTTTCCTTTAGGATTATTACAGCTTTATGTTTTAGATTCATATCTATTTTTCATTTTGAGTTAAATTTTAGTTAAGATATTTTTCTGTATATTGATGCCCAATTGTTCCAGTCCCATTTCCATTTGTTGAGATTGCCTTTTCTTCATTTAATAACTTTGGCACAGTGTATAAAATCAATTGTGTGCAGAGGTCTACTTTTGGATTCCCTACTCTCATCTGTTGATATATGTATCAACGTTGATATATGTATTTTGCCAATACCAGACTGTCTTGAGCATATAAGCTTTGTAATATATCTCTAAATCAAGTAGTTTGAGTCCTTTATGTTGTAACTTAATTACATTTTTACAATACTATATAAATAATGCAAAATACCAAATTTTATAGTGTGTGTGTGTGTGTGTGTGTGTATGTGTGTGTGTAGACATTAAAGTCAATTGAGACCATCAACATGATCTAATGACTAAGAATTTGTGAGACAACTCCATCAGTGACACAATGAAACAGTTGCTGGAAATTCCTCTAGTTATTTTATCAATATATGCGCAGCATCCAGACTCTGACCAACTCACTTTTATATCCTGATAGAAACCTGAGCTTTGATGAAGTATTGGCATAACACCACAAACAAGGACAGAAAAGCAACATGAATCTCACAATTTTGTCGTGTCAGAAAACAAAAGTATGTTTGAAGTGTGTTGAATGTAAAGAATAGGAGTCCAACTTGAAGAGGACACCCACTGGAGAAGTAGGCATTAATGAGAATTAAGTATATAAATCTTTATACATGTTGTATATGCATACACACATCCCTCCCCAACACACACTTTTTCTGATGAAAGAATAGATATCACTACTGTCCTGACAGGTAAAGTGCTAGTAAATGTAAAATTGGGAGGGAGAAGGGACTATAGGTATATCATACTGTGATCCATAGGTACCATTTTCAGAATTATTAATGAGATAAATCTAATTAGTAAGAAAATTATTAAAATAACATAAAGCTGTAGTAAAAATATTGATTCTCAGAGCCTATGTAAATAGACTATATATGAATGAATATTTGCTCAGCAAAAAATTTTCTCTAAGGCTGGCAATCTTTCTTTTTTTAAAATTTTTTAAAGTTATTTGTTTATTTTGAGAAAGACAGAGACAGTGTGAGCAGGAGAGGAGTAGAGAGAGAGGGAGAGAGAGAATCCCAAGCAGGCTCCTCACTGTCAGCACAGAGCCTGATTGGAGGTTTGAAACCACAAAGCATGAGATATGACCTAAGCAGAAAACCAAGAGTCAGGCACTTAACCTACTGAGCCACCCAGGCACCCCTAAGTCTGACATCCTTCCTACCAATTACTAAAAGTTAGTAGAATGAGAAGGCACAAATAAAGTGGACTAGGAAACTCATAAAATATAATGGAATATTGGAAGGATATTCATGTTGACAATCTAGAATTTAAAACACTGTTATTGTAAAGATACATTCTTCGTAATTCTGTATCTAAAGTTCGTTCACAGAAATATTTTTCTCAACAATGTCTTTTCATGTGCCTTTTTTATAGTCACTGTTTTCTTACAAGTATTATTTCCTCCTCTGCTCATTGTACTTTTGTCCTCTGTAAATCAATCTAGTGACCATCAGTGATGCTTCCTGTGGGAGTGTTCTGGAGTGTATAAAGTACATCAAGAGAGAAGAATCACAGGTGTTAATTATAGTGAAAATCTCAAATCGCTGATGGTCATAACCTACTGCAACATCTGGAGCTTATCTTTTAAAAAAAGTCTAAAAGGTTACTACTTTTAGATTTTAGCATTAGTATAGAGAAAGTTAAATCACAGATGGCATAATTCTTTTTATATATCACCAGAGAGTTTTAATATATCATAGTACAGTGGAATGCTTTAGACATATGATCTTCTTAAAATGATAAAATTTACCATATAGTTTCTTAAACATATTCTCTGAGGCCATAACATGGAGGTCAAGCATTATTAATCTTGAAAAATAAAGACAATATAAAATCATAAAGGAAAATAGAGACAAGTCTTTTCAAGAAATGTGATAACTTTATCCTCCTTTGTTTTTAATAAATAGCAATGCCTCCTCTCCAATTGTGTTTGATTTTAATGAATTTGAACATATTATCAGTTTATTTAATTACTAGTAGAAATGTTTGCTTGTAGCAAAGTTACCACCTCTCTGAGTCTTTTTATATCCTATGTTTATTAGTTAAAAGTACAGCCATATATATGTCTATGTATACTTATACACACACATATATATGTGTGTGTGTAAGTAAAAATAAAAAGAGGTTAGATCTGTGATTTTGGTTGAAAATAAAACACTATAGGAAGAAATATAATAAATAAAATATAATGGTTAGTATAAGGGAAATATAAAATATAAACAGAATCAGTGAAACAAAAATATTTCTATACATAAAATCAAATAGTTACTTCCTTAAAAAGATTAATAAAATTGCCTAAATATATTACTCTAGAATGAAAGCAATAATAAAACAATTTTTATAATCAAGAATATAAAAGACAGTCACCACACAATCTATAGACATTAAAAAGTTAATAATATAACGAACTTGATTTTGGCAACAAATTTGTCAATGATGTTAAAATGGAAAGTTTCTCCAAACTATAATGTTCCAAAACTGACAGAAAGAAAATTGAAAATCTACATATTCTACTATCTGTCAAGGTAATTGAACACATTATTAAATTTTTAACATAAAATCCCTGATGAAATTGTCTATTTTCAAGTTTTTATTTTAGTTCTGGTTAGTTAACATATAGTGTAATATTGGTTTCAGGAGTAGAATTTAGGGATTCATTCTTACATATAACACCCAGTGCTCATTACAAGTGCCCTCCTTAATACCCCTTGCCCATTTAGCCCATTCCCCAGCCAATTCCCCTCCAGCAATCCTCACTTTGTTTTCTATAGTTAATAGTCTCTTATGGTTTGCCTTCATCTCTTTTTTTTCCTTCCTTCTTGTATGTCCACCTGTTTTGTTTCTTAATTCCACATGAGTGAAATTATATGGTATTTGTCTTTCAACAGACTTATTTCACTTATATATACACTCTAGCTCCATTCACATCATTGCAAATAGCAAGATATCATTATTTTTATATCTGAGCAATATTCCATTACACACACACACACACACACACACACACACACACACACACCACATCTTCTTTATCCATTTATATATACCAAATCTTTTTTATCCATTCAGCAGTCAACGGACATTTGGGCTCTTTCCATAATTTGGCTATTGTTGATAATGCTGCTATAAACACTGAGAGCAAATGCCCCTTCGGATCAGTATCTTTGTATCCTTTGCGTAAATAGTAGTGTCATTGCTTGACCCTTTGGAAAAATGTCAATTCATGTCTTCTGCCCATTTCCTAACTGGATTATTTGTTTATTACATGTTGAGTTTGATATAGTCTTTACAGATTTTGGTACTAACTATAAGATATCTCATTTGCAAATATCTTCCCATTCTATAAGCTCCCTTTTAGTTTTGTTGATTGATTACTTTGCTATGCAGAAGCTTTTTATCTTGAAGTCCCAATAGTTCATTTTTGTTTTTATTTCCCTTGCCTCCAGAGACATGTCTAGTAAGACATTGCTATGACTAAGGTAAAAGAAATTGCTGCCTGTGTTCTCCTTTAGGATTGATGGTTTCTTGTCTTATATTTAGGTCTTTAATCAACTTTGAATTTATTTTTGTGTATGATGTAAAAAAATGGTCCAGTTTCATTCATCTACCTGTTGCTGTCCAGTTTTCCCAACACCATTTGTTGAAAGACTTTTTTCCCACTGGATATTCTTTCCTGCTTTGTCGAAGTTTAGTTGACCATAGAATTGTGGGTTCATATCTGGGTTTTGTATCCTTTTTCATTGATCTATGTGTCTGCTTTTGTGCTAAGACCATACTGTCTTGATGATTACAGCTTTGTAATCTAGCTTGAAGTCCAGAATTGTGATGCCTTCAACTTTGCTTTCTTTTTCAAGATTGCTTTGGCTATTTGAGGTCTTTTGTGGTTCCATACAAATTTTAGGATTGTTTGTTCTAGTTCTATGAAAAATGCTGGTGGTGTTTTTAAAGAGATTGTATTAAATGTGTATATTGCTTTGGGTAGTATCAACATTTTAATAATATTTGTTCTTCCAATCGATCAGCATAGAATGTTTTTCCATTTCTTTTTGTCATCTTTAATTTCTTTCATAACTGTTCTATAGTTAGTTAGTTGGTTAGTTAGTTAGTTAGTTAGTTAGCTTCAGAGTACAGGTCTTTTACCTCCCCCCCTTTGATTAGGTTTATTTCCTAGCTATCTTATGGTTTTCGGTGCAGTTGTAAATGGGGTAGACTCCTTGATTTCTCTTTCTGCTACTTCATTATTGGTGTTTAGAAGTTCAACAGATTATGCATGATAATTCTATATCCCACAACTTTACTGAATTGACGTATCAGTTCTATAAAATTTTGGGGGGAGTATTTTGAGTTTCTACATAGAGCATCATGTCATCTACAAATAGTGAAAGTTTGACTTCTTTGCCAATTTGGATGCTTTTTATTTCTTTGTGTTGTCTGACAGCTGACGCTAGGACTTCCCGTACTATGTTACATAACAATGGTGAGAGTGGACATCCCTGTCTTGTTCCTGACCATAGAGAAAAAGCTCTCAGTTCTTCCCCATTGAGGATAATATCACCTGTGTGTCTTTCATACGTGGACTTTATGATTTGAGGTATGTTTCTTCTATCTCTACTTTGTTGAGGGTTTTTATCAAGAATGGGTGTTGTACTTTGTCAAATGCTTTTTCTGCATCTATTGAGAATATCAGATGGTACTTATCCTTTCTTTTATTAAGGTGGTGTGTCATGTTGATTGATTTGTGAATATCGAACCATCCTTGCTGCCCAGGAATAAATCCCACTTGATCATGGTGAATAATTTTTTTCATATACTGTTGGATTTGATTTGCTAGTATCTTGCTGAGAATTTTTGCATCCATATTTATCAGAATTATCTTATAATTCTCCTTTTCAGTGTGCTTTTTGTCTGGTTTGGTACTCAAGGTAATGCTGGCCTCATAGAAGGAGTTTGGAAATTTTCTTTCCATTTCTATTTTTTAGAGCAGTTTGAAAAGAATAGGTATAAACTCTTCTTTAAGTATTTGGTAGAGGGGTGCCTGGGTGGCTCAGTCACTTAAGCGTCTGACTTCAGCTCAGGTCATGATTCCGCGCTCCCTGAGTTCGAGCCCCACATCCGGCTCTGTGCTGACAGCTCAGAGCCTGGAGCCTGCTTCATATTCTGTGTCTCCCTCTCTCTCTGGACCTCCCCCTGTTCATGCTCTGTCTCTCTCTGTCTCGAAAATAAATAAACGTTAAAAAAGAAATGCAAGTAGTTTTAAAAAAATAAATAAATGTCTGGTAGAATTCCCCTGGGAATCCACCTGGCCCTGGATTTTTGTTTCTTGGGAGATTTTTGATTGCTTATTCAATTTCTTTGCTGGTTATGGGTCTGTTCAAATGTTCTATTTCTTCCTGTGCCAATTTTGGCAGGTTACACTTTTCTAAGAATTTATCCATTTCTTCCTGATTGCCCAACTTGTTGGCATATAATTTTTTATAATATTCTCTTATAATTTTTTGTATTTCTGTGGGACTGGTTGTGATCTCTCCTCTCAGTTGAGATTTTGTTTATTTGGGTCCTTTTGTCTCTTCTTTTTGATAAGTCTGGCTACAAGTTTATCAATGTTATTAATTCTTTCAGAAAAGCAATTCCCAGGGGAGCCTGGGTGGCTCAGTCTGTTAAGCATCTCACTCTTGTTTTCGGCTCAGGTCATGATCTCAGTTTCATGAGATCAAGCCCCATGTCTAGTTCTGCACTGACAACATGGATTCTGCTTGGGATTCTCTCTCTCTCCTTCTCTGTCTCTCTTTCTGTCTCTCTCTCTGTCTGCACCCCTCCCCTGCTTGCTTGCATGCATGTGCTCTCTCTTTCTCAAAATAAATAAATAAACATTAAAAAAAAAAAAGAACTAGCTCCTAGTTTCACAAATCTGTTCTACTGGGATTTTTGTTTGTTTTTATATCATTCATTTCTTTTCTAATCTTTATCATTTCCCTTCTTCTGCTGGTTTTAGGCTTTATTTTCTGTTCCTTTTCTCCTTTAGGTGTAAGGTTAGGTTGTGTACTTGAGATTTTTCTTGCTACTTGGGTTATTCTGTATTGCTTTATACTTCCCTCTTATGACAGCTTTCGCTGCAACCGAAAGTTTTGGACTGCCATGTTTTCATTTTTATTTGCTTCCATGTATTTTTTAATATATGCTTTAATTTCCTGGTTAACCCATTCATTCATTAGTAGGATGTCTTTAACCTTGATGTATTTGGGGGCTTTCCTTTTTTTTTTTTTTTTTTTTTTGTGGTTGACTTCAAATTTCATAGCACTGTAGTCTGAAAATATGCATGGTATTATCTCAGTCTTTTTGTACTTGTTGAGACCTGATTTGTGACCTAGTATGTGATCTACTCTGGGGAATATATACCTCAAAAAAAATGTGTATTCTTTAGGATGTACTGCTTTAAGAGGAAATGTTCTGAATATATCTGTTAAGCCCATCTGATCCAGTGTATCATTCAAAGCCATCATTTCATTATTGATTTTCTGCTTAGATGATCTGTCCATTGTTGTAAGTGGGGTGTTAAAGCCCCCTACTATTTTGGATAAAACTCTTTATTATGATATAGTGCCCACCTTCATCTGTTGTAACAGTCTTTGGTTTAAAATCTAGTTTTTCTGATAGACGTATGGCTACTCACTAAATTATTCTAAACATTTAAGAAAGTACTACCAATATTAGCTAAAACCTCCCCAGGTTTTAGGTACTCCTCAGAATATTGAGGTAATACTTTCCAGCTATTTCATGTATCAACATACTTTGAAATCAAAATCTGAAAAATCCATCATAAGAAAAATTAAAGATCTGTATATCTTATAGGCCAAGACAGAAAAATCCTAAATGAATAAAATTATATATAAAGTATTATTTGTGAAAAAAAATGACATGTAAAATAAGATAATTCAACATGACCAATGCAATTTATTCTTAAAATTTGTGTTTAATTTAACATTAAAAAACAAACAAACAAACAAACAAACAAAAAGGGCATGTAATAATTGGTACTCAATTTCAGCAAATGTGATTTCTGTTTAGGATTTTTCTATATTTGTCCTTGAGAGGTATAGAAGGAAGAAATGAGAGATAATATGCTCATTCTTTTAAAGAATTAATGGATTTGTTGGTGAACCTCTAACCAGTTTAAATAAGAAAAAAAGACACAAATTACCAATATTAGGAATGGAAAAGTAGCCATCACTCCTGAATCCTGAGACATTAAAAGGGTAATAAGGGAATTATATGCCCATAAATTCAATCTTAGGTGAAATGAGCAAATTTCTTGAAAGACACCATATATATTAAATATATATATATTAAATATATATATAATATATATATTATATATATATTAAAATCCTTCTCCTCCAAAAAATTCTAGCTCCAGATTTTTCACTGGTGAATTCCACAAAGCACTTAAATGTAAATATAACACCTGTTTTATACAAGATTCACCAGAAAATACAAAGATGGGAATACTTCTCAACTCATTTTGTGAAACTAGTCTTGTCCTGATACCAGATTCAGATAAAGAAAGCATAAGAAAATAAAACCATAGACTCTTATTCATCACAATTACAGATCAACAATTATCAAGAAGAAAAGTAGTCCATCAAATCTAGCAATATATAATAAAACCTCATATTTAAGAAGGACTCATAACAGAAATGCAAGTTTTGTGCAACATTCAAAAATTGAAATTAGAAAATCAGTCTTCAATAAAATGATCCAAAGCTTTTAGAATAAATGCCTTTTATCTAGGGCTGTGGTATGGAATAAAAAAGATGAGTTTGGAGTATCTTGCATAATTCCAGAAAATAAAAAAGTGCTCCCATCCCTCACAAAAGCAAAACAAAATAAAATAAAACATAATGTCCAAATTATGCAAAAAGGACACAGGGGCCAAGTGAAAGAGATACCAGTGACCAAATTTGGAATAATTTGAGCAAGAAAATCAATAATATGGTATTGTATTATACTACACTGCATTAGACATTACTGTAAAATGGACATCATATTTATATTAGTATATAATGATTAAATAAATAAAGGTCAAAGCATGGGAATCTTTTGTGCAGAAAAATTCCAAATAATTTATGTAAATATTCCTTGCTCAAGCAGGTGTAATGTAACTTCTCATCCTACAAGTATGGATTGTGGATAGTAACTTCCCTCCAAAGACAACAGTATGGAAAGGGGTGAGGGACAGAATAATTTTACAATGAAGAAAGCTTACAAAACTATTTCAACCTGAAAAGTCATGATAGCATGTATCCTGATAGGAATGATGAGACTAGAACTTAGTCTTTTGGTCTTCCTTCCATTTAATTATGAAGAACCATAAGACAAATACCAGTTTGAAGCACATTCTGGGAAACATCTGATCAGTACTCTTCAACACTGTCAACTCTTCAAGAACAACAAAAAGTCATAGCCAAATGAAGCATAAGGAGATATGGTCACTGAGTGTAATATTGAGATAAGATTCTGTAACAGAAAAAAAGACATTAGATAAAAGTTAAGGAAATTTGTAAAAGATGGGCTTTCTTAAATAATAATTTATTAATGTTGATTCATGAAATGTAGCACATTTAGCGAACCAATGTAAGATGTTAATAAAGGAAAACAGTGTGGGCACTAAGAAACTCTGTATTATCTTCATAGTGTTTCTGTAAATATCAAACTATTCTAAAATTAAAAGCTTATTTAAATGTTAATCAATGTGTTCTAAGACTTTTCAAAAATCCATATAATTATAATCATATCATTTGGTCTAGAAAAAAATTGGCATCATTCAACATATATTCATGTTAAAAATTCTCAGCAAACTTGGAATAGAAGAAAATATTTTTGTCCTGATAAAGGGTGTCTAAGAAATACTCACAGTCAACATCACACTGTATGATAAAAGATTGAATGTTTTACCTCTAAGATCAGGAACAAAGCACAAATATTCATTCTCATCACTTTTATTTAACATTGTATTGTATTGAAAGTCTTAGCAGTACCCTAAGACAAGAAAAATAAATGTAAGCAAATTGGAAAAGAAGAAATAAAATTGTCCCTATTTATAGATAATAAATTAGCAATCTAGAAAATCCAAATAATCTAAAAAGTTCACAAAATTAATAAATGAGTTCAGGAAGGTCATAAAATGCAATTTAAAAACATATTTTAAAATCTCATTTCTATATTTTAGCATTGACAATGTAGAAACCACAATTTAAAAAGATATTATTTATAACAGGTAAAAACATTGAAATGCTGAGTTACAAATCTTACAAAATATGTGCAGGAACTGTAGACCAAAAATAAGGAATCACAGACCCAAATAAATAGAGCGATATACTATGTACTTCGTTTGGAAGACTCAACAAAGCAAATGTCCCCAAATTGATCTATGAATTCAGTGGAATCACAATAAAAATCACCTCAGAATTTTTTTTAAGTATCCGCAAACTAGTGTCAAAATTTAAATAGGACTCATAGGAACTAAAGCTACTAAAACAATCTTGAAAACGAAAAATATAGCTGAATTATTCACACTAACCAATATCAAACAACCTATAGTGTTAGATGCTGTAATCAATAAAAGGTGGTAGTGACAAAAGTATAATCAAAAAGATTGATGGGATAATAGAGTCCAGAAATTAATCCACACAGGGGCTTTTTGGGTGGCTCAGTCTGGTTTTGGCTCAGGTCAAGATCTCACAGTTCACGAATTCAGGCTGCGCATTGGGCCCTGTGCTGACAGTGCAGAGCCTGCTTGGGACTCTCTCTCCCCCTCTCTCTCTGTCCCTCCCCTGCTCACTTTCTCTAAATAAATAAATAAATAAATAAATAAATAAATAAATAAATAAATAAAATTTATTAAAAAAAAGAAGAAATTAATCCACCAAATGTGGTCATTTGGTTTTTGGCAAAAGTGCAAAAGCATAGCAATGGAGAAGGCATAGCAGGTTTAACAAGTGGTGCTGATTCTATTTACATAAAATTCTAGAAATTGCAAACTAATCTATAGTGCCAGAAAACAAATCAATCATTGTCATATAATTGGGAGATAGGAAAGATTGCATATTTGGGGGAAGATATAAATGTTGGGTATTTTGATATTGGTAATGGTCTCTTGGAGCATATGTACAGTTTATTGTATGTCAATTATACCTCAATGTATACAAATTTTCAAAATTATAATAAAAAAACCCATACTTCATATTGTTATTTTAGTCCAAGGTATGCATTATTCAATTATGTAAAAAGATACTTTAACACACAAAAGCAATTTTTTTTAAAAAAGAACAGTTATTAAACAAATACATCAGGCAGCAAATTAGTGCTTATCCCACTTTATCTTTACTACTACCCTTTGAGGCAGTAACTTTATTTTAGAAATAGATTCAGAAGTTCAGAGACATTAGGTAACACTGCAAATTACAAAACAATGTCTTGGGTGCCTGGGTGGCTCAGTTGGTTAAACATCTAACTTCGGCTCAGGTCATGATCTTACAATGAGTTCGAGTCCTGCATAGGGCTCTGTGCTGACAGCTCAGAACCTGGAGCTTGCTTCGAATTCTGTGTCTCCCTCTCTCTCTGCCCCTCCCCTGCTCATGCTCTGTCTCTTTGTCTCTCAAAAATAAACAAACATTTAAAAACAAACAACCAAAAAAAAGTCAGAGGAAAGTTTACGATAATTGCTGAACTGAACTTTCCTAATAAAATGTGTATCTCCCTAACAGTGTAGTTGGAATGTTTGGATATGACACCATCAGATTTGTAAGGGTGTGATGGGAAGAAATAATTGCAAGAAGACCAGATAGGTGGCTAACTTCAGTATTCTATACAACAAGCAATTGCAGTCTGTACTGGGACAGTGGAAATGAAGATAAAGGGATATATCCAAAATATATTTATAAGAAAACTCACTTATACATACATATCCCAGTGACTTTGTGAACATGACAAAATAGTTTTTGTTGTTTAGAGCAAATAAAATTATTAATAACAAAATTAATTACCTTTGTTTAATTTATTTCGGTCTCTTTGAATATATTAAAGTTATAGTCTCTAAATATTGCTTCATCTTAAATCTATCATTGGAATTAATTTAACTTACATTTATTAAGATACTACATTGTTCATATTGCTTGGCTAAGAAAATGTAATGAAAGCCATGTTATTGAAAATATGATCCTAACAAATACCAAATCCAAACATGTTAATTATCTGTGTGGATTTCAGTTATCAACTTAGTATCAACACCATCTGCTTTCAGGAACTACAATTCCCTAAACACCTTTTGGTATGATAACTGGATAGAGTCTGCTAATGAGCCACTATTAGGATATTTGTAAGGTGGAAGAAAAGGAGAGACCAGTGTTCTTCAGATGCAGTTGTGGGTCTAGGGCATGTTCAAAGCAACTGGCAGCAGGCCCCTGTGAAGCATTTGCTTAGATATTGTAGCTTCTGGGGCTACCAGGGTCTCCTTCAGAATCATTGGTTCCTGTGTAATAGCGGGGAGCTCCCGGTAGATTCTTGATACTTAAAACAGCTGCTGTGGAAGACCTCTTGTGAAACCACCTGATTTGTCACTGCAGGGGAGTCCTTTAATGATAGCTTCTGGCTTCCTTGATCTATACTCCATCCAACCCATATAATGGGTGAGTTAAGTGTCTAATCCTCTGTATGCAACATATACTTGAAATAGAAGTAATACTTTCTGCTTCTCCTGATGGAGCTCCAATTCAAGACCTAATTTTAGACTTTATTAGACTACTGTAAGACTACTTCAGGTACATTGTTAGGTTTTTACTGTTTCCCCACACCTCTATATACCTATATAAAATTATCTTTACGTGTTCATTGGACTTTCGAATATATATATAGGTCCTTTTATTAGACCCACAGTTTTTAAACACAGAGATATTTACCTTTGGATCTCAGTCCCTGGAACTGCTGGGCCTCTGCCTGGCACTAGCAAATGCTCATTTAGTGTCTATTAATTGTTTATTGAAATGTTTATAGCATTAAGTGAATTTATTTTTACCCAAGGATCGGCATTATGCTATCTATTTTGAAAATAATAGAAAGGGTGTTAAGACAGTATCCACATGGACTGGGGAAGTATAGAGATATGTTTTATATAAAATTTTATATTATCCTACCATCTATATAGTAAAAGAATCTCTGTAACCAATATTGGAGAATTAATGGTGTGCAGCCATAGTTTTATTATTTTTAACAGGCCTAAAGTTTGAGTAACCCATAATAGTTTTTGATAACTTAAAAAAGCAAGAAACTTATCTCATTCACTTAAAAGAGAAATATGAAATGAATTTCATGAAGAAAAATTACCCAGGGGATAGTCAAAATTTTGCAGTATAAAAGACTTACCCATTCTCCCTTTATTAGCTTTGTAGACATAACTGCAAAATTAACAAACCATGAAATTCAACACCACACCAAACACTAACAGATGCCTGACTTTGCAGTTGCTAGAGCAAAAACCCACAAATATATTTCAAGAATTGGAAGAGAGATCATTTTGCTTCCTTTGAACATTCATGCATTTGCATGCTTTATTCAGAGCTATTTAGAAAAGATTCCTATTAAATGTACACGCCAGATCATTGGTGCAATATAGGAAACATTTCAAAACTCATTGAAGCGTTGCCATCATGTGTCATACTTGCAAATATAAGTTGTAGACAACAGTGATAATCACAAATGTTTTATAGAGAAAAAAATTAAATGCCACATCTTTGTGTGTTATTGCAGATCTACTCACAAGGGCTATGTCTCTTTCACTTGAGATATTAAAATTATAAACGAAATTTTATCTCTAAAATAATATGGTAATTATTAGTAGATTTTTTCCTTAATCATAATATTACCAACATTAATTTTGTCAAGAATTTGATTGCTTTATGTTTATAATTCTTTTCATATACTTGAACTTTATATAAAATTACTTTGAAATTATTGAGATGAAATTTAGTCCATTTATAAATCAATTACTGCCTTAGAAATAAAACTATGCTCTTTGATCCATATATTCAATTCTTAGGATTTTATCCTAAGGACAGAATCAGAGATGTAGAAGATTTATATACAAATATGGTCAGTCACATATTGATTATCTTTGTAATAGTGGAAAAATTATAAATAAGCTAAATATCCAGTGATAGCAGAATGACTTAATATAATTTATCCATATAACACACCATGCAGCCATATCTGTATTTTAGAAGAGACTGTTAAATCACATGGAGAAAATGTTTACATATCCTTTTTTTTTTACTGACGTTATTTCACTGTATATTTTTGTCTCCCCACCATTCCATCTGTCTGACTACCACTACTACTCTGTCCTATCATAACATTCCATACATACTTAAAACCAAGAAAAGGGCAGAGGAGCTCCATCTTTAAAAACTAAGTAGGCATTTCGGACAACACATTCTTGGCAATGGAACCTGGACAACATTTATCAGACACAGTAGGGAAAGTTCTCACTCTGCATTATAAAAAGGATAGCCATGTATCAACTGTTACAGAAAGGCAACAAGACAGAAACTTTAACGAACTGTTTAAACCATTTTAAACTATTTTCTTTAAAAGACTTCTTCCACTTCCAGAGATCTTGAATAGCCTCTTGGTCAGTCATCCAGAAGCAATTACAGAATTGATGAACTTGGCTTCCACTTTGGGAAGAAAACCACCTTTTTCTATACTTGCTAGCACTTTTGCTTTAATGTCTTCTATGAAACTAGATCCTGTCAGTGTTTTGGTAGTCTTTTCCTGGTTTTTGAAGAATTCTTGACCTTTTGATCTTGGTCTTGATGATTTTGAGTCTTTTCCATTCTGGTTTGATTTTGTGCATTTTTTGGCTAGAATAGCCATATAGATTTTGAGTGGAATCTCATGTAGATTTCTTTACTGGAGGCTTTTCTTCAGCTTCGTCATCATCAAATTCATCATTATTGTCATCATCTTCATATCATTTTCATCAGCAGCAAGTTTTACTTTTATTCTGTGGAAATTTGCTACCACTTCCTGGGACAGAAGACCTTCCAGCTATACTATGGAGTTTCACATTCTCTTCCTATTCATCTTCTGACTCTGCATCTTCCTCCATAGCTACTAAGTGCTGTCTACAAATATGCATGTGCCCTGAACCAAATTTCAACCATAAGACCACAGGTGGTATTATTTCACAGCCCCCAAGGGAAACTATTGGCTGTACAGATATTTTCAAAGTGACTTTAATTGGACTGCCTTCATGATTCCTTATCTCTGCTTCAACAATGTATAATCCATCCTTTGCACCAGCCCCAAACTGACCGTTCTTAAAGATGATTGGTGCTCACTTCCTTCATTATCCACTGTAAAGTGATAATCTTTGTCAGCTTTTAGTTAACAACCAAAAAGATAGCTCTGGGGCTTCAGAGGACTCATGTCCACATCCACTGAGTCTTCCATGGGGTGTGGTGGCACATACATAGATGGGAGAGAAGGCTGACAGAGATAAACGATTACTGTTCCAGAGAACAGCTATGTAGGACAGAATCACAACATGAAAATCTTTACATTGTAATGAGTAATTAAGTACAACCACAATTTTTAAAAGGTTATGAAATATCACCTCCACTCAAGGGTATAATATGAATACACAAACATACACTCACATTCACAAATGAAATCTGTGGCTGGTGTGTAAAGCAAAATGTTAATAGTGGGTCTCTCTGAGAAGACATAGGTAGGTCTTATCTCCCCCTTTGTACATTTCTGTCTTTTAAGATTATCTATTGTAAACATTAGCAAAAATACAAATAATTGCTGTTGTTTTAAAAATTTAATAACAGAACATAGTTTGAACTGCCAACAACTTGCACAATAATCAAAGTATTTAATATTATGTGAATTTAGTATTATATGAATTGTGTAAACAACATTATGAGACCAACATATCTGTAAAGTCTTGACTTAGAAATTAAGAGATTACACAATTCTTTATATAATGATCAGGTACAACGTTTCAGAATACTTGAAGTGTTCTCAATCAAATTCAATACTGATCGCAGAAATATCAATTTCCATTAATATGCTAGAGGTAAGAATTCAGTCATTATTAAAAAAAAAAGAAAAAAGAAAAATGCTGCTATAGGTTAGGTACTATGGTAAAGATTAAACATTTTTTAATTTATGTTATTTAAAAATATCAAGTATTCAAAAGGTTATCAAATAGCTTCAAGTACAAGAGAACTCCTAACAAGTATACCTACCCATATAATTTGTGGAGGCTTCTCAGAGAAAAATGTTTGAGCTGAGACAAAAAATGAATGGAATAGATGTAGAATAAAACAGCATTTTGAATAGACAGTAGCTTTGGCTAAGATGCAAAAATGGAATCGTGAACATGTAAAGAACTGTAAAATCCCGGCATTGGAATGAAGATGGCATTGACAGAGAATGCAGAAACAGTGTTTCTGTGATAGTAGCTGGACTGCCTGTGAAGGCAGTGTCTTCCACTATCTAAAACAGGTGGTCTTTTATTCTGGGGACAATGGGAAGCCACTGCTTAGTTTTTGGTAAAGAAATTCCATTATCATATATATTTTTTTCAATATATGAAGTTTATTGTCAAATTGGTTTCCATACAACACCCAGTGCTCATCCCAAAAGGTGCCCTCCTCAATACCCATCACCCACCCTCCCCTCCCTCCCACCCCCCATCAACCCTCAGTTTGTTCTCATATTTTTTTTTAAGTTTACTCTTTTACATTGTAGAGACTGGATTGAAGGAGGAGGGATGTTGATATCAAATGGATGTTAGAAGATTACCAATAAATTGAAAAGGATGGTGACCTGGACCATGGTTGTGGCAATAAAGATGGACTGTAGTAGGCAGACTGGTGAGATTTGGGGCTCATAGAGTAGAAGAAATCATGCATGACTCACAAGTTTCAAGCTTGAGCAACTGTGTAAATGACAGTGCTATTTATTTAAAATGAACAACAGGCATGGGGAAGATTTAGAAGAAGGTAATAACTCTAGTTTAATTTGAGCTATCTTTGTGATAGGTAGGTGAAGATTTTGAGTAGGTGGTTTGATACTTATGAATGGAGCTCAGAAAAAATGTCTAGTTTCAAATGTGTGTGTGTTACTGGTAATTAGAAAACACCCAAATGTGTGTTACTGGAGATAGTTGGGCAAATTTCACTCTGAGGCCATGGGAATCTCTTATAACTTGCCATTCAAATAATGATTTTTAATTTCTTGCCCTTGAGGAAAATATAGGATTAAGAAATTATACATATTAAGTAAAATATACAAATAATTGTGTGAAAAGGGAAAGAATAATAATATTGTCAAAATTCTGGTGCAAAATTTTTGTGTATGTGTGTGTGTGTGTAGTAGAAGTAGGATAGTAAGAGTAGGATGTTCCTCTTAATCTTGCAAATGAGATAGGAAGGTTGGGATAAGATGTCACTAATAAATCTATTCCAAATGTTAATGGAAGTATGTGATGCCTGGGGCCTGCCATTTCTGTCTCAAGAATTATGATAAGAATGAATTAAAATACTTACCCAATTTGAAACAAGTTCCCAGCTTTACCTTGAGAGCTTGTCCATGAAATGTAGATAAATCCTTCTTTGTCCACCCATTTATTAGAGTTAGCTCATCCATGGTTGCCATGAATGCTCGGAAATCTCTCCTGGGGTGGAGGACTAAAAGCAGTGCTGGTGACATCTAAACATTGTTTAGCATTTCCCTGAAGTGGAAGCAAGTAGTCTGTTTAAAACACGACAAACAGAAACCCCATCTCTTGAAATCCTAAAACATCCATTACGTTATGCATAAAACCAACAGTGCATGTTCTATGTCTTTATTAAGATCTTTACTACTTCCAAAAAAATCCTTATGAGCACTACCTGTATTATCTGAGACCCTAAATGCATTAGAATATGTTTCTATGAATTACAAGTTGGATAAATATTAATTTTGTGGGGTATTCCTTTTACTCCTCTAAATATATATATATATATGTATATTATGTATATATATATATATATATATATATATATATATATATATATATATGTATGTGTGTGTGTGTGCGCGCGCGCGCGTGTGTGTGTGTACACACAGCTTCACTATTTCCTAGTTTTAAATGTAATTGTGGAGAAGTCTGAGGTCAATCAGTCTGATTATCCATGTCACTGTTTTTTCTTGCCCTGATAGCTTTTATTTTATCTTAACATTTTAAAGCTTTGTAACTTCACCCAAATATATCTTCATATTGCTGATTTTCTGTGCAGTTTTTTCCTAAAACTTTTATTTTCTTTTGAGAAATTTCCTTCTCTCATTATCCCATAGAAATAAAAAAAAAAAAAAAAGAAAGGTAAACATCTGTCCTCTATTTTGGTTCTGATTCTATCAGCTGATCATCCATCTTTTTCTTCCTTACTTGAGTTACATGGGTCACTGTGACATTGCCTTTGTTGTGACAATTCCCCACTGTGCTTTAATTCTTCTCATCTACATGATTTTCCTCTCTCTAGTCTACATGTTTATTTCAGAACTTTTCTTCATGTCTTGATTCATTATTAGGTTCACTTCTATTCTTCCCGGTTTTCTTTTTTTCTAAGTTCTATAATAGTTTTGCTTCAGTTTGTTCCTCAAAGTGGATCTTTCTCTTCTATGTCACATTTCATAGCCCTTGAACAGTCTTATACTTGTTAGTTTTTTAATCTTCATTGTTATTAAGAGAGTATAAATATTTACTGTTAAATTATTTGTTTCTTTCCATAAAATATGTGGTCATCTGTCTCTTGTAGAGTTTATGATACCTCTTACTTAAAAAAAAATTTTTTTTTAATGTTTATTTATTTTTGAGGCAGAGAGAGACAGAGCATGAACGGGGGAGGGTCAGAGACAGAGGGAGACACAGAATCTGAAGCAGGATCCAGGCTCTGAGTTGTCAGCACAGAGCCCGACATGGGGCTCGAACTCACAGACCGTGAGTTCATGACCTGAGCCGAAGTTGGACGGTCAAGCAACTGAGCCACCCAGGCGTCCCATTACCTCTTACTTCTTAATATTTTGCTCTATTTCAGTGTATTTGCTACTTTTTCTGTTTATTTTTAGGCAAAGAGTTTTTATGTTTTTCATTTAATTCAATATTTTCTTCCCAAATATATCTTTAGTGTATCATTTCTCTTGTTTTTACTACCATAAAAACAAGTTGTTATTTGTACAATTACTTCAAAACATCAGTTTGAAGACTATGGGCTGATGGTCTTTATTCTGTGTTTCATTTCTATATAGCTAAGGGATATCAGGTCAGAGAATGGGGAACCATATATCTTATTCTAGTCTTCTCTCAAATGTCGGAGTTCCTTGGGAGGGCCATTGTGTTTTGGAGTGCACATTAATAACAGATGCAACAATAAGCATTTACTTCTGCCAGGGACAAAAAGTCCATTCCTCTAATTCTAATCCCTTTTCAGCTACTTTTGCAGCTGGAATTACAGGAAATAGATACAACTTAGGTACACTTTTATTTTAGCCTACTGTTATTTATTTACTTTTTGGTAATTTCTGTCATGCAAAAGCAGGAGTACGCCCAAAGTCACCCAAATGGTTGGGGACTTATTTGAGGAAATAAAAGTCCAGTGTGGATGAAAAGCAAGGAAAAAGACAGTGTGGGTGAAATGGAAATGTTGAAGTTGAAGAAATACACAGTAGCAGAAATACACACATAGTTTATGCAGTCTATGTATTAAATATTTACAAGGGTTTCAGCAGGTGTTATGATGTCATGATTAGGTCAGTATTTTTAAAGGATGTATCTTGTTACATATGGATTATAAATTAATAGTGTTGCTGATGAACAGGGCAGTCAAGCCCAGGGTAAAATCACTTTTATTTGAATGGTATAATGAAAATTGACAGAAGCACATGTATTTATGATTGATTTAGTTGGCAAGATGATGGAACTTAAAGAAGCCTAATTAGGAGATATAAATTTGGGAAATACTGACATCTGTAGTAATTAAGACTATAGGTGTGAGTTCCCCTAGAAATCTAATATTGATTGAGGAAATCTGGGAGCTTAGATCTGAGCCTTGCTAATTCCCACTATGCAAAGAGATGACAGAGGAAAATAGCAAAGGGAAGGGGGAAGACTGCAAAAATGTGGTTAGGAATCCAGACAATGTAAACTATGTCCTTTAGAATACATTGTTTCCCTTAGGTAAGATCTGTGCTATGCAGTAGTTTTACAAGAGGGCATTAGCCTGAAGTGGTTAAAAGCAAGAGTTTCAGAATCTGTTACTTGGGCTATTCTCAGACCTTGGACCTATTGACTGCACTATGTGACCTTCTACAACTAATAAACTTCTCTCTGTCTCAGTTTCTTGGAAGTATAGTAATTGTTTTTATGACAGAGTTTTGAGAGTTAAAACACTTGAAGTATAGTGATATTGACAAATGGCAGTAGCTACAGTGTCTGCCATAACTGAATTCTAGCACTATGTTACCAGTCTCACATTCTCTGTCAGGAAAGAGCTAAACTCCATAGTTCTGAAGATATGGATTACATTTATGAAATAATTCTAAAATATAGGAAAAAACTACATATTCAAAAATTATTATCAATCCATTTAAAGAAATGCAGTCAGAGGTCTATGGTAATTAGAAAACTCTGCATGAAGTTTATCAGTTCAAGTAGCTTTAATTGGAGTGCCATGTTTGGTGTATTAAGAGGAATGAAGTGGTATCAGTTAACAATTATGAACAACAAAACAGCCCAGGCTAAAAAGAAATAATCTTCAAATGGTTCTTGATTCAGTGAGTTATCAATTTAGGTTGGGTTCAGCTAGATGGTTCTTCTGATACTACCTAGAGTCATTTGGCTGGACTGCAGTTGAGTTGTCCAAAATGTCCCCAGTCTCATGTCTGATGCTTAAGGCTTGCTGTCAGATGGTTCATATAGGGAAATTTATCTGGGCTGATTTGTCTCTGCTCCACTCAGTTTCCCATCCTCTAGTATACTGGACCAGGAATCTTCACAACTAGTCTTCAGGGCAGCATTCTAAGAAAGTGAAAATAGAATTTGTAAGACTTCTAAGGACCGAGGCTTAGTGTTCCTACAACTTTGCTTCCTCTGAATTTCGTTGGTCAGTCAAAGTTCTAAGTCAAGAGAATAGAGAAATGGGTTTTACTTCTTGAAGGGAAAAACAATGAATTCACATTGAAGGAATAAATACATACATACAGGGACAGGAGAAAGGTGTATCCGAGGGGATGTTGCAGATGACAGGAAAGAGGAGCATACATAACAATAATATGAACTATACGTTGAAGAGTTGAGCCAGGCTGATCTGCTTGGTGTGGAAACTTTTTGTGTGAAGTCTTGAGGTATATAAAGTATTAATTTGTGGAGTTTTTTTTTTTTATTTTTTATTTTTTATTTTTGAGACAGAGAGAGACAGAGCATGAATGGGGGAGGGTCAGAGAGAGGGAGACACAGAATCCGAAACAGGCTCCGGGCTCTGAGTTGTCAGCACAGGGGCCCGATTCGGGGCTCAAACTCACGGACCGCGAGATCGTGACCTGAGCCGAAGTCGGCGCTCAACCGACTGCGCCACCCAGGCGCCCCAATTTGTGGAGTTTCTAGAAAAACACTGCTCTATAGAATTATACTACAAACTTCAAAATTGAAGCCAAATATAAAATTTTAAATTATTTAAAAAAGTAAAATTGGATATCTGCGTGGCTAAGTCAGTTAAGCATCTGACTTTCGATTTCAGCTCAGGTCATGATCTCATGGTAGTGAGATCAAGCCTCATGGCAGGCTCCCCACTGAACATGGAGCCTGCCTGGGATTCTTTCTCTCCACCTCTCTGCCCTACTTTGCTCTAGTGCTCTCTCTCTTTCCCTCTCTTTTTCTTTCTTTCCCTAAATAAATAAATTACAAACAAGCAAACATAAAAAGTAAAAAGAAGTAGGTGAAAAATATTTTATTTGACCCTATATATTATTATTCACATATTATTATTTAAATGGGAAATCAATGCCTTTACAGCCTGAGAGACAGTTTGCTTTCTTTTGTTTGTATTATTAGGAATAGGGTACGATCTTAAGACATTTCAATTCAGACACACACCTTTCACATGCACACGAGCCAAATGTAGCTACTGGTCAACCTATTGGATAGTTTAGGTATATAACGCTGGATTTAGAATTTTTCATTTGACTATTTCAGAAAAATATATTTTCCAGTTTGTAGGAGTGGAAAGATACTAGCTTGAAATGATTGTATTCAGCTTCTAGCTCTGGCTAAGCCACTAATGTGTAATTATATTATACAGTTATTAAATGCTGTCTTTATTTCCTCATCAAACAGTAAAGGGATTGGCCAATATTTGCTTTAATGTGTTTTATATCTCTAGTATTATATAATCTTACTATTCTTAGGTGGTCTGGAAAAATCATTTAACTTCACTGTGCAAAAAGGAATATAGAATTGAAGTATAGAGTAACACTGTGAAAAATTGAGGAATAGAGCAGCTAACACAAGGCCACCAATTAGGAAATGTCAGTATGAGAAGAAAGTACCGAAAGCAGAGAGAGAGAGAAAAGCCAATGATTAATTGGAGAGAGGAGGACAGAGCCAACACCTGTTAAAAGGCTTAGTGACTAAGAAAGAAACAAAGAACAGAAACAGTTATCAGCAAGAGTGAATCTCAAGTTCAGAGAAACTATCTTTACATAGTGATCATAACTGAAACCTTGAGAGTACCTGTTGAGACTTTTGTCTTTAAAGGAAGGTAATGGAAGAAAAACTGGGACAATGGCTACATTTGGTAACAAAAGAAAAAATTGTAACTATCATACATTAAAAAAAAAAAAAAAAAAGAAGTAGAAGAAAGGAAACAGCCAGGTGTAAGATGAAGGAAAAGTTGGGAAAATATTTAAGGAAAAAAAGGTAATTTTTAACATATTCAAAGGCTACAAGAAATCAAGGAAGCTGAGGGCTAAAGAAAAACAATTAGGTTTTGGAATTAAAGAAGAAATTGATGATATTTAAAGAAAGATTTCAGTGACATGAACCCCAGAAACCAAACAGTTAATTTTACTGGGAAGAAATGGAAACAATGACTATGAGTTATTTCTTAAGAAATGTTAAAATAAAGAAAAGCAAGAGTAAAAAATACTTATTGACCCATGGTCATAAAGATTAGATGAAATCACCCCAAGAATGTCTATTAAAAGTATAGAAATGCTAAACCATATGCTGAATTATAAATTGGATGGAAAAAAATCAGAGATGTAGAAAGATAGAAGATAGGCAAAATAATCAATTAAGGAAGTGCTTAAAAATATACAATAATACTTTCTGTTACAAGTAAAATTCTCAGCAATGATATCAGTATTTTCAGATTGTGTGTTTTCATAAGCATTTTTTAATTGTTCTCTCTCTCTCTCTCTCTCTCTCTCTCTCTCTCTCTCTCTCCCCTCTGGTGCAAAGGTGATTTTATTAAATACAGACAGGACCTGTGGGCAGAAGTGCTGCTCTGGGATTGTGAGTTGGGATTGTATACTTGGGAGTTGGGGGAGGTAAAGGCTAGGGGAAGTTTCCAGAGGGATTCTCATATGCTAAAGACTCACAGGACACTGGAGGCCTAGCTATTTTCTCTTTTTATGGAGACTCATCTACTTTTTACCTGATTTCTCTTGTACTTTATCACACACATATGGATGAGCAAATTGAAAGTATTGGTTGATGAGAAATCAAACATTGCCCTGATTGATTGATTGTTAGTTTCTTATCAATCCCCAAACCATTGTACTGAACATTTAGCAGACATTTAAATTGATGTTTCTTGGTGGTGAGGGACAATCACTAGAAATAAAGAGCACATCTTTGTTATTCAAATTAAATTAAAATAATTTATTAAATTTATTAAATTAAATAGTAGTTGCATATGGTTTCCAATCAATTCAAATACAATCATTAGAAATAAAGAGCACATCTTTGTTATTCAAATTAAATTAAAATAATTTATTAAATTTATCAAATTAAATAGTAGTTGCATATGGTTTCCAATCAATTCAAATACTATACCCTAAATATCACCAGGCCACCAGGGTAAGTAAATAAATAAAATATTTTTAACATCAACTCAACTTTCCTGGACACAGTAACAAACATGATGCTGGAAGTAAACGGACTCTGAGCAGTATTACTTTTCAAATGCCTTCATCTAACTTTATAGTTAGATATATGTTAAGAAAAGAAGTGAAGGAAGGAGAGCCTGATCTTAGAGTTAGGCATCTGACTAAACCTGAATACAGTTTAAAAGTATATGGCCTGAAACTGTGGCAGTGAAAAGACAGCAGGAAATATTACACTGATTTAGGAAAGTATATTACTTCTAGGACACTCATCATATTGCTCCTTAAAACATTTGGTTCTATCATATTTACCTCAGGTTGTTCACAGGGTTTTCATTAGGCATACAGATACCTCTAATAATAAATCAACCAGTTTATGTACATGTGAGGAAGGAAAATAATTTTCCCTTTACCTTCTGGGTTCTTGGCTGAGACCTACCCCTACAATAAAAGACCATATAAAAGAAAAACAAACAGAAATTTAATAACAGGTTACCTCCTATGTATTTGAGACATACCCAGAAAAAAATTGAGTTAATCTTCAAAATGGCCCAAGCCACCAGCTTAAATACCATCTCCAGCTAAAGGCAAAAGAGGTTTGGGGAGAAAGGGAATGGGATTGGTGTGGGGTGGGGGAACCCAGCTATGAGAAGCTATCAGAAAGAGCAAAGTAAACAGATAAGGCTGTTATTAAGATTTAAGTTATTGCCTTTTCCTTTGATGAGAGTTTCGGTAGATTATCTTCCTAATACAGAGAGGGAGACACCTTTACAAATGGACATTTCCCTTACAAATGTAAATGTCACTGACAAAAGGGTAGCTTATATACAGTTTTCAGAGCTTTCCCTATGTCTGCTGTTTCTTAAGTGAGCAACCTAAGGTAATCCACATGCCCAAGAGACATATTTTGAGATGGTAAATTCTGTTTCCTTTCATAGATAAACTTTTCTATAAACCCAGTTTGCTGAATTGCTAAATTAGAACTTCAAAGTTTAATTAATGTCTAATAATAGGTATATGGTTTGGTATTTTGCTAAGTAATACATATTATTAATTAAATCAGGCATATGGTTGACAAGCTATTCCACAAATTTTCTTACTGTATAACCCAAAATTTTATAAAAGTTTACTAATGATTAAAACTATGATCAGCACTATCTTGTCAAATAAAAACTGCAAAAAAATTAAGAGGAAGATGGTGGTGTATAATATATTAATATAACTCACTAAAAAAAAATCTGAGGATCCCAATTTAGCAGTTTGGAGTTTGGAAAATTCAAATAAAAATCAATAAATAAGGTAAACTAGGTGTATCAGATACAATTAAAAATTAAAGAAAATTAAAATTGTTCTACTGTGCATCAAAAGGTGTTAAAGAGCAAAAATTCAGTCTAGTAAATGTGAAGATCTGATTGGCATCAGTCGCTATGAATTGGGCCACATCCCTTCTTACAATAGAAGGATACCCTGAAAGGCTTTTAAAGACAGAAACAGAGTGGGTCAAGAAAGTTATTAGCTAAAGAAAAGAAAGGTCACCTACCCTTAGAGGGAAGGGCAGAGGTCTTATCATGTAGATTACCTCACAAGTGCCAATCACAAATTTGAGACTAATTGGTTTAAAATTCCACTCCTGAGACAAGCTGAAACTGCAGTTAGGTTGTGTATTAAGTCTTGGTGGCCCTTAACATAAGTGACTACACTTTGGACCTGTTATTTCTTTTTAACAAGGGTGAATTGTTAATAAGAGAATTTATTAAGAAAAATTGGACTTAAAACATTTTTTATGTAGGTTAAATTAAAATGATAATGAATTCCCTGATGTAGCTTGTTTCAATCTTACTGTAGTTAAATTAGTAGGCATTAAGACTTTGAAATTAGAGTAATTTTTAGAATTTTGAAATTATATATATGATTTATGGTCCCCAGACAACTGTATAGTTTGGCCGCAGGGAACCTGGTCAACTATATGAATAGTATTGCAATACTATTTGGAATCTAATCCCAAGTCCCCACCTCCTTGGTTTGTGACACTCTAGTTCTCCGGCTAATTTCTGTTCACAGTGGGTCCTAATATCTGCTCCTTGGTTATCACTGACATTTTATTGCTGTCAACCCATCTTCTGCTGATGACAGAATGTGCTCCAATATAGGTATATAACTTTGCTTCCTCTGCTAAGATGCACAGAACAACTATGCTTTTCCACCAGCCCTAACTGTCCTGTCTGCAATGCCTTAGAATTGGGAGAAAGTCATTTGCTCTAAGGATTGTTGCATTTACAACCAAATCTGAACTGAGTTTTTCTTGTGATTACAGACCAGTAGGAGAGTGAGTTTGTTTTCAGTAAGTAAGTACTTTTTTTCTTTTCATTTTAAAGTCCTATTTGTCAGGATACATGGAGGATTCTTCCTAGGATATTTGAGAAACACCTGTTAGTATTGTCCTGTACATTCCTCTTTTTTCTTCAATGATGTCCTGGGATGAGTCACATGAGTTTGGGCTGCCTAAAACTCAGAACGGATTCTTCTTTGCTACCTCTCAGAGAGATTAAGCAATTGTGTTCTCCTCTTTTGCATGTTTTACTCCCCATATTCCTAGAAAATCCACTTGTCACCATTTGTCACTAAGGTCCTAGGTGCTGTTGCAAACAAGCCTCCAGGTAGTGAAGGGGAGGTCAATTTACCACTCCAACCTATGCCTCTTTGGCATGAGGATTATCTTGAGCTGGTTATTTTTTTCATGTTTATTTATTTATTTTGGGTGGAGGGAGGGACAGAGAGAGAGAGGTAAAAAGAGAATACCAAGCAGGCTCCACACTCTCAGTACAGAGCCCGACACAGGGCTCCATCACATGAAACAGGAGATCATGACCTGAACCAAAATCAAGAGTTGGACGCTTAACTGACTGAGCCGCCCAGATTCCCATTGAGCTGGTAATATTTAAGAAACAGGAGACACAGGAGTAGCTCTCAAAAGTTAGTAGAAGTTACTCTTTTGCAAGGGATATTTGTATTTAAAAGGAGAATCTCCATTTGTGAAGGTGTCTCCCTCTCTGTACCAAGATAAGGAAGATAATTAAATCTTTAGAAGCTCTTAGGAATGGAGAAGGCACCCCTTAAATCTGCATAACTATAATCTTATTTTCTGTGCTTTTCCCATAGTTTCCCATAAGTGGCCTCCCTATCCCCAACATCTTTCTTTTGCCTTTAGCCAGAGATGGTCTGTATGGTGGGGATTTGAAGAGTTACTCATCTTTCCTGGGCATCTCCCGTGTATACAGGAAGTATACATGTTATTAAACCTCTGTTTATTTTTCTCCTATAATCTGTATTGTAATACAGAGTGGTCTTAGTCAGGAACTTAGAAGAGTAAAAGGAAAATTATTTTTTCCTTCCCTACAGTGACATGTCTTGATCAGTTTTTGAGTCCTGAAATGAATATGTTGATTAATATTATTCTTCCAGTCCTCTCTACTTGCTGCTGTCTCCAATGAGACTCTGACATGTTTTTTTAAACCTCATAAAAAATTTTGTCTATACAATAATTTATCTATTTAATATAATTGTATTTCTTCCTTAAGAAAAACTAGACAAGTGACATTTTTTGTTTTTTTTTTTTTGAATTCGCATTTACAGGTTTATTGTTTTAGATCACATGAATTTATAAAGAAGAGATTTATTAGACACTTTCTTTGGTAAATCATTCTCTAGATTTGGAAATATAGCCAAATAAATTACTCTGACATAGTTATGGCTTAGTGTACCTTCTCAAAATGATCAATTTGTCACAGATTTTTTAACAGAGGACTATATTCTAAAATGTCCTTTTCAGAATTATATTTTGAGTACCAGTGTTCTTGGTGACAAACTTAAGATTCTCTGACAGAAGTAATGATTTTCTAATTCATTCTATGTTGTATAAACAATGGGAAGTTATGTATTTGAGAAACACATTTATCATCTTCTAAAAACTGAAAGTGACCCAGTCAAAGTATAAGTTTATGATATGACCTAACAAAGATAATATTGAATAAAAGCTATAGATTACTCTCAGTTATGTGTCAGGTAAACATATAACTTCTCATCCAAACTGTGATACATTTGAGAATGAAATTATGTACTATTAATGATTATGATAGGAAAATAGACATAAAATTCGGGAATTCTGAGCAAAACAGAACATATGATCACCATACATAGATAATTTTGAAGTGTTAAAATATTAATTGAATGGATAAATTCATCGCTTATAAGCAAGGAACATAAGAATGGTTTTATAACACCTGATTCAACCAAATTGTTGTCCATGTGATATGGGATTGATTTAATAACATCATCAGTTATGAAAGCAAGGAGAAAGAAAGAAAATAGTCTCCTATTATAATTCTGTATCAATTATAAGGCACATTCGAATAGTTGAAACTTAAAAATGCTAAAAATGCACATCTTAGAATGAAGGAAACACTGTATCATGAATGTATTATTATAAGACAACTTGTTAAGTTAGCAAATAATTTAAGACAATATGAAAATTGTAATAAACATTGAAAAGACATTTACAGATATATAATATTTTTGTTAAAAGGAAATAAGTTGAAGACAAATGTTTCCATGTTAAAATATTGCTATTTCAAATCATCGTCACACTTCAAATCTGATACTTAACAATGTGCTACCCAAATATACAATAAGAAGCATCTTTTATTTCTCATTTTAGTAGGAATGGCACTAGGCTAGGCAGTACACAATAAAGAGAAGTGATAAATTTTCAAAACAATTGGAAAGTGGTGGCCAAAGAATTTGTCATTGAAAAGGTAAAATTTTTACTGCACAGAGAATAAATCAGACATAATTCTGGCATTTGGAAGGCATCTTCACTGAACACAAAGAAACTGCTGAGAGACAGATTCCTCCCACTGGGAAAAATAAGAATGCTTACTGAAGAAATGCATTTGAATAAACAGAACATCTAATTGAAAACGGAGCTCATTACCAATTTTATAAGTACCCTTTTTCTAACAGCCACATCTGATGCACTGAAACTAGCAATTATATACAATGTTTGAAATATCAGATATATCAAGGACATAGTAATGCTTGTGGGACATGAACAATTACAGGTCTTCAGATCTTCATGAACTTAGTTATCTGTGGTTGGTGTTGTGGATACTGATCACTTCCCCTTTACCTTTACAAGTTGTGATATAATTGTGAAATAGTCAAAGAGGATAAATAAGGATGAAAATACCAGTTTTATTAATTGTAACATTTAATTACAGAGTATCACCTGAAATGAAATCATACAGATTGTGTTATGGATTGAATTGTATGGGTTGAATTTATATGTTGATGTTCTAACCACAAGTACCTTGGAAGTATGGCAGAAATATTTAAGATGAGACTATATTATAGTAGAGTAGACCCCTAGATTGTATCACTGGTGTCCTCATAAAAACAATGCCATGTGAAGAAAAGAGATAGTCATACAAGAAAGATGATGTAAAAGTACAAGAATATCATCTATAAACCAGGGAATACCCAAGGCTACCAGAAGGTAGCCTTTCTCCTGAAAGGTATGACAGCATAGTTCTCAGAAGGAACTAGGACTGCCAACACTTTGATTTTGGACTTTTAGCCTCCAGAAATGTAGGAACAAAAAATTTCTGTTTTTTAGCTATCTAATATGTGGTGCTTCGTCATGGCAACCTTAGGTAGGAAGCTAACACAATCTCTTACTTTTCTATACTCATTCATTACTCCCAATTAAATTTACAGAGTGGGATCAGATTGTTTGTATTTTGTTATTGATTTATGTAAATTCTTTATATATTTTGGATATTAACCCCATATCAGATATATGATTTGCAAATACTTTTTCCCATTTAGTAGACTGCTTTTTCATTTTGTTGATGGTTTCCTTTGTCCTGCAGAAGCTTTTTAGTTTGATGTAGTCTCACTTCTTGATTTTTGCTTTTGTTACCTTTGCTTTTGGAATCAGATCCAAAAAATCATCACCAAGACCAATGTCAAGATTACTGCCTATGTTTTCTTCTACAAGTTTTATGGTTTCAGTCTTTAATCCTTTAGAGTCTTTAATCCATTTTGAGTTAATGTTTGTGGATGGTATAAGATAGTATTCTAGTTTCACTTTCTTGCATGTAGCTGTCCAGTTTTCCCAACATCATTTATTGAAATAGTGTCCTTTTCCCCACAGTGTACTTTTGGCTCCTTTGTCATAAATTAATTGGCGATATATATATACATACATATATATATGGGTTTATTTCTGGGATCTTTATTATGTTACATTAATTTGTGTGTCTGTTTTTATGCCAAATACTATACTGTTTTGAGTATTCCAGTTTCGTAACATCGTTTGAAATCAGGAATTGTGATGCCTCCAGCTTTGTTCTTTCTCAAGATAGCTTCGGCTGCCACTTGGGGTCTTTTGAGGTTCCTTACAAATTTTAGAATTGTTTGTTCTCATTCTGTGAAAAATGCCCTTTGAATTTTGATAGGGATTGCATTGATTTTGAAGATTGTTTTCAATAGTATGGACATTTTAACAATATTAATTCATTTAATCCATGAACATGGAGTAATATTTAACATTTTTGTAAAATGGTTTAATGGCGATAAAATCCATTAGCTTTTGGTTTTCTGAATAACTTGTTATCTCTTCTTAATTCTAAATGATAACCTTGCCAGGTATTCTTGGTTGGATTTGTTTTCTTTTTCTCCTTTTAGAACATTGAACATACCATTCCACTACTTTCAGACCTGCAAAGTTTCTGCTGAAATATTTGTTAATTTCTGTTTAAAGGGAGTTTCTTTGTATGTAACAACTTGTTTTTCTTTTGCTTCTTTTAAGACTCCCTCTTTAACTTTAGACATTTTAACTGTAATGTGTCTTCATGCATATTTCTTAGGGCTCATCTTAATTGAAACTCTCTGAGCTTCCTGATCTGAATGTCTGTTTCTTTCTTCAGCGTAGGAAAGTTTTCAATCATTATTTCTTCAAATAAGTTTTCTGCCCCCTTTCTCTCTCTATTCGTCCTTGGATAGCTGTAATGTGAATGCTATTCCACTTGATATTATTCTATAGGTGTCTTAAGTTATCTTCACTTTTTAAAAATTCTCTTTTTTTAAAATTATTTCTCTGGGTGAGTTCCACTGCTCTGAGTTCTAGACTACTGATCCTTTTTTTCTGCTTCATCTAGTCTGCTATTGAACCCTTCTAGTGTATTTTTCAGTTCAATTTATTGTATTCTTCAGCTATATAACCTCTGTTTGGTATTTGCTTACATTTTATACCTTTTTGTTGAAGTTCTCACTGTGCTCATCCATTTTTCTCCTGAGTTCAGTGAGCATCTTTATGACCATTTCCTCAAACACTTCATTAGGTAAATTACTTATCTCTGTTTCATTAAGGTATTTTTCTGAGGTTTTATCTTGTTCTTTTGTTTGGCACATATTCCTCTGCATTTGGTGTGTGTGTGTGTGTGTGTGTGTTTCATTTTGCTTGATTCTGTTTTTGTGTATGAAGTGGAACAGTTATGTCTTCCAGTCATGAAGACATGTAGGAGATGGAACTTATTATTCAGCGCTGCCCTAGCTCTTTGTTGTTTCCCAAACCTTCATAAATGTCTAAGTAGCCTGATTTATGTTTGTTAGGCCCCAGTTGTTGAGGGTGTGCCAAGACCTGTCAGTGTTCTAAAGAGAAGGAACTCAGTCAGCATCTCATTTCAGGCTTAGTGGAAGCCAAAACTTCAGGCTAAAGCTTTTAAAGTATACAAATGTATAAAGTCCTGCGGAATCATAAACTCTGTTGGTCTCCATATCAGGCAATCTGAAAGTGACCCCTGAGCAACGGATGCAAAAATTACAGCTCCAGACAAGTGTAGAAGCTCCTTTTGGGAGGTACTGGTGAGCCCCAGCAAGGCCAAGGGAGAGCACAAGTGATGGCATATCCCAGCCTGCATACCCTAAGAAAATCTTCATAGCCTCTAGGTAGATTTTAGCTATTTTTCTAGTCTTTTTCAGAAAGCATTGTTCCATATGTATCTGCAGATTTGGTGTGTCCAGGGGAATTGGAGAGTTCAGGATATTCCAGTTATCTTTCAAAACAATCCTAATTTAGATTTTTAAATAGAATGCCTGATGAGTTAAAATTTGATAATTTGGCAAAATACTAACAAATATAATATAACATTTAAAGTGTAACTTGAAAAAACAACATCTCTCCAATTACTGGATTTCAGGTTTCAAGCTCTAATTTAGGCTCTGGAATAACATTTATTATTTTAATAATAACATCTAAAGCTATCATGAATAGCTAGAATTATGTGCAATCTATTTATTATTGGCTGAAAAAATGAACCCATGTTAAGCAGAGTATATTTATTATACACCTGTATGTTCATTATTAAAGTACATTTATTTTAAGGAAGGTATCTTAAATGTGAAGTTTTAAACAAATTTTTCCGGTGAAAATGGATAATACTGACAGTTTTTAGAAAACCTTTCAAGGTAAAAATGTTATATTTTCTCATCACAAAATATGAACATCTACAAGTACATTTTGAAAGAGTGGTTAGTGTTGTCATGGAAACGTTTCTCTGCTACCACTCCATAAGGCTGTGACAAAATTTCCCAGACTCTGCTCATAATAATCTCAATATTATGCAATAATGCCATTGATGGGGTGCATGCCTCTTATACTGGAATATTGAAATTGATATAAAATCCTTTATTTTCGATCTAAAAGTGAAAAAATGTATAATCTATCTAAATTGGCAGTAAAACATTTTAAATTCCTATATGAGTAACAGTTTACATAAAAAGAAACTAGAATATAACAAAAATTTTAAAATTAATATTTTCTATTATATACTTTCAAATGGCTTTATATCTAATGAATATCTTTCTATATATACATATAATGTATTTTCTTTTCTCATTAATTTATATCCAAACTTCTATAGCAAAATGGCTCACGCTACTGCAACATTTGCAATATTTTGAGATAGTCTTGATTCATGATGAAATTTGAATCTGAGTGTCATACATTAATAACTACCAAAATTAACTTTCATTATACTGGGCTCAGTTTATTGATTATTTTCCATACCATTTAACACTCAGCTTGTTCTTTGGAAATAAAAATCATGTAAATAAGGTTATAACGACATTGATAAGTTATGTGTCATTCATAATGCATGGACAGGGAATAATAATAACAAAACTAAAATATTAAGAGCTCTTATATACTCTATATTTGCTCCCTTACAGGCACTTTGATTAGTCTTTGCAAATCTCTGTTCAATTCTGTGAGTTTTTATTTCTATTTTATAAACTGGAAAATGTATGCTCAGAAAGATTATCTAATTTGTCTAATGTTTCAAAATTATTAAGTGGTTGAATATGGAACCAAAGCACAAATTTATCTGGCGTTAGAGCCAATTCTTGTAGCACATTTAATACTGTTTCTCAGAGCAATGGACTCTGGTTATTATATTTGAAGCTATCTACAAACAAGAAACAAACATTAGTTTAGATTTCAAAAGATAACTAAGAATTCATTCAGAAAAGGTATCATGAACAATAGAATAAGATATATATGTTATAAATCTTGCCCCATTTTTTAACAGCATTGTGATGTTTGTCCAGTGACTTAATAGGTAAATATGTCAAAACAAGGAAAATAGCATTATGTCATTACAGGCTCATTTTGATGAATAAAAAAATTAATGTATATAAAGAATGTAGCCCAATGCTCATCAAAAAGAAACACTTAAAAAATAAGCAAATAGAAGTTCCTATATTATTAAGCAACTGTAAAAATCCTGGAATTAAGTTTTTAATTACATCAAGATGAATGATAGTATAAACTAAGGCTTCTGGAAGTCCAGTTTTATTGAAGTAATCTATAGCAAATATTTCATTATGCTCTGAACAATGAACTATAAACATGATTCATTCATTGATCCTACCAATACTATGGTTCTGTCTATGAGAAGCCATAATGTACACACTCCTATAGTGTTATGAATTAAATGTGTCTCTCTCCCACCACCCAAAAATTAAATTGAAGTCCTAAAACCCAGTTCCTTAGAATGTGATCTCATTTGAAAATAGGGGTCTTGAAAATGTAATTAATTAAATTAAAATGAGGTAATAATGGAAGAAAGTGGTCTCCTAATCCAATATGTCTTGTGCCCTTCTAAGAAGACAACTATGTGAAGAGAGAGGCAGGTACCACACAGAGAGAATGCTACATGATGATGAAGATGGACTGGAGTCATGGAGCTGCAGCCCAGGAAATGCCAAAGACTCACAGCATGCCACCAATCTAGGAAGAGGCAATGAAGAACTTTCCTACAGTTTTCAGAGAGAGCATGGCCAAGGAGACAACTCGATTTTGGACTTTTACCTTCCAGTACTGTGAAACAATACATTTCTGTTGTTTCAAGCCACATGATTTATAGCACTTTGTTTCATCAGCTCTGGAAAACTCATAAATATGGGAAGCTGTTCTGTGTGAGGAGCACCTCCATCACAAAGGACAATTCCAATTCATTTTCATAAAGATAGATAATCTATGGGAAGAGGTTGGTCAATGATGTGCGATGAGAACTAGTAAGCAACAATGAATTATAGTAATTGAATTCTCAGAAAATTCCAGAAGAATGGGACGTATGATGGTAATAGCAAAAGCTGAACTTGAAAAGGAGAAACTTGGGGCACCTGGATGGCTCAGTCAGTTAAGCATCTGACTTTGGCTCAGGCCATGATGTTGTAGTTCATGGGTTTGAGCCCCGCATTGGGCTCTATGCTGATAGCTCAGAGCCTGGAGCTTTCTTCAGATTCTGTCTGTCTGTCTATCTCTCTCTCTCTCTCAAAAATAAAAGCAACTTTAAAAAAAACATTAAAAAATTTTTAAAAAGTAGAGACTTGAGATCCTAAAGAATAATACATTAGCTGAAGTAATAACTAAGATAAAATTTTAAATAAGTTACATCACAGAAATAACATAGACAAAGTAGAGAGGGGTAAAGTCACATGTTAGTTGAAGGGTTAGCAGAAAGACCAGGCTAGAGCTATATGTGGAAAGAACAGCTGGATCAGATTAAAAGCAATATTGCTTGAATGAGCATTGGCAGATTCTAATTACTGAGGTTCCAGGATTTCTCAGATTTTAGAATGACCCTTTAATCTCATACTCTGTGGGGCATAAAGTTCCTGTTGAATTAGCCTGATCTGGGTTTGATTACTCTCCACATAAATCCTTATGATAACTATTCTTTTCCTGACTTCTTAGCTGAGTAATCTACATTTCTTGTGGAATAGAAAGTTAGTACTAGCAAAAGTAATTGTTTTTCTAATAAACATAGAAGTATTTTTTTAAACACTGATTTATCTTTGCTTTCATAAGTCTTTATATTTGTTCTTCCCTGCTCAGTCCTCCTTTTGTGTCTTCCCTAAATCTTTTCTTCATCTATAAGACCGCAGAGAAGCAAAGGGCTGGGAAAAAGCTCACGTGTTAAAGTGAACTAAGATGAATCCTATGATTAAGAAGTTAGGTATAGTAGGTGGTCAGAAGGAGACACACACACAAAGAATGGGGGTAGACATGGAGAATGGACATAATAGAAGTAAGAGATTGGGAGAGTTTAAAAGATAAGAGATTGTGATAAAAGGAAATGGGTATTGGCTTAGGGAGAAATAATTGCTCTTATAAAGTAGTAAAATTGTACTGTAAGCCAAAAGTATATATTGTTAAAATGTTTAATCTTTCCAGATTCCTTTATGGGTATATCATTAATAATATATGGGTATGGATAAGCAATATATATCATACATACAAATATGATATATTGGACTATACTTGTGATTATATATTGGAGATACACATACACATACACATATATAGGAAACATTTATCTGCCCAGTGTAGTGGAGCAGAGTGTTATAAATATCGGTAGAATCAAAATGTATGAGTTTGAATATTTTTTCACAACTTTCTAGCTATATGACTTGGGGTATTATTTACATTCTTATTGCTTCAGTTTTCACATCTATAGAAGTGATACATAACATTATCTAAATAATATATTTGTACTAAAAATTAGAAAGAATAAAACATACATTATTCCTTAGAGTAATCATTCAACAAATCTTACCTCAATTTTAACTACATATATCTGGACCTGCTGCCATCTTTACACAGCAGGATAATAGAATTTAATTTAACATACTGTAAGCTTAAAGTTTAAAATCCATCTAAAATCTGATTTCCTAAGGTTTTCTCTGATTAAGCCATTATGTTGCCCTCTATTTGATGTAATAACTCTTGACTGAAACTCTTAGACGTAACTGCTTAAGATGTAGAGTGACTTATTAGGCTTTAGGAGTTCTTTACTTCATGTATGTTAATGAACTTCCATTGAAGAGAGGTAATATTAAAAATACTATATAAGAAATCAAGTGATTTTGCTTTTGTTTAGGGTTTAAAATGACACAGGAGGGGCGCCTGGGGGGCTCAGTCAGTTAAGCGTCTGATTTCGGCTTAGGTCATGATCTCACGGGTTCGTGGGTTTGAGCCCCCCATCGGGCTCTGCGCTGACAGCTCAGAACCTGGAGCGTGATTCAGATTCTGTGTCTCCCTCTCTCTCTGCCCCTCTCCTGCTCGCACTCTTTCTCTCTCTCTCTCTCAACAATAAATAATGTTAAAAAACATTTTTAAATGACACAAGGGAAAACATTTCTATCTTAAAATTGATTTAAAAAACTGGAAAATCTTCAAAATCATAATTTTTTGAGCCTATTGGAGTGCTAAAGTCACAAGTTTACTAGGTGAACTGAATTCCAAATGATGACAAGCCTCTCTATGGAAAGAGACATGCAGACCTTTTCACTTTAGGAAGATCATGGAAGGAAGAAGGGCTGAGTGGTCTGGGAGTTCCAGACAGAAGAAGGGTGTGTGCCAATTGCCACTATTTGCAAGACACTTTCCTCTTAGACTTTATTTACATCTGTGCCACTAAACAATCCTATTATTTCCTATTGTAGCTATTAGTTTACTTCCAAGGTTTACATTGCTGATCACTGAATCACAAAATATTTTCTAATCATGCTCCATTTATTTTTTTAAATGATGTTTATTTCTGAGACAGAGACAGAGCATGAGTGGGGGAGGGGCAGAGAGAGAGGGAGACACAGAATCTGAAGCAGGCTCCAGGCTCCAAGCTGTCAGCACAGAGCCCGACGCAGGGCTTGAACCCACGAACCAGGAGATCATGACCTGAGCCGAAGTCAGTCCCTCAACCAACTGAGCCACCCAGGCGCCCCATGCTACAGTTATTTTTACATCATCCTGCATTGTGATCCAAGGAGATTTTAGGAATTGAGGCTTAAACTTTGAATCATTATTAGCTTATAGCTAACAAACTCAAATTTTCAAGTTTATTTTTCAGCAGGTAGTGAAATAAAAACACTGGAATTTTATGATAGTAGTTTGTAGACTTATAAATGTTACGATATTATTTTTAGGTCATAAGAAGAGGGCATGGTCTGATAGAGGACAGATTTGGGCATTAGACAGATTTGGTACAAAGCCTTACTCCCATACTCATTGTGTGATTTTTAAAATATTACTCTAATTTTAGCTCATGGAGTCTCATTTTCCCAATCTATAAAATGGGATTAATAAAATAGACCTTATATGTGTTGAAGATACAAGATAATATATGAAAAGTCATTATATAAATGGTGGTCATTATAAATTCTAGTTTTATTTGTCAACACTACATCTATTGTTAATAATAACCTTTGGATTTTCAACTTTTTGTTTATGTTAATGGATTTGTGACAGAGTTGGAGAGAATTATTTTGTTAAAATAAAATTATCTGTTAGTATTTTATATGTCAGTTAACATTTCTAATATTAGCATAATTTCCTGTCAGTAACCTACGTTATCATCATCATCATCAAATCTGTCCCTAGTAGCCTAATGGTAAATCCATAATGATCCATAAATCTGCATGAAAGCCTAACTATGTAGAAGCTATTAATATTTTATTAGCAACATAGCTGCAGCTGTCTTTACAAAAATTTGATTTTAAGAAAAGTTTTTGAAAGATTTTTCTCCATTAAACAATTAAGGATATATCTATTTTCATTTTTTAAAATATGGCTTTTAACTTCAGCTGTGTCATTGGATTCAGAAAGGAACATTCAATCATGTTTAATGGAAATAACTTATTAAATATTGTAGAGAGATGACTTTGATGATACTTTCATTAATTGAAGGTTGCCATAACAACTGAAGGTCCACATTTACCACCTCACAGTTACAAAGGGAACTAGCTGTCCTATATCACCTTTATTATAATTCTTAATACTTGCACATGTGTGGCATACCTAATTTATCTCAAAATGAGATTAAGGTGAAAAGGACATGACAAGAATGCAAATACAGGGATTCATGTCCATTTTTGTTAGCACAAAGTATCACAACTTAACTAATTTTTTCTGTGTCTGAATATCTTAGAATGTATTTACTGTTTTCAAACAAATAACTGTACCAAGTAATACTCCTCAAATTGCATCTTTGTGAGATTTTCTAAAATGTTATTTATAGGGGTGCCTGGGTGGCTCAGTCGGTTAAGCGTTCGACTTCAGCTCAGGTCATGATCTCACAGTTTTTGAGTTCAAGCTCCATGTTGGGCTCTGTGCAGACAGCTCAGAGCCTGGAGGCTGCTTCAGATTCTGTGTTCCTCTCTCTCTTTGCCCCTCCCCCACTCATGTTCTGTTTCTCTGTCTCTCTCTCTCAAGAATAAATGAAACATTAAAAAAAAACATTAAGAATAAAAAAACATTAAAAATAAAAAAATAAAATGTTATTTATACATTTATTTATATATATCAGATAGATCTTTTTATCCTATGTAACACTTGCACTAGTTAAGCAGTAAATACATGTTTGTTGAATGAATATCACAGTAGAAAGTAAATAAGGGATTTAGTTAAACAAATACAAAAAGTTAATGTCCTCTAGAAAGAAACCTAAAGTAGGGTTGTAGTAGTATGTATGTAGCTCAGTCATCATGTATATTATATGTATATATAATATATACATATAATATATATATACATATATATGTATATATATGTATATATATAATATATACATATATATGTATATATATAATATATACATATAATATATATATACATATATATGTATATATATAATATATACATATAATATATATATACATATATATGTATATATATAATATATTAGATACAATATATTCTGAATCCAAATTCCCATTTGGACTAACTGATTTAAAATGTAACTTCAGCACTTTCCAGCGCTCTTTCTCCTATCCTTTGGATTAATAATCATATTTGATTATACAAAAAACTAGCTAGTATTTTTATGGAGTAAGAAATTTTCACTGTCGTTCTATTTCAGTATGGTCAAAGGCCTTGCTGTTACTCACAATATTTACTAGCTGCTATTAGCAATCCAGAGTTGTCCCATTACTATACTATTCATTTAGTTGGATTTTATTGATATTTTTAAAATTCTAGGTAGGAAGGCAATATTAGTCATTCACATCTTTGCTCAAACATTGTAACAGGACCTACATTCGTCTGAACCACCAGACCTACCTACCTGGCCTTAATATTTGAACTAATTTTCCTCTGCCACTATAGTTTCAGACATACTGAAAAACATATTCTACTTTTTTCTGCCTTAATTCCATCTTACATGCATTTCTTCGATGTACACTGTTGTCATCTCAGTGTGATAGAGGCTTTATCCAGGCATATGTAGCTAAGAATGTGGGGTTCCCTTCCCCCACAGCTTCCAGTCTACAGGGATGGCTCTTATGGGAGGGGCAGGTGACAGCATGTCTTATCACCCTCAGTCCCATGTTGCAGAAGCATTACTGTAGGAAAGTACAGCTGAGATGTATGAAGCTTTCTTCTTTCACCCAGCTTCTACTTGTAAGGTAGAAGCCCTAACCTAGACATAGCAGGCCAAGGACACCAGGCTTTGCTTGCTCTCAGTCTATCTGACTCTTAGGGAGGGAGTTCCAATCCAGAAAGGGCAAGCTGACATCAGGACTACCATTACAACTCAGTGCCTCACTAGTAGAGCAGAATAGTCACTCTGAGGGGAAGCAGGCAAGAAGACAAGAGTTCTTAATCCTGGGATCAGATATATCTGGCAATCTTTATGGCAAGTTCTATTTTTTTCCACACGTTGCTTTTATAATGTCATTCAACTCAGACTACTCAGTCTGGGTTTCCAGAAACAGTACCTCCTGGTTTCTTTCTAGTATTCTAACAATCTTTTTAAATTTCTTGTTTCTTCTACCTGTTGACATTTTTATTGCTAATGAGAAATGAAATTTCTTATTTTGTTTATACGTTCATGGATCCAGAGCATCTATTAAATACAGATAAATTGTGTACCATTATGTTTTCAAGGAAAAGAGAAAAAATGTGTTTGAAATACTTTTCAAAGTACATGTAACACATTAAGCAACATTTGTTTAATTTTCTAGAATGGGTAGCACAAAATTTCTTAATACATTTATCATAGCTGGAAATCAAGGGTTTGTATTGGTTTTGTTTTACCTACTAATATGTTTAATTTTTAAAACTCAATCTTAGTGTAATTTATTCTATTAGTCGGCTCAGGCTGCCCTAACAGAATACCATAGATGAGGTAACTTAAACAACAGAAATATTTTCTCACAGCTATGGAGGCTGGGAAGTCCAAGATCAAGATGCTGGCAAATAGGTTTCCTCTGAGGCCTGTTTTCTTAGCTTGTAGATGGCTGCCATCTTGCACTGTGCTCACACAGCCTTTCTTTCTGCATTGGTGAAGAGAGCGATCTCTTCATTAGTCTTCCCACAAGACCACCTATAGGATTATAGCTCCACCCTTATAACCTCATTTAACCTTAATTACTTCTTAAAGGACCCATCTCCAAGTACAGTCACATTGGAGGTTATGGTTCCAACAGATAGATTTGGGGGAGGCACAATTTAGCATTTATATTGGGCTTGTACTGTGAATATGTACTGGCATATTCAGCCATTGCAACAGTAGAACTCTATTTTGATACTTTATTTTCACTTCCTTGAAAATGTTTATTGGTGACATTTTCTAGTTTCATGTAGTTTAATATTTGACCTCGCTTTCCTTTTAGGATGGTTGCCAAATGGTCTATAACCTCTGCTATGACTAATTTTATAGTCGCTTTCATAGCAAAGTCATTATCTACTAGCAGTTTCTGAACGATTTTCCAAGGATATTTCACATGTTGAGCCCGTAAACATTCCAGTGTGATGTTTGCTTCCAATTTCATTGTATCATTTTCAAATATGACTGCATAAAATAGATTGGCTAAGACTGAATTTAATACACAACTTTAGTTTTTGCTTTGGCAAGTAGAATAGATCACAAATGGCAGAAATCTAAAACATATTTTCCAAATAGTAGATAGTAGCCTAAGGATACTATGGAAATGATCTGAATTAAAATATTTAATTTGATGCTAATGTAGTTTATATGTGCAAAATGTCAAATGTTTTAATGATGATAATAAATGCAATATTGAATTGTTACTATTTTCCTCTAAACTGCTGCAACTGATATTCACTGGAAATATCAACAGGAAATTTTTAAAAATTGTTTCATTAAAAGAGTTTTATTACCACTACTAGGAAATAGAAATAAAAGCAATAAAAAGATAACATGGCAAGAAGATAGAAGAGAACAAGCTGCTTTGGGAAAATTTGGGGGTAAATTAATTTATAAGTAACATGAAGATAATAAATCTGGCTTTTGATCATTATAATTAGCAAGATATTTTTATTAAAGAATGACTACATTGCTTAAATATTAAATAGTTGCAGCTAAAATATTTAGCATCTATAAATTTGATATTCCAATACCTTTTTCCTTAACTAAATTTGTGATGCTAATTAGGAAATTATTATTTTTCAAGTGTGTTGTCATGAGTTACAAATGTTTTCAAGGAGATAATCCATGTTATCTATCCAGGATAAGTGACAGCTCTTTAGTTTTGCCATTTATTGTATCAAAATGCATTCAGATTGATAAAAGTAATCCATTTAACCTTACTTTGCTATTACAACTTAAAACTGCGTCCTCCACGGCAATGAATCAAAATATATACTTTAATGTTAGAAGCAAAAACATCTTCACATGACTTGATGTTTTAAAACATTTTTATACATTACTATTTTTAGTGTTTTCAACTTGCTGCTTTTTATAATAATTTTTCTTAGTTTGGCTCATGAACATGACAAACATAAATATAACTTGTTCTGTACTGGAATATTCAAAGAAACATAGAGAGCCTGTTTTGATTAAACCAAATTGCAAGAAGACATTTCTCTTTACTCTAAATCACGTGTTTCTTTAAGTTCCCTTTCATTTCAAAAGGTATAATTTCTTATTCCAACCTTCAGTGAAGAGGGACATGAGTTGGAACCTGATTGCTAACTACTTACTTTCTGTGGCTTACTTTCTAGGTAAGTGTAGGAGGGCCATAAAGTCTACATTGAGAATTATATCCCTATACCTGGGCCTTAATAGAAAATAACAGTTCCATAAAAAGAGCAAAATATAAGGGAGATAGAACTATATCACATGGAAGAAGGAAAAAAAGACATACCCTCATAATTCTTCATAGATGTGGAGCCAGTAAGCTTCTAACAAAAGGAATGTAGTTTTAAAGGAGGAGATATCCTAAATCAAAACCCCAGATATTTTGTAGGTACTGACATGTGGGTTCAAAACTTATATGATCTTGGTATTTATATGATCTTTATATGATAATGCATTTATTATAAAGATCTCTATATTTATAAAGATCAAGAATAACCAACATAATACTGAAGACCTAAGTTAGAGTACTAACACTACCTGATTTCATTACTTATAAAGCTGTTGTGTATCAATACAGCTTGGAATTGGTGAAAAAATAGAGAAATCGATAGAATCAGTTTAATAGCCAAGAAATAGAGTGGCACAAATTTAGTCACTTGATCTTTGGAAAAGGTACAAAGGCAATTCAATGGAAAGAAGACACTCTCCCAACAAATGGTAATAGGAAAATTGGAGACCATATTCAAAAATAAGAATGACATACAGGCAGAATGCAACTTATACAAAAATTAACTTCACTACGTTATAGCTGCAGTAAGCGACAGAGTATAACAGTTATGAAGTATTCACTATTAAATAGTGACATCTATTTTTTGTTTGTTTCTAATTATATATATCCAGGTTTGCCTAATCTATGGATATTAAACGAAAAGTCAGTGATTAGATTTGTTAACTCTATTGTTTTACCAATGAATTGATTTGTCATTTATTTTTCAACATGCACTAAATCAAATTTACACATTTACCTCTAAATATTTTCCTGATATCCCTTGAATTTAACTATTAGTCATTTTTTTTGCCATTTAGTTTTAATAATGTTTAATTTCCATTATGATATTCTTTTTTTACCCATCATTGACTTTATTATTTTCAAACCATTTACTTCTGTTTTTAACATTATTGCAATTTTATTGAAATATTTCATTTAATTGACTTGAATTATGTATTTTTATTGTTTTTCTCATTGTTCTTTGTCACTTTCATCTTTTCAGGTCCATGATAATTATGGTAATTATTGTTTCTAAATTTCAAAACATGGAAAGGGCTTATTTACCTCAGGTATAGGTGTTTTAGAAAATTATCAATGTAAATGTAATTAGGAATATCAAATCAGTTTAATAAATATAGAATTATGAGCACACATATTAATATGTCATTTAAATTGCTATACCTTTCATGACTTCTGTTGTCTATTAATATGTAACAATAGAGACATATTAAATGTTTTAAGTGCAATCAGATTTACCAACTTACTCTTGTGATTTGGTTTAATTTTTTCCAGCTTTATTGAGATATAATTGACCCATAACCTCACTAATCATCAGGGAAATGCAAAATAAAACCACAGTGAGATTTCACCCCACACTTGTTACAATGGTTGTCACCAAAGAGAGAAGACTTAATAGGTGTTAGCAAGGATGTAGAGAAAGGGAACTCGTATGCCCCGTTGGTAGGAATGAAAATTGGTGCCATCACTATGTAAAACTGTATGGAAGTTCCTCAAAAAATTGGAAGTATAATTACCACATGACCCAGTAATTCCATTTCTGGGTATTTATTGAAGGGGATAATATTATTATCTAAAAACTGTATCTACATCTTTATGTTACTGCAGCATTATTTGTAATAGCCAAGACATGGGAACAACCTAAGCATACCTCAAAGCATGAATGGATAAAGAAAATATGACATATATTGATGATTAGTGATGTTGAACATCTTTTCATGTACCTTGATTATTTCTTCCCTTTTGAATACTAACATATTATATTTCACATTTACTGTTTCAGGTGCAAAAACATTTGTAGCAAACATTTTGGTAAGATTGGGAAGGAAGGAAGGAATATAGGAGTTAGTATGTAGTAAAGCCTTTTCAGTTTATGGAATTATGTACTATTGTGTTCTAAGCAAAAAAGGGTATTATCAGGTGATAAAGATTTTAACTGTAGGGAGAAGAGATCTTTATGTTGTGATAATTTCTATACCACGTCTGGATGTGAATCTTCTTTGTATAGAAATCTATGGACAATCTGCTCCCAATTCCTACCCACTCACACAAAGGTAGCAGACAGGCACAGATCACAACAGTCTCATTTATGGGAAACAGAACAATTCTGAAATCCTCTTACTCAGAACAGACTGTGAAGACTGCAACCCTGTAGCAGAAGAATGATCCTCGATTCCACCCAACTTCTGCTTTGTGCACTACTTTGTTCATTTTTCTGTGGTTCCTCTGGGAGAACTCCTTTTTCCACTAACTTTCTCAAACTGGGCCATGGGAATGTATACTTTTTGAATGGCCTGCATATATGGTTTTTAAGTTTTATTTTATTTATTTTGAGAGAGACAGAGAGAGAGAGAGAGAGAGAGCTCAAGTGGAAGAGGGGCAGAGAGAGAGAGAAGAGAGAGAATTCCAAGTGGGCTCCATACTGTCAGCGTAGAGCCAGAGGTAGGGATTAATCCCACAAACCATGAGCTCATGACCTGAGCAGAAATCAAGAGTCAGATACTTAACCTACTGAGCCACCCAGCTGCCCCTGGCCTGCCTATTTTAATTTGTTTTAAGTGTATTTATTTATTTTTTGAGAGAGAGAGAGAGAGAGAGAGAGAGGGAGGGAGAAGAAGGAGAGAGAGAAAGAGTGCACATGAGTGGGGGGAGGAACAGACAGAGACAGAGAGAATCCTGAGCAGGTTCCACACCATCAGTGTGGAGCCCCATGCAGGGCTAGAACTCACACCATGAGATCATGACCTGAACCAAAGTTGGACACTTAAGCGACTGAGCCACCCAGGCACCAGTGACCTGCATATTTTTTCAGATTACTTCAGCTTGAAGGAAATGGGAAGGCCAAAGTGCTAAGCCTTAAGTCACAACCACAACTACTAGCCTGTTGTTTCCTAGAAATACAATTCTCACACAAATATTATAGAATTTATATCTCCTTGATTCCTGGCATCTGCATTTGACAGGAACGACCCTTACAGTTGTCTTCACACCTTAGTTCTTCTATGGTTCCCCTATTTTCTTGCTTCAATTTCACTCTTTGTCAATTTAAATAGGACTACCTTGATGCTATTAGGATTTTGTGGGAGAGGCTTAATCAAACATTTGTCCTGAAATATTTTATTCAGTTAAAAAGATCTAACAGATTATCATGATTTTTGTCTGATATCAGTTCTGATTCAACTTTACTTATTTAAAATTTTACTGGGTGTTTGTCTCTCAAAGATATTCTCAATAATTTGGGGGAAGCTTAGGGGACTCAAATCAGTTGGCTTTTTCAGCTTTGAAAGGCTCTAAATTTCGCAATTTTCTATTCCATTTCATTTTTTCTTTCAAAACTACCAATTATTTCCTTGACTTATATTTATTTCTCTAACACCTTTCCAAGTACAGCCAATAATAAATATATCACTTATATTCTGTTTGCTGAACCCTTTTTCCTATAGATACAGATTCAGAAGGTGAAATCTATGACTTTTAAATTCTCTCAAGTAATAGTTATGTAAAATGTTTTGCCACTGTACAATGTGGATTGCCTTTTTTCCCATTTCCGAAATGTTTCTTCAGCATCTATTTTCTATTCACAATTTTCCTAATTATGACCCTTATTTCTTAAGAGTTACATTATTCAAATGACCTGATTTTTTTAAACAAGAAAATAGTGTGTAATATATATTTAAAGAGTTATTTAATAACTGTTGAGTTAAAATTTAATACATTACATAGAGACCATTATCAAAATGTATCAAATGATTATCAAAATTTCAGTAAGGTAAGGTAATTTCTTCCATAAACATCAGATGCCATATCTTTATCTTTCTTTTTTATAGAATGAACTAAGTTAATAAATTCTACACGATGATTGCTCATTTATAGCTCTAAGAATACAAAAGACAATTTTTAAAAATTCTAGTAAGTAGTTGAAGAAGATTAGATTGCAGGAGGAAGAGTGATAAAATTCTTGAACAATTTTAATCTTTGTAATAATGTACATGACAGTAGTTGAGTGGTAAAAGTGAGGAAGTGGATGTGTTTTTGACAACAAAGAGTTGGCAATCACTTACTGAGCCTGACCACAAGCATCCAAAGGTTATACAGGCCAAGAGCCACAAGGATGTCAGGAGGAGAAATGGCATAGATTCAGCTAAGCAGGAAATACATATACTGATTACGTCTTAATCAGTGAAGGTACAAGCTCATTCAGTGTGTTTGTTATAACCAGTAAGTTAGTTACATAACCATTGTAGGAAAAGATATCAGGGGTAATTAAAAGTTAAGCTATTGATAAAATATTTTTAGATTCTCATTATCTATTTTAAAAGTTATCATTGGAGAGAGGGAAGATGGTGGCGTAGGAGGACGCTGGGCTCACCGCACGTCCTGCTGATCACTTAGATTCCACCTACACCTGCCTAAATAACCCAGAAAACTGCCAGAGGATTAGCAGAACGGAGTCTCCGGAGCCAAGTGCAGACAAGAGGCCCACGGAAGAGGGTAGGAAGGGCGGCGAGGCGGTGCGCGCTCCACGGACTGGCATGAGGGAGCCGGGGCGGAGGGGCGGCCCGCTGGCCAAGCAGAGCTCCCGAGTCTGGCTGGCAAAAGCGGAGGGGCCTGACGGACTGTGTTCTGACAGCAAGCGCGACTTAGCGTCTGGGAGGTCATAAGTTAACAGCTCTGCTCAGAAAGCGGGAAAGCTGGAGGACAAAGGGAGGGAGAGCTGCTGAGCCCCCGGACAACAGAGCTCAGTTTGGTGGGGAACAAAGGCGCTCGCCAGAGCCATCTCCCCCGCCCATCCCCCAGCCAAAATCCCAAAGAGAACCGGTTCCTGCCAGGGAACATGCTCGCTCCTCGCAAACACCCAACTCTGTGCTTCTGCAGAGCCAAAGCTCCGGCAGCAGATCTGACTCCCTCCTGCTGCCACAGGGCCCCTCCTGAAGTGGATCACCTAAGGAGAAGCGAGCTAGGCCTGCCCCTCCAGCCCCCGTTCACCTTGCCTACCCACCCCAGCTAATACACCAGATCCCCAGCACCACAAGCCTGGCAGTGTGCAAGTAGCCCAGACAGGCCACACCTCCCCACAGTGAATCCCGCCCCTAGGAGAGGGGAAGAGAAGGCACACACCAGTCTGACTGTGGCCCCAGCGGTGGGCTGGGGACAGACATCAGGTCGGACTGCGGCCCCGCCCACCAACTCCAGTTATACACCACAGCACAGGGGAAGTGCCCTGCAGGTCCTCACCACTCCAGGGACTATCCAAAATGACCAAACGGAAGAATTCCCCTCAGAAGAATCTCCAGGAAATAACAACAGCTAATGAACTGATCAAAAAGGATTTAAATAATATAACAGAAAGTGAATTTAGAATAATAGTCATAAAATTAATCGCTGGGCTTGAAAACAGTATAGAGGACAGCAGAGAATCTCTTGCTACAGAGATCAAGGGACTAAGGAACAGTCACGAGGAGCTGAAAAACGCTTTAAACGAAATGCAAAACAAAATGGAAACGACGACGGCTCGGATTGAAGAGGCAGAGGAGAGAATAGGTGAACTAGAAGATAAAGTTATGGAAAAAGAGGAAGCTGAGAGAAAGAGAGATAAAAAAATCCAGGAGTATGAGGGGAAAATTAAAGAACTAAGTGATACACTAAAAAGAAATAATATACGCATAATTGGTATCCCAGAGGAGGAAGAGAGAGGGAAAGGTGCTGAAGGGGTACTTGAACAAATTATAGCTGAGAACTTCCCTGAACTGGGGAAGGAAAAAGGCATTGAAATCCAAGAGGCACAGAGAACTCCCTTCAGACGTAACTGGAATCGATCTTCTGCACGACATATCATAGTGAAACTGGCAAAATACAAGGATAAAGAGAAAAATCTGAAAGCAGCAAGGGATAAACGTGCCCTCACATATAAAGGGAGACCTATAAGACTGGTGACTGATCTCTCTTTTGAAACTTGGCAGGCCAGAAAGGATTGGCACGATATCTTCAGTGTGCTAAACAGAAAAAATATGCAGCCGAGAATCCTTTATCCAGCAAGTCTGTCATTTAGAATAGAAGGAGAGATAAAGGTCTTCCCAAACAAACAAAAACTGAAGGAATTTGTCACCACTAAGCCAGCCCTACAAGAGATCCTAAGGGGGATCCTGTGAGACAAAGTACCAGAGACATCGCTACAAGCATAAAACATACAGACATTACAATGACTCTAAACCCGTATCTTTCTATAATAACACTGAATGTAAATGGATTAAATGCGCCAACCAAAAGACATAGGGTATCAGAATGGATAAAAAAACAAGACCCATCTATTTGCTGTCTACAAGAGACTCATTTTAGATCTGAGGACAACTTTAGATTGAGAGTGAGGGGATGGAGAACTATTTATCATGCTACTGGAAGCCAAAAGAAAGCTGGAGTAGCCATACTTATATCAGACAAACTAGACTTTAAATTAAAGGCTGTAACAAGAGATGAAGAAGGGCATTATATAATAATTACAGGGTCTATCCATCAGGAAGAGCTAACAATTATAAATGTCTATGCGCCGAATACCGGAGCCCCCAAATATATAAAACAATTACTCATAAACATAAGCAACCTTGTTGATAAGAATGTGGTAATTGCAGGGGACTTTAACACCCCACTTACAGAAATGGATAGATCATCTAGACACATGGTCAATAAAGAAACAAGGGCCCTGAATGATACATTGGATCAGATGGACTTGACAGATCTATTTAGAACTCTGCATCCCAAAGCAACAGAATATACTTTCTTCTCGAGTGCACATGGAACATTCTCCAAGATAGATCACATACTGGGTCACAAAACAGCCCTTCATAAGTATACAAATTGAAATTATACCATGCATACTTTCAGACCACAATGCTATGAAGCTTGAAATCAACCACAGGAAAAAGTCTGGAAAACCTCCAAAAGCATGGAGGTTAAAGAAAACCCTACTAACGAGTGAGTGGGTCAACCAGGCAATTAGAGAAGAAATTAAAACATATATGGAAACAAACGAAAATGAACATACAACAATCCAAACGCTTTGGGACACAGCGAAGGCAGTCCTGAGAGGAAAATACATCACCATCCAGGCCTATCTCAAGAAACAAGAAAAATCCCAAATACAAAATCTAACAGCACACCTAAAGGAAATAGAAACAGAACAGCAAAGGCAGCCTAAACCCAGCAGAAGAAGAGAAATAATAAAGATCAGAGCAGAAATAAACAATATAGAATCTAAAAAAACTGTAGAGCAGATCAACGAAACCAAGAGTTGGTTTTTTGAAAAAATAAACAAAATTGACAAACCTCTAGCCAGGCTTCTCAAAAAGAAAAGGGAGATGACCCAAATAGATAAAATCATGAATGAAAATGGAATTATGACAACCAATCCCTCAGAAATACAAACAATTATCAGGGAATACTATGAAAAATTATATGCCAACAAATTGGACAACCTGGAAGAAATGGACAAATTCCTAAGCACCCACACACTTCCAAAACTCAAACAGGAAGAAATAGAAAATTTGAACAGACCCATAACCAGTGAAGAAATTGAATCGGTTATCAAAAATCTCCCAACAAATAAGAGTCCAGGACCAGATGGCTTCCCAGGGGAGTTCTACCAGACATTTAAAGCAGAGATAATACCTATCTTTCTCAAGCTATTCCAAGAAATAGAAAGGGAAGGAAAACTTCCAGACTCATTCTATGAAGCCAGTATTACTTTGATTCCTAAACCAGACAGAGACCCAGTAAAAAAAGAGAACTACAGGCCAAGATCCCTGATGAATATGGATGCAAAAATTCTCAATAAGATACTAGCAAATCGAATTCAACAGCATATAAAAAGAATTATTCACCATGATCAAGTGGGATTCATTCCTGGGATGCAGGGCTGGTTCAACATTCACAAATCGATCAATGTGATACATCACATTAACAAAAAAAAAAGAGAAGAACCATATGATCCTGTCAATCGATGCAGAAAAGGCCTTTGACAAAATCCAGCACCCTTTCTTAATAAAAACCCTTGAGAAAGTCGGGATAGAAGGAACATACTTAAAGATCATAAAAGCCATTTATGAAAAGCCCACAGCTAACATCATCCTCAATGGGGAAAAACTGAGAGCTTTTTCCCTGAGATCAGGAACACGACAGGGATGCCCACTCTCACCGCTGTTCTTTAACATAGTGCTGGAAGTTCTAGTATCAACAATCAGACAACAAAAGGAAATCAAAGGCATCAAAATTGGCAAAGATGAAGTCAAGCTTTCGCTTTTTGCAGATGACATGATATTATTCATGGAAAATCCGATAGACTCCACCAAAAGTCTGCTAGAACTGATACATGAATTCAGCAAAGTTGCAGGATACAAAATCAATGTACAGAAATCAGTTGCATTCTTATACACTAACAATGAAGCAACAGAAAGACAAATGAAGAAACTGATCCCATTCACAATTGCACCAAGAAGCATAAAATACCTAGGAATAAATCTAACCAAAGATGTAAAAGATCTGTATGCTGAAAACTATAGAAAGCTTATGAAGGTAATTGAAGAAGATTTAAAGAAATGGAAAGACATTCCCTGCTCATGGATTGGAAGAATAAATATTGTGAAAATGTCAATACTACCCAAAGCTATCTACACATTCAATGCAATTCCAATCAAAATTGCACCAGCATTCTTCTCGAAACTAGAACAAGCAATCCTAAAATTCATATGGAACCACAAAAGGCCCCGAATAGCCAAAGTAATTTTGAAGAAGAAGACCAAAGCAGGAGGCATCACAATCCCAGACTTTAGCCTCTACTACAAAGCTGTCATCATCAAGACAGCATGGTATTGGCACAAAAACAGACACATAGACCAATGGAATAGAATAGAAACCCCAGAACTAGACCCACAAATGTATGGCCAACTCATCTTTGACAAAGCAGGAAAGAACATCCAATGGAAAAAAGACAGTCTTTTTAACAAATGGTGCTGGGAGAACTGGACAGCAACATGCAGAAGGTTGAAACTAGACCACTTTCTCACACCATTCACAAAAATAAACTCAAAATGGATAAAGGACCTGAATGTGAGACAGGAAACCATCAAAACCTTAGAGGAGAAAGCAGGAAAAGACCTCTCTGACCTCAGCCGTAGCAATCTCTTACTCGACACATCCCCAAAGACAAGGGAATTAAAAGCAAAAGTGAATTACTGGGACCTTATGAAGATAAAAAGCTTCTGCACAGCAAAGGAAACAACCAACAAAACTAAAAGGCAACCAACGGAATGGGAAAAGATATTTGCAAATGACATATCAGACAAAGGGCTAGTATCCAAAATCTATAAAGAGCTCACCAAACTCCACACCCGAAAAACAAATAACCCAGTGAAGAAATGGGCAGAAAACATGAATAGACACTTCTCTAAAGAAGACATCCGGATGGCCAACAGGCACATGAAAAGATGTTCAATGTCACTCCTTATCAGGGAAATACAAATCAAAACCACACTCAGATATCACCTCACGCCAGTCAGAGTGGCCAAAATGAACAAATCAGGAGACTATAGATGCTGGACAGGATGTGGAGAAACGGGAACCCTTTTGCACTGTTGGTGGGAATGCAAATTGGTGCAGCCGCTCTGGAAAGCAGTGTGGAGGTTCCTCAGAAAATTAAAAATAGACCTACCCTATGACCCAGCAATAGCACTGCTAGGAATTTATCCAAGGGATACAGGAGTACTGATGCATAGGGGCACTTGTACCCCAATGTTTATAGCGGCACTCTCAACAATAGCTAAATTATAGAAAGAGCCTAAATGTCCATCAACTGATGAATGGATAAAGAAATTGTGGTTTATATACACAATGGAATACTACATGGCAATGAGAAAAAATGAAATATGGCCTTTTGTAGCAACGTGGATGGAACTGGAGAGTGTGATGCTAAGTGAAATAAGCCATACAGAGAAAGACAGATACCATATGGTTTCACTCTTATGTGGATCCTGAGAAACTTAACAGAAACCCATGGGGGAGGGGAAGGAAAAAAAAAAAAAGAGGTTAGAGTGGGAGAGAGCCAAAGCATAAGAGACTGTTAAAAATTGAGAACAAACTGAGGGTTGATGTGGGGTGGGAGGGAGGGGAGGGTGGGTGATGGGTATTGAGGAGGGCACCTTTTGGGATGAGCACTGGGTGTTGTATGGAAACCAATTTGACAGTAAATTTCATATATTAAAATAAAAAAAAAAGTTATCATTGAACTCATAAAGAGAACAGATTGGTGGTTGCCAGAGGTGGAGGTGGGGGAGGGGGTGAAATGGGTGCAGGTGGTCAAAAGGTACAAATTTCCAGTTACAAAATAAACAAGTTCTGGAACTGTAATGTATAGTGTGGTGACTATAGTTAATAGTACTGTATCGTATATTTCTAAGTTGCTAAGAGAGATCTTAAAAGTTCTCATCAGAAGGAAAAAAAATGTAATGATGTGTGTTGATGGATGTTAAGTAGACTAATAGTGGTGATTTTTTGCAATATATACACAAATGCCAATTCGTTATATTGTACACCTGAAACCAATATAGTGTTGTATGTCTAATACATCTCAATTCTGAAAAAAAAAGTTATTAAAGTCTGGGATGCATATCAACTATGGGTGGGTATTAAGTGGTCAAGACTAAAAACATTAGTAAGATATGGAGACAATGAAGCAGATGTATCATTATAGTAGTCACTATTTTTATTTTTAGCATTCATCATTTTAAAACACTTTTTTCTATAATAATGTTTTAAACATATAATTAAAACATAATAATGTTTTAAACATATAATTATGTGTTAAACCAAATGATCATATAAACCAAATGATCCATTAATTTTCTTGATTATTATAAATAAAAATAAAACACATAAGGTATTTTTTATAACTGAGGTATAATTGACATAGAATATCCTATTAGTATCAGATGTACATTATGGTGATTTGATAGTTTTATGCATTATAAAATGATCTCCACAATAAGTCTAGCTATCATCTGTCACCATGCAAAGTTATTCCAATATTATTGACTGTATTTTCTATGCAGTACGTTATATACCCACGACTTATTTATTTTATAACTGGAAGTTTGTACCTCTTAATCACCTTTACCTATTGCGTCTGATTCCAAACTTTTCCCCCACCTGGTAAACAACAATTTGTTTTTTTGTATGTATGAGTCTGTTTCTGCTTTGTCTCGTATGTACATTTGTTTTGTTTTTAAAATTTCAAATATGAGCGAAATCATATGGTATTTATCTTTCTTTTTCTGACTTATTTCATTTAGCATAATACTCTCTATGTCCATCCATGTCACAAATGGCAAAATTTCATTCTTTTCATGGCTGATTAATATTGTAAAAATACATTCCACATCTTCTTTATCCATTCAACTATCGATGGACGCTTAGGTTGTGTCTATTATCTTGACTATTGCAAATAATGCTGCAATGAATATAGGGGTGCATATATCTCTTTGAATTGGTATTTTCATTTCCTTTGGATAAATATTCAGAAGTGGAATTGTTGGAACATATGGTACTAGGAAACTCCATATTATTTTCTATAGTGGCTACACCAATTTTTTACATTTTTACCTACAGTGTACAAGGACTTCCTTTTCTCACATCCTCACCAATGCTTATTATTTTTGTCATTTTGAAAATGGCCAAACAAAAAGATGTGGGGTGGTCTCTCATGGTCACATTGATATGCATCTCCCTGATTATTAGTGATGCTGAACATCTTTTCATGTGCTTGTTGGCATGGGTATGCTTTCTTTTGGAAAATGGTATGCAAGTCCTCTGTCCATTTTTTAATCAGGTTTTTTGTTTTTTAATAGTCAGGTGTGTAAATTCTTTATATATTTTGGATACTAACTCCTTATCAGATGCATGATTTGCAAATACATCCTCTCATTCAGTAGTTTGCTTTTCCATTTTGTTGATAGTTTCCTTTTTTGTGCAAATTGTGTAACTTGATGCAGTCCCATTTGTTTATTTTAGCTTTTGTTGCCCTTGGAAACACAAAGCTGGAACATAATAAAACACAAAGAAGGTGAGAAAGGCGGAGCCTAAATATATGCCAGGAACCACTAGATGTTTTATTCATATTATGGCATATAATCTCAAAATATGATTTATTATTATTCTATAACATTTTCCACAAGTATATTCAACCATAAATTAATTAAGTGTTCACACCTCTGGGAAAATTGCTAAGAGTTATGATATGAAATCAAATCACAAATATATACATACATATTGTACCACTTAAGGTCTCTATTGTGAGCTTATAAAATATTTCCAGCTGGTAGGTAATGGTAGTGTGCTGTTATCAAACACTAATATATTAAACAATGACACCTTTAGTACATGTTCCAGTGGCACAATAAGCCACTCTTATATAATAAACCCCTCCAGTTTTATTGTAAAGCCGGGAGCTGTTTCACTCTTGTGAAACACACGAAGTAGAACATTTATTGCTATTATGCCAAATAAATGAAGTGAAACAACAAAGAGGCCTTTAAATGAACTGTGTTTTATGGCTAAAGCACACAGAAGATTAAATGAAAAACCAACTTGGAATTCATTCAGTCATTTTACTTACTCGTTTGTCTGTGTGAGAGCACAGTCCATTCTGAACAGGAAGAGAACCCCTAAATTCTAGTGCTCTCTTTATTATGGCAAAATTATGAAAGAGTGTAAACCAAGAGCGAAGAAAATAGGCATAGTATATAATCTGAATTATATAATTTAAATACAGAGATGGACAGGAATAAAAATTGGTTATCTGCCAGGTTCATACGGATACAATATAGACAAAGAGGTTTAGATTTCACTGGGAAAAATGCTAATATTTCAGTATAGAGCACAACCACAAATAACATATTTTTAAATACCCTATTTAAATCCCAAATTCTTGGGGCACTTGTGTGACTTAGTCCATTGGACGTCTGACTTTGGCTAGGATCATGATCTCACGGTTTATGGGTTCTAGCCCTGTGTCGGGCTCTGTGCTGACAGCTCAGAGCCTGAAGCCTGCTTCACATTCTGTGTCTCCCACTCTCTCTGCCCCTCCCCTGCTTGTGTTCTCTCTCTGTCTCTCTCTCTCTCAAAAATAAACATTAAAAATTTTTTTTCAAAATTAAAAAAAAAACCAAATTCTTAAAACTTTAGTTTCCAAACGTTTAAAAATATAATTTCTTTGGGGGAGGGGGTAAACTGTGATTTTTTTTAATATCTTGATAAATATCTTCCTATTTCCTTAATTCATGTCCCATATTTTTTGCACTATTCTTATTAGCATAAAAGGTGCATGTTCCCATAAAATAAAGTTGCTAATATGGGAATATTAATTTGTGTGGATCTGTGTCAATGTTGACGCTAAAGAAAGCAGTATATACTGTCATAAGCAGTTGGAAAAAAATCAATTGTCAGACATATTTAAAATCTGTATGATGTGAGGATGGGGTTCAATGCTGTTATTGAGCTCTCTTTAAAATATAACAACCATAAACCAGTTTTCTGGGACCATAGCATTATCTATACATGAGGCCAGCAGCAGTGCTCATTAATATCTCTGCTGATTATTCTCTAATCCTTTTCTTTCACAATAACAAAATTAGAGCAGAAATTTGCGGGCCACGAGGCAGCAAAAAACATCCATCCTTCTCAGTGCTGGCTGGGGTTTGTTGTATCTGCAAGTATGTTTAACCCCTCCCTTTCCTGAGCCACTAGCCTTCATAAATGCACAAGAATTTGAAAAAGAAAGAAAGAAAGAAAGAAAGAAAGAAAGAAAGAAAGAAAAAGAGGAAGAAAGAGAAGAAGAGGAGGAAGAGGAAGAGGGGAGGTAGAAAGAGAGAGCAAAGGAGAAAAAGGAGGAAGAGGTAGAGGAGGAATGGGGCAGAGGGAGAAAGTAAGGGAGGAAGTGAGTGAGGGAAGGAAAGGGAGAAAGGAAAAGAATGAATGTATCTAATCCCATTGCTAATTGTATATTTTTCTTTTCTCATTGCTAATAGTCTTGGGGGAAATGTGGTTTATTTTAAATATCTCCATTCTTCTTTCAATTCCTTTCTTTTCCCACTGTATAATTGTCCAGGATATCTATCAACCTCCCTCCCATGGAATTTGTCATTACTTTGGCTTTGGGTACAATATATTTTCCTAGTTCTTTGCCATATTTATAGTAGATGGTTCCATCTCACTCAGTCTTTCATATTCTGATCTAAGGTTGATCAAAATAGTCAATCAACTTTATTCTCACCAGTGTTTGTATACCCCATATGAATAGTAAACAGGTTTTAAATTTTATTTTGATGTTTATTTATTTTGGGGAGAGAGACAGACAGAGTGAAAGAGGGGGAGAGGCAGAGAGAGGGAAACACAGAATCCGAAGCAGGCTCCAGCCTCTGAGCTGTCGGCACAGACCCTGACACCGGGCTTGAACTCACGAACTGCAAGGTCATGAACCTGAGCCAAAGTCGGACGCCTAACCAACTGAGCCAGCCAGGCACCCCAAAACAGGTTTAAATCTTTCCCTTTTGTTCTCTCTCTCTTTTCCATATTTTTTTTCTCCTAAAATAAAGAAGAGCATATATCCTGAAAAGAGTAATCTAGTACTGGCCTCATTGCTGGAATTTTTCAGTAGTAATTTAGGTAAAACAGTGTGAGGATTATGTACTTGTCCTATAGGAGCTAGAATTCAATCAGGGTTGTAGAGATGTACCTTATCCACTAAGTGACTGCAAACATGCCAGTTGAATAATTAAAAAAAATAACTTGGCATTTTGCCCACCAAAAATCCACCTTACTATGGATTCTGGGTTCTCATTACTTCCATGAGAGCTCTATATGAGCCCAAATCTAGCAAAAGGATATATATTATTTGGAATATAGACACTACTGTTTTCTGGGGACTCCCAGGGAAGGAATAAAAAGGGAAAAATAAAGGGAATTGACTTTTCCTTTATCTAGATTGCTTGAAAATAGGCTATTTTAGAGGTCTCCATTCTAAAATGGTATGGGTGGGGTATTTTCAGCTGAGCCTGATGTTTACAGCATACCATAAAGTGTTTGGAAAAAAAAAAAAAAGATACAGCGTGAATGTGTGTGCTGTACATGAGCCGAGGGAGAGAGCAAAAGGGAAAGAGCCATGGAGAGAATAAAAACCATATGCTACAAAATTAAAGCAATGTCTGAATCAGGGAAGGGGTTTTTTGGAACTTCTTGTACTATTCTTGCAACTGTTCCATGAATTTGGAAATAAAATGACAACAAAAATTTATCAACACATAAAAGTTTTAAAATATGGAAGGAAAAAGAAAAGCCACGATGACTTTGGAAAAATGAAGAGGACCGGATCATTTAAGGCTTTGTGTCCCTCCCCCACCCCCCACACCTCCCACACCTCCACCCCCACCACCCCCCCACACCTCCACCCCCCCACCACCCCCCCACACCTCCACCCCCCCCACCCCCCCCCACCCCCCGCATGGGCTGGGCTTAGATTTTGCTCCAGCTTTATGAAAGTCATTAACTGATCTGTAGTGAAACCTAATTTGATGGAGGAGTTTCAGATCATTGAGCTCCAACTTGGATGCAATTTGGGGGGGGGAGGGATGGGGTTTGGCTATTTGGTTTTCTATTGTTTTCATTTTTCCCTAATAATTGCTATCAGCTGTGTAACATGCACTTTTTTCCCAATGAAAGCAAGTATACTTGTTGACATCTAACTAGTTTATAGGTTTTCAATTGCTTTTAGTTTTTACGGCTGTGCACTTAGCAAAGTTTCTTTCTGCCTGCAGGACAGGCTCCAAAAGAGTTGAGTAAGGATTGGAGAAGTCTCACATTTTCCATCCTTCCCCTCTTTGTTTGATTTTCTGCTCTAGTAGCTGAGAGAAAGGATCTGAGAAGGAAGGCAGTGCCTTGTTGGCAGCTTTTGGAGGATACTTGTATTTGTTTTTTAGAATCGGTGTTTCTAAATGATAGCAACAATATATCCATGGGAGTGAACAAGCTGACCCCTTCAGGCTACATCTCCTTGCTTAGTTTAGGTTTTAGTGCATGGCTAAGAATTTGATTTTAGTTCTCATTTAAGTTGTCTCTGTTAAGCCAGCTGGATATTTTCATCATTAGTTATATTTAAATATATTTATCAATTTTAACTGAAAAGTACTGGTTTAGAAAGCAGCATAATTAAAATAGGCATTTGCAGGGCCCCTGAATGTCTCAGTCAGATAAGCATTCTTCTTGATTTTGGCTCCGGTCATGACACCACGGTTTGTGAGTTCAGACCCATGTTGGGCTCTGCACTGGCAGTGTAGAGCCTATTTGAGATTCTCTCTCTCTCTCTCTCTCTCTCTCTCTCTCTCTCTCTCTCTCTCTGCCCCTCTTCCACCTGTGCTCTTTCTGTCTCTTTTTCTCGAAATAAATAAACATTTAAAAAATAAATTAAGTAAAATAGGCATTTGTTCACATAGATCTTTTTTTAAAGTTCAAAAACATTTATTATATATAAAAATAAGACCATGTCTAACATATCATATACACAATTATGGATACAACTGATAGGAAAACATTTAAATAGTAAGAAAAATAACAAAATTGTACTGAATTTATATTATGAGAGAACATATGTAGATGGTTGATTTTTTTTTCTTGCTAATTTTTTCGTAGAATCCTTTGTTTCAAACAAAATGTCACACGGAATGCAATATAAAATAGATGAAATCTACTATGTTCTGGTACTATGTTATTGGTGGTTAGCCTGAAGCCCCACCTCTTCAACCCTTCCCAATATCCATCACCTGCACACATGCCTCAAATCACTTCAAAGCTCTGCAGAATAATCTGCAATACTTGTCTAAATAATACTGTGTTTTCCATAGTTCTCATTTTTCTTTCGTAGAAAACATGTCTAAAAATTAGTGTAATCATTGATTAATGTGATATTATACTTAAAATAACAATTTTATAAAAACAAAATTGCCATTGATATTATATTTAAGAAAAGCATGATATAAAATGTTTGCAATAGGACTTCAATTTTCTAAAAGAATAGAAATATAAAATATATTGAAGTAGATAAAAATATTAGCACTTTTGTTTCTGTGTTGTGCGATTTTGGAGTGCGTTTTACTGTATTTTGAAATGTGTATGTTTTTTCAATTATTTCGTAATATGTCACATAACCAAAACAATATCAGGAAAATAATGTAAACTTAGATCACTCTCAAAATCACTGTGAAACTTGTGTTTAAATTTTATTTAAATTCTTTAACCCACGGGGACCTGGGTGGCTCAGTCGGTTGAGCAACCATCTACGGCTCAAGTCATGATCTCACGGTTTGTGAGTTCAAGCTCCACATCAGGCTCACTGCTATCAGCACAGCACAGAGCCTGCCTCAGATCTTCTGTCCCCATCTCTCTCTGCCCCTTCCCAGCTTGCACTCTCTCTCAAAAATAAATAAACCTAAAAAAATATATAAATAATAAAAGCTTAAGTTAAAAAAAAGAAGACTCTTTAACCCAAACTTTATTCTAATAAAATTGGTTTTGGAATTATAAAATATTATAGTTGAAGGACACAATGTAGATCTTCCACTTAAGGCTGTATAAAATCAGTGCTTTTGAAAACATTGCCATGTCCTTATATAATAAAACACTTCAGGAAATACCACATAGTATCCTTTGACTTTAGATATTTATAATCACATTAGAATTTTAAAGGCTAAAAAATTAGAGATTTTTAACTGTGCTTCATCAATTTTCCAAATTTGTTTTCATTTAACACTCGTACTTTTTGGTAGACAAGATGTGGTATTAGTAATATTGCTATAAACTGTTCATTTTATAGGTGAGAAAACTTAAATAAAAGAATGAGGTTCCCTTTTACCACTGTGGCCTGGGTTAAAAAGAAAAATACATATTTTAGCTTTTTAGCTACATTTTTTTACACTTTTACACTTTTTAGTTACAATTGTGTACCATGAAGGAAAATTGATAGATAACTAGACATCTTTTTTTACTAAAAAAAAGAAAAAAAAATGAGGCTCCCTGCCAGAGATTACATAATATGGGTGGAATAGGAATTAGAACAGAGGCTTTTAAATTAGGATTTATATTCTGTAGATACAGTCTAATGCTTAGTACTCAGCGCCAGCAGTTCTAAAAAATCTAGGGGCACCTGGGTGGCACAGTCAGTTAAGCCTACAACTCTTGATTTTGGCTTCGGTCATGATCTTACAGTTTGTAAGCCCCTCATGGGGCTCTGTGCTGACAGTGCAAAGCCTGCTTGGGATTCTCTCCCTCTCTCTCTGCCTCTCCCCAGCTTGTGTGAGCTCTCTCTGTCTCTCAAATTAGTACATAAACATTTAAAAAGAATCCAGATCCTGAATATTTAGGACTTAATTGAAGGGACACCAAAAAGTTTATTGTATTTAGACAAACAGTTCAATTTTATTTAAAAATTTTATTATATTTGCCATAGGCATCAGGAATTATCACAAGTTCATATACTGTCATCCTATTTTGAGTATTAATCCTAAAGAAATGGCTTTCATGCTACATAAATAAGCAAGAGTTGGTAATCGGGAAAGAGAGAAAGAAAAAAAAGTGAATATAAAAATCAATTTAAAAATAATTATAAAGAAAGCTTATAATGTACCTGCATATGTGCTTAATTCAAATATATTTTTCTTTACCTTATTCACAATATTTCTTTATTCAAATATTTTTAACTCAAATTCCAGAAGGACATTCAAGAGACTGAGATGGTCCCTTTATATTTTTTCTTCTTTTTTAGCAGTGTTTGATTACATAGATACCATGATGTCCTAAGGATTTTGTTCCTGACATCTACCATTTTATGGGAAGAAGATCCCCACATGCTTATGAAGGATTTCATAGCTTATATTTCCCTGTAAAATCATCACTTATATTCACTTTTGTTTAATGTAAATAATGCTATCTTAATGATGTCTTTATCTTCAAAAGAAATGGTTTTGAAAAAATAATTCCTATAAGGAAGAAAATATATGAAAAGAAAAAATGTTGGATGAATAATTTAGATAAAATTTGTCTGTTAAGATTTAAATTGAATATAAATTGACAGAGCCATTGTTAGAGCAATCTTCAGTTTGTGTTATGGTTCAGTTGTATTAGTTAGATAAAGTCACTATGACAAATGTATATTGGCTTAAACGTAATGCATACTGATTTTTTACTGATATTGCCATCCAGTTTTGGTGTTATTGATCAGTGGGTGGCTCTATTCCACATGTTGACTCAAGGATACAGATTTCTTTCTCCATGCAGTTTTTTTTATTTCTCAGTGCCCTATTATCAGCATGCAGCTGTGGGGAAAAGACAACTGTCCCCTAAAAGTCTTAGACTGAAAGAGCACATATGATTTCTACTCATATTACAGTACTAAGAACTACTCACAAGGGCAGTACTAGCCATGGGAAATGGAGGCTTATTCATATAGTCCTTGGCTGGACGGACACTTTTTCGCTACAATTGTAACCATGAAGGGAAGATTGCAAATTGGTAGACAACTAGACACACTTACCACTAAAAATATATACCAAGTTATGCATGATAATTGCAAACAACCCTTAATAAACATTTGCTTTTTACTAATTATGGTTATTTATGTTCTAAAAAGCTTAATTGACACCATGAACCATTTTTTTTTAATTTCAGATTTTCAGATATTAATAACAACATCTACCTAAAATGCATGTATATGTGCATCATAGCATATCTGGACTAAAGTAGAAGTTATTGATTGTTCCTTTAAATGGTGCCTAAATGGACTTATATGTGACCTTCCTAGCCTCATTTTTCTTTACTATGGACAGTCACCCTTCTCTGAACAGGCCATTACTCTCTCACAAATGTACAGGATGATAAAATGAATTCATTTTCTTTGCCTGATAAACTCCACGTTACCCTTAAGTAGACCACTCAACTATTACCTACTCTATAAAACATTCAATGGCATTAGACAGAATGGATGCATTTCCACACTACGCTCCTACAGCACAAAGCATTAAGTAACTAGTGGCAAAACCTAAAAGAAATTAACCTCCTAAAACAACTCTTTCTAAGGAATACTGCTTAATAGCACTCACTGGGGCAGATTACATTTTTCAAAAGTGGCCACAGGAATATTGCGATCTTACATAATCTTACAGAAATGGGGCAGAATCTGTGCAGAATTCTGTGCTTCAAGGACTATATAGAAATGATGTTGTATTACTTCCTAGTTTAGGTCATAAGATGGTATGGCTTCTCTCTCTCTCTCTCTCTCTCTCTCTCTTTCCCAAACTCTCTTTCTCTCTTGAAGAACATTTGTCCCTGGAGATCAGCCACCATTCTGAGAGAAAACCCTAAGTAGTCCTCCCAAAGAGAACATATGAAAAGAGAAACTGGAGGGGGTGCCTGGGTGGTTCACATGGTTAAGTGCCTGACTCTTGATTTCGGCTCAGGTCACGATCTCACAGTTCATGGATTGAGCCCTGCTTTGGGCCGTGGGCTGACAGTAAAGAGCCTGCTTGGGATTCTCTGTCCCTATGTCTTTGCCCCTCCCTGGCCTCTGCGCACATGGGTTCTCTCTCTCAAAACAAATAAATAAGTTAAAAAAAAAAAAAAAAGAAGAAGAAAGAAGAAACTGGGGACTTCTAGCCAATAGCACTAACACTTAGACATGTGAGTGACATTGACTTCAGATGGTTCCAGCCTCCAGGCTTCAAGTCTCCTATCTGTGCCCCAAGATTTTGTGGAATAAAGACAAGCAACCTTGCTATACCTTGTCTGAATTCCTTGCCTTCAAAAATCTGAGCATAATAAAAAGTTGTTTTAGGGGCGCCTGGGTGGCTCAGTTGGTTGAGTGTCCGATTTCGGCTCAGGTCATGATCTTACCGCTTGTGAGTTTGAGCCCCGCATCGGCGTGGAGCGCTATGCTGACAGCTCAGAGCCTGGAGCCTACTTCGGATTCTGTGTCCCACGCTCTCTCTGCCCCTCCCTCGCTCATGCTCTCTCTCTCTCTCTCCCTCTCTCTCTCAACAACAAATAAAACATTATTTTTTTAAGTTGTTTTATGACACTAGGTTTTGGAATAATTTGTTAAATAGCCAGAATTACTGATATACCCATTTTAGACACAAAACCAGATAGATTGACACACTTTGGATACTTATTAAATATCAAGAAGAGGGGCGCCTGGGTGGCGCAGTCGGTTAAGCGTCCGACTTCAGCCAGGTCACGATCTCGCGGTCCGTGAGTTCGAGCCCCACGTCAGGCTCTGGGCTGATGGCTCGGAGCCTGGAGCCTGTTTCCGATTCTGTGTCTCCCTCTCTCTCTGCCCCTCCCCCGTTCATGCTCTGTCTCTCTCTGTCCCAAAAATAAATAAAAAACGTTGAAAAAAAAATTAAAAAAAAAATAAATATCAAGAAGAATTAGAGATATTATGGGATCAGTAAAGAGCTTAGCTAAGAACGACTAACACATACAATGGACTTAAGCCATAAACACATTACAATATTGATAATATAAGCATAAAATATCTAAAATCAACAAATTTAAAATCTTTGTGTTCTAATAATAATTTATCTTCTCAATAAGGAATTAGCAAAAAAATCCCTAATGTGGTTCATCAAATGAATATGTCTTTATTCTGATCACATTCAGGTATTTTCTAAGTTTTGTTCCTTCTCTATATGTCCATTCTTTGATTTTTTGACCACGAGTCAATTTATATTGGGATATCCCTCTCATGTATAAGACCCATATCCTCAGTCTTCATTAATAAACGTCACAAAGTTCACTAAAAGTACCGTTTCAATCAATTAATTGCAAGCAAACTGACTGACTGCCTCTAACAGTTTCTGTGAAATAGCTGGCCACTTACTACCAGTTAGTCTTCGAGTGGTTCTCCTTTGTATCTTTGTGACCTGGCAGCTTTCAGATCTTAGTTCTAAGCCCAGGGTCAGGATACCATGTTCTGCCTATGCTGTGCTGATGGTCAGGATTAACTCTCATTCTGTTCAGCAATGAAAAGTACCTTCCTGTGTTAGAGGCTAATGATTGACTTTCCCGACTGGACAGCACAAAGATGCTGACCCTGTCTGTAAGGCATTGTTAAATACCTGTCCTGGCTGAGGAAGCTTTGGAAGCCATCTCTTTCACTCACTCACCTTCCCTGCAGTAGGGATCATCAAACCCAATTATTTTTTATTTTGTTGTTATCCACTTGGCTAGAATCTCAGCTTCATAAGAGCAGAAAGCCTTTCCCATTATCATGTCCACAATGCTAAGAACAATGTCTCTTATACAGGAGATACTCACTAAATATTTTTAAAGGAATCTTTCATCTGGAAATCATAAAGTTAAAATTAGTATCTGGTAATAGCACTGTTCTTTTAATTCTCCCCAATTATTCAGTCTGTAGTTGTTTTTAATCTTTTCAGACATCCAGTTTTTAACTCCTCTCTTTTCTCTCAAACTGTAAACCCTGCCATATGTTCTTTTTTTTTTTTTTTTAATAGGCTGTTCTCCACATGGGCCGCTTCAACCAAGCCCTGTATCCACCCACAACTACAATATGTAAAACAGAGAAATGTGTCATTGAATACATAAAGCATTGTTAGCTCCCAAATGCCCAGTTTCCAACCTTCATGACCTTTTAGAGTTACCAGACAATTGTTCTGTTTTCCCAATAAGTCCAATCTGCCATTTTCTAGGCTATTTCAAGCCTTCTGCACCTACTCAATTCCCCCCTACATAACACCATTTCTATTCACTCCGGATAGATGAGCCCTAAATGACTGACAAGATAGAATCCATCAGGCTCTTCAGCATTTATCTGTGCTCTTGTGGAAACTTGCTGCTATCCTTCCATCCATCTGTCCGACCATCCTTTTTTCATCCCTAACAGATGAAAATGTGTCTCCCATCACATTTGCTCCAGATCAAACCTACCATCTTACACCAGCCTCTTCTTCACTACAGACATCTCACAAATTAATCCAAATGTTTTACTGTTCAACCTTTCACTTTTTGTTGGCTCTTCACTTCAACATTTACATACAAACTTTCTTGCAAATTTTGCGAAAAAACAGATTCTTTCTTCCTTCTGTACCTCCCTGTAAGTGCCAGCCTTTCTCTCTATCTGCTTTCAGAAATCAGCTTCTTGACTTGAGGTTTCTAATGAACCCCTCAAACACTTCACTCTCCTTCTTCCCTTCATTCCAATATGACCACCTCTTTGTTGAGATAGTCACCTACTTATGGTGAATGTGGTTGGCATTAATTGGTATTTTTATATTTTATCACTGGACCACATGGTAAGTTTTGATAGTTTTAATTTTGCCTTGATGTTTTCACTTCCATTGATTCCAGTTATACCACTCTGTTTTTCCTGTTACCTCTCCAACCACTTCTTAATTTTCTTAATAAGTTTGATTTTTTCTTACTGCACCTTCAATGCTTGCTGTTTCTTTGTGTCTTATACTATTTTCCTCTCTCCATGCTAGATGTTTCTCTGGGTGATATTGTCTGTATCCTGTTTTAATTATTATATCTGAATGCTGTGAAATTCTAAATACAAATGTTCATCCCAGATCTATATAATGGATTCCAGACCTCTATATCCAACTACCTAATGGACATCTACAGTGGGGTTTTCCACAATTCTTACAATTCATCTCAGTTCTTACAAGTTCTAATTATTACGAATTCTAAGATGACCTCATAATTTATATATCTCCTAAATTCTGTTTATGCCTCCATGCCTTAAATAGTTAAAGCATTTAAAAGATCTTTCTGTGGTTATGATATTTCTAAACCAGACTTAAATACAGGAAATTTTGGTAAAATTGTGCAAAATGCATTCTCTACATATGTTGCCAGGAATCAAGGCACAGACTCCCATCTGTCCTAAGGAGCCACTGACCTTGAACCAATGTGCAATCAGTGAGAACCTTTAATTCCTACTCTCAACTCCCAAAAAGAATCACCACTAATTTATTCACTATATCCCTGGGATCTTCAGCATATTTCCAATGCTATTTTACAAAATGCAAAATGTTTCCTAAAAGCATCTTTTTGTTCAGTCCTACCATATATTCCAGGGGAAATAATCTTGATGAGGAAGAATTCGGAAAGGAGAAAATAGAGGGAGATCAAGCAAAATGTAATTGATCATTTTAATTAATTGTTTTGTCATATTTACCCAAACTTAATATTTTAACAAAAATCTTTTTTAAGTTTATTTGTTTATTTTGAGAGAGAGAGAGAGAGAGAGAGAGAAAGTGCACACGTGAGAGCAAGCAGAGGAGAGGAAGAGAGAGAGAGGAGAGAGAGAACTCCAAGCAGACTCTGAGCTGTCAGCACAAAGCTGGATGTGGGGCTCAAACTCACGAACTGTGAGATCATGACCTGAGCTGAAATCAAGAGTTGGATGCTTAACTGACTGAGCCACCCAGGCACCCCAACAGAAATATTTTAAGTTAACATGGAAGCCTATAATAATTTTATTGTTTCTTTAAAAGGATCTTCTAATCACTGATGTGTGAGAAATATAAATACACTTTCTATTTCTTTCACATGAAAGATTTCCGGAAAGGACTGTAAATCACCAAAGACACACTCTAGACCTCACTGATCTCCCATTCCAGGGCACATGAGCCAAACTGCAGCTGTAGATTTGCTTTTCCAAGGCCACAATCTATTACCCAAACCACATACAGACAGGTATTTTGGAATTCGATTTTTTTTTTCAGATTTTACAAAGATAACATGGTTCATACACTAAAAATTATTACTAAACAACTCTGACAATATCTGAGACCGCACTCTATAAACATAAGCATTCATAGGACTTCAAATGAGATAAGTAAAGACTTAAACAACTACCTGTAAATTCAGGTCATGTTTTCTAACTAAATAGAATTATATCATACTGGAACACAGTGCATGTTATATTTTGGGGAACTTTTAGATTTTGAGCTTGAAGAAAAAAACATGTGGATCTATAATGAAAATGAAGATCAGGAACTTCAACATATAATTGGAAATGTAAGTATATAGTCTCTGTACTGCATAAAATGTGTTAAATCAAACTAGAAATAATTACCTCGTCAGAATTTACTTTTAAAGTCACAAGAAAATGGGACAAAGAAAAAGAATTTACTTTTAAAGTCACAAGAAAAATGGGAGGAAAGAAAGCTAGAGTACATTCATATAAGATCAAAGTTGTTAGTTCTTGAGTATAATCCTGGTTTAGATAAAGTATTCAGCTGTTTAGTGTTTCACATGCCTAATTCCTAAAATGGAAAGCTATCCTTATTATCTTTTACCTCTAGGAAAAACCACCTAAGCTCAAAGTATGTATAATTGAAGGTGAAGATCATGGATGAAGGGCAGCAATTTTTACCAGCTCTCTGGGCATCTCTTAGTCAAGCTGACACACAAAATTAAACATCACATTTTGAAAATCAGAAAAATAAGATCTATTTTGCTTTAAAATATTTAAAATATTAAAAGAATTTAGGGGCAGTTGGTTAAGTGTCCTGGCTCTTGGTTTGGGCTCAGGTCACAATCTCATGGTCTGTGAGTTCGAGTCTGCTGTCAGCACAGGGCCTGCTTGGGATTCTATCTCTTCTTCTCTCTCTGCCCTTTCTGCACTCTCTCTCACTCTGAAAATAAATAAATAAACTCTAAAATAAATAAGTAAATAAAACTTAAAATATTAAAAAATTTGATAAATTAAATTTGAATCAAATTAATCTGAAATTGTAAATTCATTCAGGTGATTGTCTTGGACAGATCAAACACAAGAAAATACATGGTTAATATCAAGAGAAAAGTGCATTGTGACAAGAGGACCTATAGATGCTAAAATGTTAGTAAGGCAGTATTAACATATTTATGTAAATAATTTTGACAACCTGGAACAAGGACAGCTCTAGGCCAAATGTACCCACTGCCTATTTTTGTACAGCTTACTGGCTAATGTGAAGTGATTGAAAAATAATAATATTTTGACCTATGAAAATTACATGAAATTTAAATTTTGGTTCCCATAAGTACAATTTCATAGTACACAGCCACATATGTTCATTTATATATTGTTGATGGCTGTTTTTATGCTATAATGGCAGAGTTGAGTAGATGCTGAACAAACATTATACTGTGGTTTCTTATTGTGCTCTTACACAAAACACAGATTTGTGAAACAGTTGTCTCTTTACAGTGTTTCAAGTTGGACTCCAATTAAGTGAAATGTAATCTTCCAGAAAAGAATTTAATGCTTCTCATTAGTCAATTTGTGTTAAAAAGTGTAGTAGAACTGTATTACAAAATAATAATCTATTGTTAATATACTTCGAATTTTTCTCTTGTTATTGAAGTATTTAATTACCTCGATGTTGAATCTTGTCCTACACAGCCTAAAATATTTACTGTCTGACCCCTAAGAGAAAAAAATGCTGACTTCTGGCAAAGATGAAAAAATTACTTGAAATACACATATTAACAAACAAATGTGATAAATAGAAAATTGGAATAGACTTCTATCTCTCAAATAAAATGAATTTATAATTTTAAAATTTTTCACAAAGAAAATTTTAAGCAAAGATGGCTTCACTGTTAAAAATGTCGTGAAACAGGGGCACCTGGGTGGCTCAGTAGGCTGAGAGTCCGACTTTGGCTCAGGTCATGATCTCACAGCTCCTGAGTTGGAGCCCCAGTCGGGCTCTGTGATGATAGCTCGGAGCCTGGAGGCTGCTGCGTATTCTGCGTCTCCCTCTCTCTCTGCCCCTAACCCACTCGCATTCTGTCTCCGTCTCTCTCAAAAACAAAAATGAAACATTAAAAAAAAAAATCCGTGAAATATTTAAGGGAAAATAAATGTATTTAAGAAAAAATATATTTAAGGGACTCCTGGGTGACTCAGTCGTGAAGCATCTGACTTCGGCTCAGGTCATGATCTCACTGTTCTGTTGGTGAGTTTGAGCCCTGCTTAGCACTCTGTGCTGTTATCTCAGAGACTGGAGCCTGCTTGGGATTCTTGGTCTCCCTCTCTCTCTGCCCCTGCCCCACTCATGTTCTGTTTCTATTTCTCTCAAAAATAAATAAACATTAAAGAAATAATTTAAAAAGAAAAATATCTTTGGGGCACCTGGGTGGCTCAGTCCGTTAAGCATCCCACTTCGGCTCAGGTCATGATCTCATGGTTCGTGGGTTCGAGCCCTGTGTTGGGCTCTGTGCTGACAGCTCAGAGCCTGGAGCCTGCTTCATATTCTGTGTCTCCCTTTCTCTGCCCCTCCCTTGCTCATGCTCTGTCTTTCTCTCTCTCAAAAATAAATAAACATCAAAAAAATTTGAAAAAGAAAAATATCTTTAAGAAAAAAAATACATGTTTGTGTGAAATTATCGACACAAACCCTCTCATAGACTAGAGAAAAATGGATCACTTCCCAGCTCATATTATAAGGCAATAACTCTCTGACCAGACAAAAAATTACAAGGAAATAAAACTAAAGAATAATAACCCTTCATAAATCTCAACCAAAAAAATCAAAATTAGCAAATGAAATCCAGCCATATATAAATGGATAAGATATCATATCCAAGTAGGGTTTATTTAAGGAAAGCAAGTTTGGGTTAACTGAAAAAAAATTAATGTAATTTACCATATTAAAAAATAAAAGAGAAAAACTTGATGGCATTTTCGTTAAATGAAAAATTTTTGATTAATTTAATACTCATTCATGATAAAATCTCAACAAACCATAAAGGGGCTTTTTGAGTCTCATTAAAGATGATCATATATGAAACCTATCATCACACTGAGCGGTGAAAGGCTGAATGGTTTCTCCTTAAGATTGAGAACAAGCTAGAAAAGCCTACTCACACTTCTTTATGTTCTAAGTTGTTCCATACACTTATATGATTCTTCTTATGTCAATACAACACTGTCTTGATTGCTGTATTTTTCTATATAGCACACCTGCAAATCAAGTATGAATCCTCAAATTTGTTATTTTGTTAAAAGTATTTTGGGGGTCATTCTAGGATACTTTGTCTTTCTATATAAATTTTAGAGAAAGATGGTCAATTGCTTAAAAAAAGAAGGGAATTTTTTAATGGGAATTTTTACTGGTATTTTGTTAAATCTGTAGATGCATTTGGGGAGAATTAGCATCTTAACATTACTGAGTTCTGATTCATGAATATAGGATCTCTTTCCTTGTATTTATCTAGGCTTTGAAAGCATATAATTCAGAAATGTATAGTGTTCAGTGTACAAATCTTGCACATATTTTGTTAAATTTAATGCTAAATATTTCATGTTTGGGTATTGCTCATAGTATGTTTGTTTACATTTCATGCGCCAAATTTTTCTTTGCTGGTATTTAGAAATAATGACCTTTGTGTAATAGCCTTCTATTTTGCATTCTGGCTAAATGCACTCATTATTTCTAGTGGTATTTTTTGTAGGTTAGTTAAGATTTTCTCAATGTGAAATTTTTATTCTGTTCCAATTCTTACTTCTTTCATTTCTTTTGGTGCCTTATTGTATTGTCTGGGATGATTATACGGCACACAACAATATTACATTCTATCTATATTTCTGTCTTCTTCAGTATTCCATGTAGCATACAAAATATTTTCTCATGTTTGTGGACTGCTGATCTCTACTCTGATCCCACATATTTCCTTATTGTTTACTATTTTTACTTCTTAATTGATTCTATTTTTTCATTTATTTTATTTTTATATTTGAGAGAGAGGGAGAGAATATGAGTGGGGGAATGTGATGGAAAGAGGGAAGGGGGAGAGAGAGAGAGAAAGAGAGAGAGAGAAAGAGAGAGAGAGAGAGAGAGAGAGAGAGAGAGAGAGAGAGAGAATTATAAGCAGGCTCCATGCTCAGTGTGGACCCTGATGCAAGTCTGGATCCCACGATCTTGGGATCATGACCTGAGCCAAAACCAAGAGTTGGATGCTCAATTCACTGAGTCACCCAGGCATCCCTTTACTTCTTATTTTAAAGACAATGTTTAAAATTAAGGGAGATTTGAACTGTCAAATTTTATTGTGGTACTTACTATAAACCCTCTACACTCAGGCCTCATCTCCTACCACTTTCCTCCTTGTTCTACTTCCACAGTGAATTTGTTGGTGGTCTAAACATGCCATGTACTCTCCCAGTCCTGTCTTCACCTTTGCTGTTCTTTCTGCATGGAGCACTCTTACCCTAAATAGCCATACAGCACATTCCCTTGCTTCTTTCTGGTCATGTTTCCTGCTCATGTTTCCTTATCAGTGAAATCTACCCTGACTACTCTATATAAACATAGCAATCACTTTCCAGAGGCTCACTTAGACCCCTGACATTCCTGGTTTTTCTCAATGCCATTTATTAACATTTAGTATATTGTTACATTTATTTTCTCTCCATGTTAGATTTGAGCATCATAATAGGGACAATATATATTTTGTTCATTGTGGCATCCTCATCAAGTATAATAGTGTCTGACAAATTATGGATACTCAATAAATATTTTGTGGAGGAATGAACAAATGAATAATGTATCTATCATTTCAATGAGAACTCAAAATACATTTTGTGTATTTCTTCAATATATTAACAGGTGCTAGTTATGGTCAATGCAATGGCAAGATAATTTTAGGATTTATAGAACCATTTTTGAAAATACAATATTTTGAACATTAAACATGTACAGAAAGTGTATAAAGAAAATGAGGCATAGAACACTTATTTTAAAAAGTGGAACTGATAGCATGTATTTCATGAGTTGGTAGAGGAAAAGATAAAAGAAATAAGTTATTTCTCAAGTCCTTTATGAAACTCAAAGCCATTGCTTTCTATGGGTCAGGTTTTGACATATAAGAAAGCGTATTCCATATTTTCCAATACTACAGGAAATTTTTTATACCTTATCTAGGCCAGAAGAAAGGAAAAACTCACTTAATTCTTTCAGTGAGTAACTGAATATGATACACCCCACTTTCATTTTTACAACTCAGTTTAATTTAGATACCATAAAAGGACCAGATACTTTAAGCTATCGAAGTGATTACATGGTCATCGCAGTGGTGGAGTAATTACAGAGAAATACAAATAGGTTTAAAGGAGATAGCATTGCTGCATGGGGATGGATCTACTCAGCAGAAGACGGTACATTTCTGGTCAGATTTGCACTTTTTAACTTTTTAAACTTTTTTTAATGTTTATTTTTGAGAAGGGGGGTGACAGAGCACGAGAGGGGGAGGGACAGTGAGAGAAGGAGACACAGAATCCCACGCAAGCTCCAGGCTCTGAGCTGTCAGCACAAAGCCCTATACCGAGCTTAAAGCCACAAGCCTTGAGATCATGACCTGAGCCAAAGTCAGATGCTTAATGACTGAGCTACCCAGGCACCCCTTTGGAGGTCCCCCAAGGTTTTTACAAGATCACACAGTTGCTGCATGCTGTGTGGCAAATTCCCTCCAAGCTCCAGGATGAGTTCTGGCTGTATCATTTCTCGTTTATCATTATTTTAGAACTGACATAGAACTGACATGTAGATTTTTAAGTCTATGTAATACTTTTTAACTAAAATGTTAACAATAGTAGGAACTTATCAACAAGGACACATATTTTTCCCTGGGCATGGGAAGAGAGGGTGGTCCAAGAAAATCTACTTCCAAGTAAAACATGTAAACCTATAAGGAAAAAGACACTGCAATGATGTACCAATAGTAAGGTCTATGCATATATGTTTGCCCAGGTAAATATTAAAATAAGACATGTTAAATAGATAAAAGTAGAAAACAAGATTTTATTTCATTTTGATTTATATTGCAAAAAGAATGAACCATATTAAAAGAAAAAGAAGCAAAATAAAAGCAGGCATGAAATTTCTTACCACTGTTATTACACTGTTTCTGGTTAGGAAAAAAAATACATGTATACATGTATACACACATGCACACACACACACATATATTCACCAACACACAGAAGGTAAGAAAATATAACAGAAGGTAAATTATTCTTTCCAAAAACTGAGGTATTAATTTACCAACATGGAGAATTTACTTATCATTTTCAAATATAATTATAGCTTTTTTCTAGAGTTAGCCCTACATGCTCTTGCTCAGTGTTGCCTAAACTAACATTATTCATCACTTTTCTGGGTAATAATATTTCTACTATAACTATGGACCTAGAGTACTTTTTACAGGCTTTTGTCTCATTTTTGATACTGTTCATTGAGAAGTTCTAGTCAATTCTATGTTAGAACTGAGTAAAAATTAACTAAAATTGAAAATAAAAGTAAAATTTCAGAGTGACAACTGTCTGGTTTTCAAGATATAAATATTTTCAGGGATCTTCAGGAAACATATTTTTCTTAAAAACACCTGTATGAGATTATCTAGTATAAAAAATATTAATACAGGTTTATGTAAAGAAATGTATTTTGTCTTTATAAAGGAACCAAAGGTCTTTGAAATAATTATTATATTCTTAAACCCCAATAGTATATTTTTATGATTAACAATTTTTATGAACTATTTAAAATCAGGGAGATTAGAAAAATAGAAATAAATCTCAATGAACAAGTTGGTAAACAAAGAAGCAGAAATATAAAGGTCAACATTAGCATTTCTGGATAGATATATTAAGATCTTTTATTCTTTTACTCAATTTGTTTAAATATTTTCATGCTAAAAAGTCAGAGTGATTCGTATTAAAATTTTGTAGCAGAGTTTGTCTTCCACAAGCATGGGCTAAAAAATCACCTAAACCATAGAGAGCAACCAGAGTTGACAATGAAATTAGATTTTGTAAATGAACTATGACATGTTCATCTTTGATAATCTAGATTTAAATTTCAAGGAGCAAACTCATCTGCCCAATACGGTAGGCATATTAATGGCCTCTCAGATATGTCCACAATCAAATCCCTGGAACCTGTGAATGTTACCTTACACAGCAAAGGAAGAATAAGTTAGCAGATAGAATTAAGGGTGTTAATCAACTGCTTAACACAAGGAGATTATCCTGGTGGGTCCAATGTAATTAAGGGTCTTCAATGTGAAAAAGGGAGGCAGAACTTTCAGTGCTTGAGTGATGCTAAATGAGAAAGATTCCACCAGATATTATTGACTTTAATGCTGGAAAGAGATCAGAATTCAAAGGTAGGTGAGCAGCCTCTAAAACCTGGAGAATACAAGGAATTGGATTCTTTCCTAGATTTGCTACAAAGAAATGCAGTCTTCCTGACACCTGGATGTTAGCCCCATTAGACAGACCCATATAAGACTTCTAATCTACAGAACCATAAGATAATAAGGATACTATAGGGGTACCTACATGGCTCAGCTGGTTAAAGTCTGACTTTGGCCCAGGTCATGATCTCACAGTTCGTGAGTTCAAGCCCCACACCAGGCTCTCTGCTGTCAACATGGATCCGCTTCAATTCTCTGTCCCCCTCTCTCTCTGCCCCTGACCCTCTTGTGCTCTCTCTCTCTCTCTCAAAAATCAATAAACATATACAATTAATTTCAAAAAAAGGATAAAATATTTTTGTTACTGAGTTTATGATAACTTGTTACAGTGGAAATAAGAAACTAATGCATTTATCAAAAACAGATATTAAAGAAAAGAAAATATTTACAGGACACCTGCATTCATCAGTCAGTTAAGCATCTGACCTTGGGTTTTGCCTCAGGTCATGATCTCGTCACCATGAGGTTGAGCCCCACATCAGGCTCCAAGGAGATAGCTGGGGGCCTGCTTGGGATTGTCTCTCTCCCTCTCTCTCTGTTCTTCCCTTGCATGCTCTCTCTCTCTCAAAATAAATTTTAAAAAAATGTTTGCTATGAGCTAAATTTATATTCTAATTTTATTTTTGTATAAAATAATATATAAAATATAAGACTTAAATAAAATATAAGACTATTATGTATTTTTTAAAACTTTTTTTTAATGTTTATTTATTTTCAAGAAAGAGAGAGGAGAGAGAAAGCATGAGCAGGGGAGGGGAAGAAAGAGAGGGAGACACAGAATCCGAAGCAGGCTCCAGGCTCTGAGCTGTCAGCACAGAGCCTGATGTGGGGCTTGAACCCAGGAACCATGAGATCATGACATGAGCCACAGTTAGAAGTTTAACCAACTGAGCCACCCAGGCACCCCCCAAATATTTTTTTATATTCAGTCATGTTTTAAGACTCTCACCTCCTTTATCAGAACTTTCCTGAAAAACTCAAGATAAACCTAGTGTTTCACATTTTCTAGGTTTACATGAAATTAAAAAGAAAATTTATAAGTGTAATACATAACATTTGCATAATCAGTCACATAAGTCTTAAGTGAATATTCAATGAATCCTTAAATTTTGAATCATTTAGAGCATTAGCTGTTTTTTAGAACCTCAACTACATTTATAATATCATCAGAAATCTCAGAAGCCTTTTACATTCTTTTTCCAGAAGATATTCTTGCCAAAGATAACTACTATGAATTTTAGTACCTTAGATTTGTTCTGATAGTTTTTGAACCTTATTTACATAAATAGAATCATATAGTATGTACTTTTTTTTTAACCTGGGATCTTTTACTCAATATTATAAGTATTAATCCTTCATATTGCTTCATGTAGTTCATTTTTTTTTTGATTGTTGTATGTTATTTTGATATATGAATATACCACGATGCTGATGGAATTAAAGTTGCTAATCAATTAACTTTAACATAGAAAGATTATCCCGAATTATCCGGTGAGCCCAGGGTAATCACAGATCTTTAAATGTGGAAACAAACACATGCACATACACATGATCTATTGAGATCATTAATGAATCAAATCTTTAGATCATTTTGGGGAGAGTTGACATCTTCACAATATCGAGCTTTCTAATATGTGCCTTCTAATCTATGGAACTCTATAACCATACCTCCAATAATTTAGGCTTTTAATTTTTCTCATACATCTTTTATATGTTTGTGTGTGTGTGTGTGTGTGTGTGTGTGTGTGTGTGTGTGTGTGTGCTTACTGTTCAAAAGAAAACACAAAGACAAAAAAAAATTCATAGTCAGAGAAGACATGTTCCCTTAGATTTGTAGATATTTTTATTTGGATTTACATTATTCTGTCAAATACCATTCCCTGAGGTAAAAAGAAAACTATAAATAAACTGCAATTCAATATATATGTGTATATATATATATATATATATATATATATATATATACATATACATATATATATGTATATATCTCAAGTGGCAAATTTACTCTTTTGTGATATCCTTCTTTAAATGTAAAGGGAAAACATTTTTATAGTGTAAATTAAATTTTCCCTCCTAGACTATCTCAAACATCTGCAATGTAAACTTTAGCTTCTATGCTTGAAATAGTTGCTTGACAAATAACATCAAGTTGTAAAATGTATTTTTATTTTATTAAATTATATGATGAAAAGGTAAACAGCATAAGTTTTTTGCTTTTTACTTCCTGTTTTTGTCTTTCTAGATCAGTATATGTATATATATACTTTTATATGAACACTATGGTGACGATATTAATAGTCATTTCTGAACTGATCTTTCATTCTTAACAACATATTGTTTTCTTGGAGTTAATAATTCTTTTACTTCCGTTTACTTATTTTTTTTATCAATTACTATTTTTTCCTTGATTTGCTGCATCAGCTTTTCAAATGCATAGAAATATCTTACTTTTTTACAAATGTCTAATCTTATCAGATAATCTGTCCTTGCAAGGCCCACAGGTCTCCTGTTCTAATCTGCAACAGGAAGTAGATTTACAAGCCTGGGGCTAGGTTGTGGTCTGGGATTCCTCTCTACTATTCTCCCTTGTTGATTGCTTATTTCTTTTTGAAAGAAATGTCCTATTTTCTCTTAGTTTCCTGCTTAATTTTCTGAATCAGAATCCTGCAGTTGATTCATAAGGAAGACTACATAGGATACTAGGATACAAAATTGACAGTCTTTTCACATCTTAAAAATATTTTTATTCATCTCTTGCTGTTAATTATTTGGACTAATATGTCAGTTTATGAAATACATTTCTTTTAGTCACTACATATTAAATACACTAAATGTATTTATTTTGCTTTTTGTTCCCCATTTTGGTCCCCTTGGGTCTTTTTGTGTTTTTTTTTTTCTTGCTTATTTTCCATGTGTTTTTTTTTTTTTTTTTTTTTTTTTTTTTGCTCTGTTATCTTTGAGCCCTTCTGCTACTTTTATTTCTAAATTTTAGTTACCATATTTTATTTTATTTATTTTTTATTTTTTATTTTTTGTTTTTGTTTTTGTTTTTATATGGAATGCTTCACGAATTTGCGTGTCATCCTTGCACAGGGGCCATGCTAATCTTCTCTGTAGCGTTCCAGTTTTAGTATATGTGCTGCTGAAGCGAGCACTAGTTACCATATTTTAAATCTTTCAAGGTGTTTCTTGTCCTCAAAACTTTAAAGATGGCTTTATTTTCTTGTTTTATGGAAACAATACATCTTATCTGTCTAAATACGGTCGGGATATTGTTTTGCTCTGCTTCCTGCACCAGCTTTCTTCCTTCTACATGTGTGGTTTGTCTCTTTATTTTAGTTTGTTCTTTATTTCTAAAGATCTATTTAAATGTTTGGTCTTTTTCGGCTCTCTTTGTTTAAGATAAGGCACTGAAAAGGTGACGGCGGTGTCTATGTGAAAGAGTACATGAAGGACATGTCTGTGACTTTACATGGGATCCAGTCTTCTCGTTTGGAGATTGTCATATCTCAGATATGATGTCATGGCCTTTTTCCTGGGGCAGTTGTTTTTCAAGATTTGGGGATGGGGACCATGAACTACCTATGTATGCCTACTTTTGTTAAGAACGTAAAATATATTTGGACAATGATGCCAAAGTTTAATAGCTAAATTTGTATTATGTCATTAACTATAGCTTCAAACCTCATGTCCCATGCCTCTGAGTTTGGTGTCCTATGATGTCTGGAGTCCTTTGGTTCAATTTCCTCTGTGAGAAAAACTCACATTTTTTTATGGAGGACACAGAAGTTTAGGTATCTTGTTACTTGGTGTGTGATACTCTATTTTCTTTAAGTTTGAAATATCTTAGGGATTCTATAAAGGATCTGATTTCTATGTTAGTTTCTCCTGTTTCCTGCTTAGATTGCAAATTCTTTGGGTCTCAAAAGTCAATATACATTCTTTTTTTCTAGTTTTTATCTTTCAATAACATTTTAAATATTTTATTCACTTTTTTCCTATCTCTAGTTCACTTTTACTCCTCTAATGCCAATTTATTAAGGCTTGGGAAAGAAGAACATATAAAATATGTAATATGTTTTTCTTGAGATTGCTCTCTTTCTAGTCACCTTAAAAAGAGATCTCAGCCATTACTCTGGCTTTAAAATTGTCAAATATGCAATTAACTCCAAAAACAGTCACTTTATTTATGACATCACCACTATCTCACAGCCTTCAATGTCTGTGGTATACCTGACATCTCACTGAATGGTGTATTGCCACTGCAAATGCCACTACCAGCTTTAACACAATTTATTAATTCTCCAGCTTCCCACTCCTGTTCATGTTTTTCCAGTTTGGGTTAATAATATCACCTTTGTCTTCGTTAACTACATAAAACATTATGTGGGAAATTTTGTTTTTACTCTTACCCCATAGTCATTGTGTTTTGTCAGCCTTCACTTCTGTTCTTATTGTTGCTATTTCGAAGATCTCTCATTTTATACCTCCTTGACTACTTAACCTTAGATTTAATGTCCTTGTTTATAAAATATAGAGAAGTGAGAAACAAAAGTAGTAAATATTCATTTACTGGTATACATTAGTATATGTTTTTTTACCCACAATCAAATTTAATGTTCACAATGTTCTTATAATGTAATTGTTCTTATTTTTAAACATTTTCAATGAAATATTACAAGGATATGATAAACTGAATTAAATGTATTAGTTTTAAGTATATACAGCTCAGTGAATATTTACTTATACACATACCCAGGGAAGTTCCCTTGTGCCCCTTCTTAGTCAGTCCTGACCCCCAAGCATCAAACATAACCATCATTCTGACTTCAAACACTATTTAATAGTTTTATCTGTACTTAAACTTTGTATAAAAATCATAATACATGTACTATTTTGCGTAGAGCCTCTTCCACTGGAACATAATGTAAATTTTTCCATGTTTGTGTACTTTTTAGTAGTTTTATTTTTAAATTTCCTTGTTATAATTTATCTGTTCTGCTGTTGGATTGACATTTGAGTTGTTTTGATTTTTAAAATATAATGAGTAATATTACTATAAATACTTTGTACATGTGTTTTGTGAGACATACGTAATATTTTAAGAATTTATCGAGAATGAGATTACTAACTTAAATGTATAGTTGTGATTATTGCTGCTGTCTTTAGATTGTGTCTGGAACCATCTAAAGCCTCAACTGCACTAGGTATTAAGAATGACTCAATCATAACAGACAGTTAATACTGTTTGTCAGTTGGGACTTATTTCAAACAAATCATTTACATATTACATTTGCTTCTATATGTTGTTTGAGATTCTCACAAAATGGACTATGGGATCTATGAGGGAATGCCCAAAATGAGCATTCCAGGATATCCAGCAGATTGTTGCAAAGGCTTCTGATGGCCAAGACTTGGAAGCCTCAAAACATCATATCTGCCTACTCAACTGTTCCAACCAGTTGCAAAGGCCAGGCCAATTCAAGAACAATGAAGATAAGGTTTGAATGCTAGGATTAGGAGACCATCTTTGGAGACCAGCTACCAAATGTAAAACGTTTTGTAAACACCCAGTTTTCCAAAAGAGTTACGCTAATGTATAGACACTCCAAGCCCTCCACACCGTCATTAATACTTGAAACTTACAGTACTTTTAATAGTAGCCATCTTGGTGAGTGTGTATAGGCATATAATTGAGATTTTAATTTGCATTTTCCTAATCAGTGTGTTACTGAGCAACTCTAAATCTGACCACTTGAATGTTCTCTGATGTAAAGTGTTTATTTAAATTGTGCCCATTTTTTATTATGATGTTTTATTTATTTTTTATTTGTAGAGATCTTTATCTATTTGAAGTACATATTCTATGTCAAATATACCTATCACTCATACCCTCTTATATGTATTTGTCTTTGCCATCTTGGTAATGTCGTCTATTTATGAAAAAGTTACTAATCACAATAAAATTCAAAATACTTTTTCTTTTATATTTAGTGTTTTATATTCTATTTAAGAAATTTCATCTACACCAAGATCATAACAATATTTTAGAAAGTTTAATTCTAGAAACATTATATTTTATGTTTTTTATTAAGGTCTATAATCCACTCAAATTATTTTTTCTATTTGAGTTGTAATAAAAGTTCATTACATTCCATACAAATATTTAACTGTTCCATGACTACTGAAAGAAATATTCTTTCCTCTCCAAATTTCAGTGGCACTTTTGTCATAAATCCGGTGACTATATATGTTCGGTTCTATTTCTAAAGTTTCAATTACCTTTTTGTGGTCTGTCTATATGCTTTGCCTATGTTTTGTTATATTTTTTCCTAGGTACCTATGTTGGTGGTTTTTAAACCTCTAAGGAAAGTATATATGATAAAGTCTAAGTAATTTGCACCAAATTAATAGCTGGCAAGTGATAGAACAAGGAATTACACCCATCCCTGTTTGCCTAAACAGTTTTGTGTTATTGATACCTCCTAATACAAATTTCTGTGATAATAATATCACTTTCACATAGAATTAGAGTGTAAATTAAACACAATAACAAAAGTGAACCCTCTTTACTAGCTGGAAAGCACTAAAACACCAAATAAATTATTAAAAGATAGATGTATTTTTTACTGGCTCAGAAGGCATCAGTTGTGAGTCCTGTCTATATTAGCTATATGGCATTGAGTAAGGTACTTACATTTTCTGTGACAGAGAATATCTGCCCTCAAACTATGCTTCTTAAATCCTTGCATAAAGTTAGACCATACATTTTTCTAATATCCTTTGTAGGTACTTATGACTATGTGGTTAAATTTAGGTCAATGAAATATGGGCAGCAGCGATCTACAGCTCTTCCAGTTCTGTCCAGTAAAAAATTTCCATGCATTTTCATTCACCATCTACCTTGCCTAATGTGCTGGTTGGATATTAATACACAGGACAAATTCAGAAATCACAAGCTGAAAAAGCCTGAGCTTTCATCAGCCTGCATTCCAGGATGTCTATGTAAACCAGAAAACTTTCCCACATACTTGATTCTGTAAGCTTCTATCAGAAACACCATGAACAAGAAACAAATGTCTATCAAATCAACTCTTTCAGATTTCAAAGCTTACCTGTTTTATAGCATACACTATATAATATTTTGCATTTGATCTGTGTAGTATTTTGCATTTAGTTTGGTACCCATATAAAATCTTTTTTAATATTTAAACAATGTAAAATTTACCCTAAATGTAAAATTTAGCAGTGGCAAAATAAAAAGAATAAAAAAGGAGGGAAACAAGCTGTTTTAATAAACAAGTAGTTGCTTATAGTAAATTTTAGATAAAATGCATGTTGAAAAATACTCCCTCATCTCTGTCTATTGCATTTTATTACACACTATAAATCCTAAAATTAATTAGAACTGCACAAATGATAAAAATAAAATTCCCAAACTACAAACATTTGTTTCAATGCCAACCAAGATACACTAATATGAAATTTTATAATACACTTTCAAGTTGAAAATAGCTTCTCTGGTATTGGAGTTTTATATTGGGGCTCTTTTCTGGGATAAAAACTATATATTGTTTATAGTAGCATTCATGTGTAAAATGTAGTTCAGAAAATATTCTATAAACTTAATCAAGCATACAATTTTGCATTTTAAAATTACTGGTTCCATTTTTTTTTTTTTTTTTTTTTTTTTTTTTTTTTACTTTGTGGAATGGTTAAACGGCTAAGTGTTCAAAAAGACTCAGGAAAGGGAAGATGGCGGCGTAGGAGGACGCGGGGCTCACAGCGCGTCCTGCCGATCACTTAGATTCCACCTACACCTGCCTAAAGAACCCAGAAAACCGCCAGAGGATTAGCAGAAGGGAGTCTCCGGAGTCAAGCGCAGACGAGAGGCCCACGGAAGAGGGTAGGAAGGGCGGCGAGGCGGTGCGCGCTCCACGGACTGGCGGGAGGGAGCCGGGGCGGAGGGGCGGCTCGCCGGCCAAGCGGAGCCCCCGAGTCTGGCTGGCAAAAGCGGAGGGGCCGGACGGACTGTGTTCCGACAGCAAGCGCGACTTAGCGTCTGGGAGGTCATAAGTTAACAGCTCTGCTCGGAAAGCGGGAAGGCTGGAGGACAAAGGGAGGGAGAGCTGCTGAGCCCCCGGACGGCAGAGCTCAGCTTGGCGGGGAACAAAGGCGCCAGCGCCATCTCCCCCGCCCATCCCCCAGCCAAAATCCCAAAGGGAACCAGTTCCTGCCAGGGAACTTGCTCGCTCCGCGCAAACACCCAACTCTGTGCTTCTGCGGAGCCAAACCTCCGGCAGCGGATCTGACTCCCTCCCGCTGCCACAGGGCTCCTCCTGAAGTGGATCACCTAAGGAGAAGCGAGCTAAGCCTGCCCCTCCAGCCCCCGTGCACCTTGCCTACCCACCCCAGCTAATACGCCAGATCCCCAGCAACACAAGCCTGGCAGTGTGCAAGTAGCCCAGACGGGACACGCCACCCCACAGTGAATCCCGCCCCTAGGAGAGGGGAAGAGAAGGCACACACCAGTCTGACTGTGGCCCCAGCAGTGGGCTGGGGGCAGACATCGGGTTGGACTGCGGCCCCGCCCACTAATTCCAGTTATACACCACAGCACAGGGGAAGTGCCCTGCAGGTCCTCACCACGCCAGGGACTCTCCAAAATGACCAAACGGAAGAATTCCCCTCAGAAGAATCTCCAGGAAATAACAACAGCTAATGAACTGATCAAAAAGTATTTAAATAATATAACAGAAAGTGAATTTAGAATAATAGTCATAAAATTAATCGCTGGGCTTGAAAACAGTATACAGGACAGCAGAGAATCTCTTGCCACAAAGATCGAGGGACTAAGGAACAGTCACGAGGAGTTGAAAAACGCTTTAAACGAATTGCAAAACAAAATGGAATCCACGATGGCTCGGCTTGAAGAGGCAGAGGAGAGAATAGGTGAACTAGAAGATAAAGTTATGGAGAAAGAGGAAGCTGAAAGAAAGAGAGATAAAAAAATCCAGGAGTATGAGGGGAAAATTAGAGAACTAAGTGATACACTAAAAAAAAATAATATACGCATAATTGGTATCCCAGAGGAGGAAGAGAGAGGGAAGGGTGCTGAAGGGGTACTTGAACAAATTATAGCTGAGAACTTCCCTGAACTGGGGAAGGAAAAAGGCATTGAAATCCAAGAGGCACAGAGAACTCCCTTCAGACGTAACTTGAATCGATCTTCTGCACGACATATCATAGTGAAACTGGCAAAATACAAGGATAAAGAGAAAATTCTGAAAGCAGCAAGGGATAAACGTGCCCTCACATATAAAGGGAGACCTATAAGACTCGTGACTGATCTCTCCTTTGAAACTTGGCAGGCCAGAAAGGCTTGGCACGATATCTACAGTATGCTAAACAGAAAAAATATGCAGCCGAGAATCCTTTATCCAGCAAGTCTGTCATTTAGAATAGAAGGAGAGATAAAGGTCTTCCCAAACAAACAAAAACTGAAGGAATTTGTCACCACGAAACCAGCCCTACAAGAGATCCTAAGGGGGATCCTGTGAGACAAAGTACCAGAGACATCACTACAAGCATAAAACATACAGACATCACAATGACTCTAAACCCATATCTTTCTATAATAACACTGAATGTAAATGGATTAAATGCGCCAACTAAAAGACATAGGGTATCAGAATGGATAAAAAAACAAGACCCATCTATTTGCTGTCTACAAGAGACTCATTTTAGATCTGAGGACACCTTTAGATTGAGAGTGAGGGGATGGAGAACTATCTATCATGCTCCTGGAAGCCAAAAGAAAGCTGGAGTAGCCATACTTATATCAGACAAACTAGACTTTAAATTAAAGGCTGTAACAAGAGATGAAGAAGGGCATTATATAATAATCACAGGGTCTATCCACCAGGAAGAGCTAACTATTATAAATGTCTATGCGCCAAATACCCGAGCCCCCAGATATATAAAACAATTACTCATAAACATAAGCAACCTTATTGATAAGAATGTGGTCATTGCAGGGGACTTTAACACCCCACTTACAGAAATGGATAGATCATCTAGACACACAGTCAATAAAGAAACAAGGGCCCTGAATGATACATTGGATCAGATGGACTTGACAGATATATTTAGAACTCTGCATCCCAAAGCAACAGAATATACTTTCTTCTCAAGTGCACATGGAACATTCTCCAAGATAGATCATATACTGGGTCACAAAACAGCCCTTCATAAGTTTACAAGAATTGAAATTATACCATGCATACTTTCGGACCACAATGCTATGAAGCTTGAAATCAACCACAGGAAAAAGTCTGGAAAACCTCCAAAAGCATGGAGGTTAAAGAACACCCTACTAACGAATGAGTGGGTCAACCAGGCAATTAGAGAAGAAATTAAAACATATATGGAAACAAACGAAAATGAAAATACAACAATCCAAATGCTCTGGGATGCAGCGAAGGCAGTCCTGAGAGGAAAATACATTGCAATCCAGGCCTATCTCAAGAAACAAGAAAAATCCCAAATACAAAATCTAACAGCACACCTAAAGGAAATAGAAGCAGAACAGCAAAGGCAGCCTAAACCCAGCAGAAGAAGAGAAATAATAAAGATCAGAGCAGAAATAAACAATATAGAATCTAAAAAAACTGTAGAGCAGATCAACGAAACCAAGAGTTGGTTTTTTGAAAAAATAAACAAAATTGACAAACCTCTAGCCAGGCTTCTCAAAAAGAAAAGGGAGATGACCCAAATAGATAAAATCATGAATGAAAATGGAATGATTACAACCAATCCCTCAGAGATACAAACAATTATCAGGGAATACTATGAAAAATTATATGCCAGCAAATTGGACAACCTGGAAGAAATGGACAAATTTCTAAACACCCACACTCTTCCAAAACTCAATCAGGAGGAAATAGAAAGCTTGAACAGACCCATAACCAGCGAAGAAATTGAATCGGTTATCAAAAATCTCCCAACAAATAAGAGTCCAGGACCAGATGGCTTCCCAGGGGAGTTCTACCAGACATTTAAAGCAGAGATAATACCTATCCTTCTCAAGCTATTCCAAGAAATAGAAAGGGAAGGAAAACTTCCAGACTCATTCTATGAAGCCAGTATTACTTTGATTCCTAAACCAGACAGAGACCCAGTAAAAAAAGAGAACTACAGGCCAATATCCCTGATGAATATGGATGCAAAAATTCTTAATAAGATACTAGCAAATCGAATTCAACAGCATATAAAAAGAATTATTCACCATGATCAAGTGGGATTCATTCCTGGGATGCAGGGCTGGTTCAACATTCGCAAATCGATCAACGTGATACATCACATTAACAAAAAAAAAGAGAAGAACCATATGATCCTGTCAATCGATGCAGAAAAGGCCTTTGACAAAATCCAGCACCCTTTCTTAATAAAAACCCTTGAGAAAGTCGGGATAGAAGGAACATACTTAAAGATCATAAAGGCCATTTATGAAAAGCCCACAGCTAACATCATCCTCAACGGGGAAAAACTGAGAGCTTTTTCCCTGAGATCAGGAACACGACAGGGATGCCCACTGTCACCACTGCTGTTTAATATAGTGCTGGAAGTTCTAGCATCAGCAATCAGACAACAAAAGGAAATCAAAGGCATCAAAATTGGCAAAGATGAAGTCAAGCTTTCACTTTTTGCAGATGACATGATATTATACATGGAAAATCCGATAGACTCCACCAAAAGTCTGCTAGAATTGATACATGAATTCAGCAAAGTTGCAGGATACAAAATCAATGTGCAGAAATCAGTTGCATTCTTATACACTAACAATGAAGCAACAGAAAGACAAATGAAGAAACTGATCCCATTCACAATTGCACCAAGAAGCATAAAATACCTAGGAATAAATCTAACCAAAGATGTAAAAGATCTGTATGCTGAAAACTATAGAAAGCTTATGCAGGTAATTGAAGAAGATATAAAGAGATGGAAAGACATTCCCTGCTCATGGATTGGAAGAATAAATATTCTCAAAATGTCAATACTACCCAAAGCTATCTACACATTCAATGCAATCCCAATCAAAATTGCACCAGCATTCTTCTCAAAACTAGAACAAGCAATCCTAAAATTCATATGGAACCACAAAAGGCCCCGAATAGCCAAAGTAATTTTGAAGAAGAAGACCAAAGCAGGAGGCATCACAATCCCAGACTTTAGCCTCTACTACAAAGCTGTCATCATCAAGACAGCATGGTATTGGCATAAAAACAGACACATAGACCAATGGAATAGAATAGAAACCCCAGAACTAGACCCACAAACATATGGCCAACTCATCTTTGACAAAGCAGGAAAGAATATCCAATGGAAAAAAGACAGTCTCTTTAACAAATGGTGCTGGGAGAACTGGACAGCAACATGCAGAAGGTTGAAACTAGACCACTTTCTCACACCATTCACAAAAATAAACTCAAAATGGATAAAGGACCTGAATGTGAGACAGGAAACCATCAAAACCTTAGAGGAGAAAGCAGGAAAAGACCTCTCTGACCTCAGCCGTAGCAATCTCTTACTCGGCACATCCCCAAAGGCAAGGGAATTAAAAGCAAAAGTGAATTACTGGGACCTTATGAAGATAAAAAGCTTCTGCACAGCAAAGGAAACAACCAACAAAACTAAAAGGCAACCAACGGAATGGGAAAAGATATTTGCAAATGACACATCGGACAAAGGGCTAGTATCCAAAATCTATAAAGAGCTCATCAAACTCCACACCCGAAAAACAAATAACCCAGTGAAGAAATGGGCAGAAAACATGAATAGACACTTCTCTAAAGAAGACATCCGGATGGCCAACAGGCACATGAAAAGATGTTCAACGTCGCTCCTTATCAGGGAAATACAAATCAAAACCACACTCAGATACCACCTCACGCCAGTCAGAGTGGCCAAAATGAAGAAATCAGGAGACTATAGATGCTGGAGAGGATGTGGAGAAACAGGAACCCTCTTGCACTGTTGGTGGGAATGCAAATTGGTGCAGCCGCTCTGGAAAGCAGTGTGGAGGTTCCTCAGAAAATTAAAAATAGACCTACCCTATGACCCAGCAATAGCACTGCTAGGAATTTATCCAAGGGATACAGGAGTACTGATGCATAGGGGCACCTGTACCCCAATGTTTATAGCGGCACTCTCAACAATAGCCAAATTATGGAAAGAGCCTAAATGTCCATCAACTGATGAATGGATAAAGAAATTGTGGTTTATATACACAATGGAATACTACGTGGCAATGAGAAAAAATGAAATATGGCCTTTTGTAGCAACATGGATGGAACTGGAGAGTGTGATGCTAAGTGAAATAAGCCATACAGAGAAAGACAGATACCATATGGTTTCACTCTTATGTGGATCCTGAGAAACATAACAGAAACCCATGGGGGAGGGGAAGGAAAAAAAAAAAAAAAAAAAAAGAGGTTAGAGTGGGAGAGAGCCAAAGCATCAGAGACTGTTAAAAACTGAGAACAAACTGAGGGTTGATGGGGGGTGGGAGGGAGGGCAGGGTGGGAGGGAGGGCAGGGTGGGTGATGGGTATTGAGGAGGGCACTTTTTGGGATGAGCACTGGGTGTTGTATGGAAACCAATTTGACAGTAAATTTCATATATTAAAAAATAAAAAAAAATAAAAAAAAAAAATAATAAAATAAAAAAATAAAAAAAAAAAAAAAAAAAAACAAAAACAAAAAGACTCAGGAAAGTAGCATATTAATTCTTGATTTATTTAAATCATTTTTCCTCTTTCTCTCCATCAGTATCAGAGTCATAAAAAATAAAAAGAAACACATAAGAAGTAGTTCTGTAGCTGTTACATCTCTCTCGTCAGGAGTACAACTGACTGTGGTGCCAGCATCCCAGCAGTCGCCTGGGGCTCTGTCAAAGATTTATCTGTTCAAGGATAAACCGTCTTTAATACATTGCTCTATTCATAATCTCTTAGATTTCTGTGATATTACATTATATTACAACTCCTACTTCAAAGATCTCAGAGAGCCTCACAGATGTCATATATTTCAATCTCAAACTCCCTCCAAGGTCAAATCTGCAAAAAATTATTTCTCCTTTTTTGTGACAGGATTTCTCTAAACATGCAGCAACCATAATGAAGTGTTCAGCACAAACAACTTTCTGCCTGTAATCACAATTATGCGGTGGAATATGCAAAAGTAAAAATAATCATAACTGAATTTTTAGTTGTAATAATTTTTCTGACTTAAATTATTTCATCATGATAATTAAAACAACTGATGAGAAAACTTTACAAAACCTTCATTATTCAGTTATATGCATACTTTAAAATTTATTCTTACAAAAATAGTGTTGCTATTTTTTTTTTTCAAAATGAGGCAGTATGTTCTCATGGAAAATGAATTTGATTTGTTTTGAATTAAAATCACCTTTCTATTTTGATTCTTTTTATTTTTTAACGTTTATTTATTATGTTGAGAGAGAGAGACACACACAGAGTCCAAAGCAGGCTTCAGGCTCTGAGCCGTCAGCACAGACCCCGACATGGGGTTCGAACCCACGAACTGTGAGATAATGACCGGAGCTGAAGTTGGACGCTTAACGGACTAAGCCACCCAGGTACCTCTCTATTTTGATTCTGACACTAATTAGCTATCTAATGTTACTATGAAATCATCAATTAAATATTGAAAGTTTTGTGCACTCTATTACTGAACCTAACCAAACCCAACTGATAAAATGGGAAATAGGAAAAAATATTTATGTATACATGTGTATATTTTTTATCTTAAAATTGCAGAAAACTAAGATCAGTATATAATAGCTACCACTTGATGAGCATCAACTAAGCATCAGAATGAATCAAATAAACTCTATTTACCAGTAAAGATAAAAGTAATATTTTGTAGGTCAGGATATTGAGAATCAAGTGGGCTAAGTAACTTTTAAACTCATCTAGTAAGTGGATGAGCTTAAAGGTGAATCAAAGTTACTAACCTTTAAATTTTGTGTGATACTGTAGTGACGTGCTATTTGGTGAATATCTCATATAATTTAGGAGAGAAAGCCAGAAATATTTATAAAATCGCCTTCAAACTAATGACATATATGTTGAAATGCCCACTATTCTCTACCAGCAGCAGTAGTCTTGGGCTTGAACAAATGTGCACACTCCTGGGACACAGTAGACCAGGTTTATTTAGTTTTAATGAAACATAGAGGACAGCCAATATGAGCACACACAACAGAATGGCAGATGTGTCCTGACTTTCAGGGCAGCTTCTGATTGTCTTCATTACTTGGCACTGAGACACACCTGATCAAGAGACACAGCCAAGTGGATAAGGAACTCCTCAGTTTAGGGAATTGTCATCTCCGGCATCCCTTTAGGTCTTATCTGGGCACACAGCCTTCTAATAATGATATGACTAGCTCCTACTCTCTGGTTTAGCAACATTCCATCAGTTACTGGTTACTTGTCAATTCTACATCGTAAATTATCAATCTGAGCAGCCAGATGACTACATGGCAACCTCAACAGGATTGTCATTTATTTTGTGTCTGATACATTCCTATATATTGCATGAGTAAGGAGTACAAGATGGATTATAAGGGAAAGTCAAATTCTCAGGCATTCTTGAGGTTAGAGGAAGACTACAGGACACTTGTTTAACCATTCATTTCAGATCCTATCAAGCTTATGCACCTGACTTAAGTGGAACTATATAAAGCCAATTCCTTTCTGCCAAAGGCTCCCATACATGCTGCTTCTAATTCTCTGTTGAGGTGTTAGTTTTCTCTTCACACAAAGTCTTTGCACATATATGTCTAATCTGCTCTTTTCGGGTTGGAAAATGTTCTAAGGGCAAAGATCGTGTGCAAAGGAAAAAAAAAAAAAACATTTAGAGACAAGGAAACTATGTTCTAGTCATACTATCCCCTGACATGAGGACATCAAGGAAATATGTTTAATTCCCTGATTCTTAATCTGTATATTAGGTGGGATTGACTAGATGGTATCAAATCCCATTTACAAATCATGGGGCACCTGGAAGGCTCAGTTGGTTAAGCGTCCGACTTCGGCTCAGGTCATGGTCTCACAGTTCATGAGTTCCAGCCCCACAGCTGGCTCTCATTGCAGAGCCTGCTTCAGATCCTCTGTCTTCTTCTCTCTCTCTCCTCCCCCCTCAAAAATCAATAAATAAACATTTTAAAAAACTATTTACAAATCAAATATTCTTTATTTCTGTGAGTCTAGCAAAACACTTAAGTTGGGTAGGAGATTTGGGATGCTTTCTATATAGCAATATGCATTTTTGTTGCTGATGGCAGAAAGAGAAACTTAGGGACCAAGAAAGGCAGCTTGCTTATATTTTAATTTTCTATTGTGTTTATTCTCAGATGATTGCACATCGCTGCCCATTGCCATGTAACTTGCAGGGCTTTCCTATGGAAGGAGCGTACTTCCTGTTCTTGTCAGGCTTGGTCATGAGAATTTGTTTGGCGTAAGAATTTGAGTAGAAGTGACATATGACAGTTTTGAGGAGAACCTTTAACACTCATTACATGTTTCAGTAGCTTACTTGAACTTTTCCATCTATTCCAAAGCCAGCATGCCTCAATAGTGTTGATCCCATTGAAAACACCTAGCACTAAAGCTCAGCAAACTTGCAGTCTAAATGTAATGAGAGAAAATATATCTTTGTTTGAAAGCCACTGATAATAAAGTCATCAATTCCAGATGATTCAATAAACAATCTCAAAAACCAGACTTCTACATAGCAATATCTCAATACCTTCCATCTCAAAAGTGACTCATGTATGTATCTCAGTTTGCAGACATTTGTAAACCTATGTAATTTAACTTCCCCAGAATATTTGTGTGCATGTATCTGAACATAATAAAGCAATTCATCCTGACACAAGAACATAAAGTAAAATATTATTTGATATTTTAATGCATCAGATGAAAGTAAGATGCATCAGCTGACTGTAATTAAATTTATACTACTTATCTATTTGCATTTGGTGATTATCAAAATACCACATACTAAATTGTTAAAATTGGATGGTTTAAATAAACAAACTCATTTGGCAATCTCTTTACTTCACAAACTCCCTAATAACATCCCCCAAAATTGTAATTAGCATTGTTAGTGCCAATGGTTCATCAGAATTGATTAGTAATAGATTGTAATAAAGGAATAAATGATATGTTGAGTGTTTAATCAATTTCAGAAATCTTTCTATGACTTTAAACCTTACTCAGATACAATATAGAAAGTAACATTGAGTAAATATTAGCTTACTTTACTTTCAAAATCATTAAATCATTTATTTAATGATTTTGAAATCATTTAAAATTCATTTTCAGATATTTTTTTCCGGATTGGTTAGAAAAATATACACTCAAGATACTATATGCAATAAGTGTTAAAAATATAGATATAACCATTTTATTTATTCACCTTATATAAAAAGAATAATAAAAGAAACATTGAAATATTGCTAATTAGGCTGGTTTTAGGATTCCCTCCACAGTGTAGGGCAAGGTAGCCTAGCACCCCCACACTTTGCTGCCTCCAGCCTTAGACTGTCCTGCAAGCTGAGCCCTGGGCCCACCGCTTCTTGCCTCAGCTCCCAGCCTCTAAGTGGTGGCAGGAGACAAAGCTGTAGATAAAACTTGCCTACTGTTCAGTTAATTACACAACCAGCGTATTTCCTAGAGAATATATCCTCGCTGTCTTTTACAACTACTCAGCTAGTGTATGGTAGATGGAACACCGGTGAAATCTGAGTTTATGGGATACAGGTGGACAAGTAGATTATGACCGATTATGTCCCCGATCCTGTCTGCAAAAAGATGAATTCTTAATTTGTTTTTGTGAGTCCTGCATCATTTGAAAATGTTCAAGCAAAGTGGTACCCTGAACTGCGACACCACTGACCCAACACCCCCATCATCCTGGTGGGGACTAAACCTGATCTCAGGGACAACAAAGACATGATTGAGAAACTAAAGGAGAAGAAGCTGATTCCCATCACCTACCTGTAGGAAGTGACCATGGCTAGGGAGATGATGTTGTAAAATACCTGGAGTGCTCAGTTTTCACACCTGTGAGGCCTCAAGATAGGGTTTGGTGAAGCTATTCTGGCAGTTCTTTGCCCCTCTCCTGTCAAGAAAGAGGAAGAGAAAATGCCTACTGTTAGAAATGTCTGGCCCTTCTCCTGCTCTGTCCTCCTTGGAACCTTTTTACACTTTGCTCAAAGACAGTGGAGCTTTCCCACCCAATGCCAAGTTTTTGTTGTAGTTTAGTTTTTCTATAAAATCATTTTGAACCAATCAGTAATTTTTAGGTTTTCTTTAAAGTGTAAGACTTTACACTTTCACATTACATTAAAATTTAGCCCTAAAATGGCAAACTTCCTTAAAGCCTTATTTTTCAAAAGCTCTTATTCTTGCTCAGATTGAGAGCTGACAAAACACCTTGTGAAATAAATTGCATTGTTGTGCTGAGAACACTAAGCACTAAACCATTAAAGACCTCTTTGTCTTTAATATTTTTATTTATTTTTGAGACAGAGAGAGACAGAGCATGAGCACTGGAGGGGCAGAGAGAGAGGGAGACACAGAATCCAAAGCAAGCTCCAGGCTCTGGGCTGTCAGCACAGAACCTGATGCAGGACTCGATCACATGGACTGTGAGATCGTGACCTGAGCTGAAGTCGGACTTTTAACCAACTGAGCCACCCAGGAGCCCCATGACCTCTTTGTCTTTAAGAAGAGACTGCAGAATCTAAAGCTTGGAAATGCAGACACTTCCTAACTAGTTTCTGATAAGAAAGTTTAGAGCCTCCTTCACGAAATGTTACCATTTAATGCACCCATAATTTATCAGACTGTGTCCACTCCCTAACACTTACTGTAGGTCATAATGGAATGAGTGTAATGACTCAACTCTTTAGATCAATCTTTTTGATTTTGCAGTGAGATTTAAAACAAACAAACGAACAAAAACTTTAGTGTATTTGTTTTTGCTGATATTTTGAACAGACCTCACTCCTGCGTCCCTCTGATGAAGTATCTGCTCTAGCCACGCGCACGGGGTGGAGTGGGCTTGGCACCTGATGTGATCAAAGAATAAAGACAATATTTTGACAAAATCTGGAGATTATTTACACTATAATTCATCAAAATGTGTAATAATTAAAATGTGTAAATGTTTCGCCAGTAAAATTTTAAAAGGTTAATCTCTGTCAAATGCAGTAAATGAAAAAAGGTAGGTATTATCATTAAGTGTTTTAAGCTTTCGGTTTTTCAGTAAAGTTGCTAATCAGCTAATCTTAAAATGGAGGTTATCTGGAATTATTTTTGTGGACCCATTGTAATCACAGGGTCCTTAAAAGTAGAAGCAGGAATCCGAAGGGAAAATCAGAAATGGCAGCATGAAGACTGGCACAACATGGCAAAGTTTGATGATGAAAGGAGGGGCCATGTGTCAAGGAAAATGGAACCACTAGGACAAACAAACAAGAGACAAAGAAATGGATACTAGAGTCTCACTCCAGAAAGGAGTGCACCATAACAATGCCTTAATGTTAGCCTGTGAGATCTATATCAGACTTCTGATCTACAGAACTGTAAGATTTGTGGTGTTTTAAGTCACTAAATTTGGTATAACTTATCACAGTGGATATAGAACGTTAATACATCTATCCAATACATCTCATTGCAGTCTTGAGCAGTATGAAATTTTATTATATTCAAATTATATTGAGAATAAAAATAGAAAAAGAAGAAGAAAATGGAAAAAACTAAGAAACAAAATTGAGATTATTTACATCCTATCTGTAAAAGGGGTCTCCCTCTTCACATTGTGTCATAGACTCTAAGTCTATGACATAGACTCTAAGTCTACAGTTCGGCAGTCCATAGTCCAGTTCACCAGTTTACCTAACTTGGCCCTATTCTCCTATGAAAGCAGCTTTCTGCAATGGTACTAAATTGGGGGTGCTTTCACCCGGAATATCTAATCTTGTTATTCCTATGTATTGGGCACTTTTGTGCCATTTCTATTTCAGGCCTTTGCCTCTCTCTCTCTTTTGGGGGGCTCTGTACCCCTTTCCTATTTTGAGGTACCTTTGCACCTCCCTATCCCTGGCACTTTTGTGCCTCCCTATTCTCAGAGTGTCTTTACAACCCCCTATTCTTGGAGTGCCAATCTGTTTTACCCAAACTCGGGTGTGAGCATTTTATGACTGTAATTTCTTTATGCCTTGTTAACCCATTGGTGTAAGCCCAGAGGATTGCTAAACTTATCCACCACAAGATTGTTATAACTAGATATAGTCACCTACATTTTGCAAATTACAATAAATGTAACTGGTATAATTTAAACAACCTTCTAAATTCCAATTCATTCAGTAAACTGCTAGCAAACTACTTTTTTAAAACCCTTTTTATTTTATTATTTCCTTCTTTCTCAGAAATATTTGCTAGCATTACATTAGCTAAGGAATAAAATACCTATGCTTTAATATGGTACTTTATACATCTAACATCTGGAGTTAGCTTTTTAATATCTCTTCTAGTATTCTGACAAGAGAATTTTCTGTTCTGGTTGATCTGGTATACACTTATCAAGGTGTTATTTTTTTGTTTTGTTTTGTTTTGTTTTTTAAACTTTCATATTAGGTTACTTTTTCTAACTTTGTACCTCTATACAAATCTACTACTGTTTATGGAAAATTTTTGAATTTCTGATGGCCATTCATTGACTTATTCAACAAACACATATCCATATAGTAGTATAGATATATGATAGTGTGTATCTATAAATAGTATGTCTATAGTATAGCTCTATATCTGCATATATAGTACAAATACATAGATAGCAGTAACATAAAGAATCATTTGTTGTGAGGAAAAGACAGAGATCAGGAGACTGGTTTTGAGGCTAACCTTTTTCCAAAGAAAGGAAAATGCATAAAGATTCATACTTATTTACTACTGCATTTTTAAGTAGTGATGAATGTACCTAATGTGTTTAGATATCTGCAACATATGTATTATTATATCAAAATACCTATGATTTCTATTGGTGACAAAGCATTAGGTTGTAATCATATTACTGTAAGTTGTAATCATCATAATGGAAAGAGTGCTAAATTTTTGTTAGAGATTGGTGAAAATGAAAACATAATATTTCCCATCCATGTTCAGGGATCCTTCGAGTTAGATCTACAGATCTCAGTTTAAGGACCCTGTGGTCCAGGCCTAGATCCAATGATCCAGGATTAACTTTCCATAAATGCCTTTCCTTAAAGTGCAAGTCATAATTTTGTGATTCGTCAATTCGAGCGCTGTGTCCAGCTCCTTGCTAACAGAGTGGAGCTTGCTTAGGATTCTCTTTTTTCCTTCTCTCTCTGCCCCTCCCCTTCTTGTGCTGTCCCTGTATCTCAAAGTAAATAAACTTAAAAAAAAAAAGACTATGAAGAACAACAGTCATTAAGTATAGATTTATAAGTGATCTAGATAATGCAATCATTCTAGCAGACTTTAGAATAAGTATGGTTAATATGATCAAGGAAATAAAGGACAATATAAAAAATTTTACCAAAGGACTTGAAACTATAAAAGAAGAACCAAATGTATATTTTAGAACTTAGCTACAATAACTGAAATTAAAATCACCAAAGCTCACAGCATCACTTTATTGAAAAGACACTTCTCTCTTCCTATTTTGAGTTTCCAGAGTAATCAAAATCATTGAGCAACTGTCTCTTTTAGCTCTTACTGCTTCTTGTCACTTTTCCCCCAAGATTTCTTTATCTGCTCAGTCTCTAGAGTCTGCACCTCCTAAAACTCCTTCTATTATATGACTTCAGCTGTTACACCACCCAAGATTTCCAAATTAGTGTTCTATGTCATCCTTCACAATTTCTGATCAATTGCCCTTGAATGGGTATAGTATTCACAACAAATTTGACAAGTATTTACTTATCAACACTTTTCTTGACCTTTTAAAAAATTGTTTTTCCAAAAAAGAAACAAGCTCCTTGAATATTGGTGTTCCTTTGAAACCTAAAGTATTCAATGCTGTGATTTTCATATGGCAGACATACAAAATATATTGACAAATACAACTTTTACGAGAATCCTTATTTAGTTTAGTGACACATTATTACAGTTTCAGAACAAATGCAAGCATTCTTAGTATTTATGAAAGTATCAGGCTTTCAAAATTAATCTTTAATAATCTTTTTCATTATGATGACATCATTTAAATTGTTAATGTTTTAGAAATGACTTACTTGGGAAACTAAAATGTCAATTTTAAAGATCCTCTAGGCAAAGCAGATTTTTTTAAATTTATGGTCCTTCATTTTGAAGCTAAATAGATTATTTTTTCTCATGTTATTACATTTCACCATTTTAATTATTGAATGTGTTCAGAGATGAAAATGACTATGAAAAGAAATGCTTGCCTTTTTTTTTTCTTAACAGGCATCACTTACTGATTAGTTTGCTCTAACAGGTACTTTGGGAATGAAACACAGTTATTCTGTGCTTACAGTCTATTTGTCTTCTGAATTACCAGACATAGTCACTAGGCATCCACTTATGCAGCAGAGGAACTAATATTCCTGATGAGGGCAATACATAAGGCAATCTATACTCCTAGTATGGAATGTGTATAAACAAAATGCAAAAACTAATCAAGCTAACTAGAGTATGCAATGATGAAATGAGATGAGGTATATGAGTTCACTTTTTAACTGGGAAAGCAAGGCACAAATGTAAGCTACTAGAAGTATAATTATTCTCATAACTTCTGCTTAATGGTTTGTTGAATTTAAAAACACCTCCAAATTTCATATTAAATGTTATATATTGATAACAATTGTAAAAATATTTCACATGAGTGAAAGCTCAAAGGAAAATGGCAGGCCAGAATGTTTAGCACCTCAAAGACAAAGAATCGTAAAAGGGTAGGGGAAAAATGTGAGAGAAAAAAGAAGGGGGGAAGGGATAAAACAATTCTCACACAGGATAGTATGGCTGAAGTTGAAAAGCAAAGTAGCACAAAAATATTTTATGTAATTATTATTATTATTATTATTATTATATAAAGCCATCAGAGTTGAGCTCTGATGAGCTTAATATGAATAGTTATATTTCGTACAAGTCCCAGTGTACCTCAGCACTCTAATCAACCACATCACATTTCTCTACTGAAAGATGAACAGCATTTTCAGAGCTGTTTAAATGCTGGAAAAGAGTATATACAGTTATACACTGGGAATACCTTATTCAAAATCATGAATTCGAAAGAAATCCTTGGATTATATCTTGAGATCTATGTTTGAGATTACATTATGAGGTAAAATAGGGTCAACTGGCCTGTTTTGAAGAAACAGACCCAAATATATGTGCTTTACTCTTCTTTTCTCCATGTACATTTCCCTGCTTAACTTCCATCAGATTGTGGATTTTTATGTAGGCAGCTGCTCATCAGCAGCTTTTTAAACCACAGGATGATAGGAAGCATATCAGTTTAAAAACATGTCAACACAACTTTAATTTCCTCCACGCTTTATTTACCCTTCCATTCATATTGCTTCATAATATTAAAAATCCCAAAAACCTTGTTTTATAATATGACCCAACTCAAAAGTACACAATGGGAAAATGCATTCTCTGGTTTTAATATCAAGACGTCTCATGTTAGCCCCAATGGTTGTTCGTTGCTTTATAATAGAGATTATGACAATAACAATTTTACTTTTATTTTCTTGGTCTTCAAAGGTTGAATATGAAACATTAATATTTGGGAAAGTCTGTTTTCTTCCTTCACCAAGAAATTCTAAGATTTGTCCATCCAAATGATTTTTGGCCTTTAGTGTAGTGAATATATTTCAACCACTTTAAAAATATTTATTTGGGAGTGGTCTAAGGTAAATACATCCAGTTAAAATGGCTTAACTATTGTATATTACCATTGTCTTCAAACTTGTTCTTTTTATATGCTTTAATTTTGAAGGATTGCTTTTCCCTGCATTTATTGGGGCTTTAGCTTTTTTTACATTAGTGACCTGTGTAAGTGCTAAAGGGAGGCACAGAGACATAATGCCTTTAGGAAAAGAGTCATACATTTGGAGTGAAATGTGTTTGCCTCTTAACTGTGTAACGTTTAGCTTATGAAATATACTTAAATTCTAAAAAATCAATTTCCTTAGTTAAGACATAGCACAGTTTACAGAAAAAATGTAATCATATGCCTTCTTTATAAATCACTAGCTTAATAAGCACATAAGTTTTACACATGAAAGCATTTTTAATTATAAAAGCCTTAAAGTACATAAAATAATACTTTAATAGACTAGGCTGTAGGAAGTATATTTATACATCCAAAGTTTGTGCATTCAAAATAAAAGTGGAGGGGCGCCTGGATGGCGCAGTCGGTTAAGCATCCGACTTCAGCCAGGTCACGATCTCGCGGTCCGTGAGTTCGAGCCCCGCGTCAGGCTCTGGGCTGATGGCTCGGAGCCTGGAGCCTGTTTCCGATTCTGTGTCTCCCTCTCTCTCTGCCCCTCCCCCGTTCATGCTCTGTCTCTCTCTGTCCCAAAAATAAATAAAAAACGTTGAAAAAAAAAATTTTTTTTTCAAAATAAAAGTGGATAATATTGGGCATTAAATGTGAAATGATAAAATAGTTAAGAGTATATAAATTAGTTCATATTGAATTCACTAATTGACAAATAAGCATATTAACTAATTTCCACTGTTTTAGGAATACTAACCACCTTGCCAAGAGCTTTATTTTTAATTTGTAGTTAAAATAATGCAAGTTTGAAAAATTTCATTTGAAATGTGAAGCAAGATACAATTAACAGGGGAAATGCATGTGCAAATTAATGGTTGTTTTCATGAGGGGTTTAATCTTCATGTTCATTGAACAGTAGGTGTTACTATAATGAAATCTTGATCCTAGGTGTATAAAATAAAGAATACATACTGTTTAAACTAAAATATTTTGATTTACTTTTATACTGACTCTCTTCCATGTTATATTTCTGACTTTTGTATGAGAAAGTCAAAAACTCATTTCAGGCTTAAAAGAAATTCAGGTGGCATTAAATAAAATTTCAATACTTTTTAACATGTCTTGTAGGTAGATTTTATTTAAAAGGAAACAAATATTTAGAGAATTAAAGAAATATATTGAGTTTACACACAGATACTGCATCAAAATTAATTCCATAGAGTCACTGAATATTGAAAATACATAGAAAGAAACAATAAAATGAGGTATGTGTAAACATCCCAGGTTAACCTATAGTAGATGCTATTTTTAATAATGTCTCTAAATAAATTTCTCTGCCTGTACCACTTGCTTTCAATCTACAAAATTAAAGACAATTGCATGATTAATTTAAAGGAAAGTAGCATAGTCTGTCAAAATACATTAGAAGATAAAAGCATCTAAAATTGTGGAACAAACTTACTTCTTTCTTAACAACAAAAACAAAAAACATTAATCAGCAATATCAATATTTTAAATGGTAGTTTTTAAATATTTGCTTTTGCTAAAACAGTATGAAGATATACATGTGTTGTTTCTTCAGTAGGAATACTTCCAATAAATTAATTTAGTCTGATTTCCTTATCAACATTTGTAAGGTAATTAATAACCCTTGTTAATAAGGTAAAAGTATAGAAGCTAACACATATTGGTAAATTCATTATTTAAACATAATGGATGACATTTAAAATTATATGGTACAATAAATCACCTGGATATTCTTTTCACTATAAACTAACTTTAAGTAAACAGTTTGAAACACATTTTGATGAGTATTTTATCACATTGCCATCAAAGGAAAAGCTTCTTGGTGTCAAAACCGCTGTTTCATGTCTATGTAGGTTATTTGTGTCTGAGCAAACTCATTTATGAGTTTCGGGCAACTTTGTAGGTGAAAAACTGTTTTATGCCATGAAATTATGACTGATTTCAATATTATTTTTGTTCTGTTTTGGGCATATATACAAACTATCTGCTTTAGTTTTTTAAAATTAAACCAGCTTTTAGGTATATTATTAAAATATTTAGATTTAGATCAGAACTTTATTTTAAACTTTGAATATTCACTTTATTATATAAAATGTTTTATATTATGTTTGCCTGCCCAAGGCCACCTGTACCGAACTGAATAGATGTGAATAAGATGCACAAATTGTATTATTGATCAGAGAAGAATGGAATGTGATGGACCTTCATGATGGGAATTATCAGAAGAACCCACTCTGTGACAGGGCAGGATATTTTTATCAGTCTTCACTGTGGTCTGTAAACTTACAGGCGAGCATATGAAAAAGCATATGCTTTCTCCTTGGAGGAAGCAGGGCACATAGACAGTTTGTAAAAACCTCACAGTTGGTTTCAATATTTCTACACAATGAGCCATTGACCTAGAACACTAGTTTTCAAAATACTAGTTTTAACACTACTTAGTAGTAAAATCAGATCCATTTGGAGGACATGGTAAAACAGAGAGTTGTGGCCCAACCCCAAGATTCTGCTTTGGTAATTCTGTGGTGGAGTCTCAGAATTCACAATTCTAGTAAGTTCCCAGGTTTTGTTGATGTGGCTGGTCCAGGGCCCATGCTTTTGAGAGCCACTGCCTGAGAAGGTACTGTCTTTCTAAGGCACAGCCATCCTTGTGACACAGAGTCAGGGGTGGGGGATGTTTTTGTTTTTTGTTTTTGTTTTTTCCATTGATGATTCTACTCTCAATGATGTTTTTGTTTTTTGTTTTTGTTTTTCGTTTTTTTTCCATTGATGATTCTACTCTCAATGATGATTCTACTCTCTGGATCTTCAACTGATATTAGATACCTAGGTCTGACTTTTTCTATACCAGAAAGATAAAGGGCTGACAATTTTTATATTTTTCTACTATATCTATCATATAGTAGACATGAGGATACTAAAGTGGGTTAGCTGGGGTCTTCTAACCTAGTATAACCTAGAGTAACCTAGTGGAGTTGTAAAGAGATAATACATGATAAAAATGTTAAGTCCGTGGTAAGAAATGTTCAAGGAATATAGAACGTAGAGGAAAGGCAACTAATGCAACAGGGGAAATTGAGTCAAAAAAGGCGTTGTGAAGTTGCATCTTAAAAGATGAATGGCAGTTGCCCAGTGAAATATTTTTAGCAATGGAATACTCTGTGATGTAACCTAGCCCACTTTTTCTGATATGTGTGAAACAAGTAGGATGAAAAGAAATTTTCTTTAGAATCTCCCCACAAAATGATTGACTCTGGGCTATGCCTTGTTCTTTGCTTCCTCTTTATTATCTTGCCCCAGTTGGAATATGTTTTTTGTTTGTTTTTGTTTGCTGTGTTTGTTTTTTTAAGTTGAATTGGAGTTGTATTTGTATTCCCAAACAAATTCTAACTTCATTAAAAAAAAGTATAAGATTTCTTGACTCACACTTGGAAAAATTACATCTTTAAAAGTTCCAAATAAATTTGTAGGTGTTATTTTTCAATCATAGAAAGAAATAAAAATATAAACACAAACAGGTTCACTCATATCTCCTACCCAAGGAATAATGGATCACAGGAAGGATACAGACATGAATCTGGTTTCTTGTTGCCCTGTGCTTGTGCACTATAGGAGTTAATATGACAGCAAGACTGGCTCTGTCTTTTGTAGAGAAAAATCTTAGCCATTCTACAAGAGTACTTATTGACACTTCTGTCTCTTCCACCACATTCTCCTTAGGAATTTCATGGGATTTTTTGTGTAGGAGAAAATAAAACATAAATGTTTGCTAACTAGAGATAATTCTAGCAAGATATTTACTGGAGTCATGCTGGTTTTAGCCAAATCAATTTGAGTTTAAAGCAATTGTTCTTATATATTTCATTACACATAGAAGCAAAGATTACAGAAAAAAAAAAAGCATTCCAAGCAGAGGAACTATCATGTGTAATAGTGCTATACACTATTATCTATATTATCTATATTATAGTGCTATACACTATATTATCTATACACTATAGAAGCAAGGCTATAGTGAAATAGAACAAATCATACTGAGGCCTATGTATCATCAATTGAGACATTGATGAATTCCTCCTATTTGTGTTCATGGTGTGTGTGTGTGTGTGTGTGATAATTCCATATAATGCAGCACTACATAGTTATTAGAGATACTAAATTTGAATAAGAAAAGTAAATCCTGTGTTAAGATAAATGAACACTTAGGTTGTAAAATTGTATATATTATCTTCACTACATTTCCACTCATTTGTTCATAAAATATTAATTAAGAACGCTATCATGTGTCAGGCACTGTTTCATAACACTGAGGATACAGTGTCAAATAACACAATTTCTTTCCCTTACCTAGATTATATTCTGTATCAAAGAGATGGCAACTAATTTGGAAAAGAAGAGGAAACAGATAGCAAAAAGCGTCATGAAGAGAAATAATATAAAGCCAAATGATCGCAAGTGTAGGTGTTTGGATAGGAAGATCAGGAAAGGGGTAACTCAGGAAGTGAATGTATTATTTATCTATTACTGAGTAACAAATAACCTAAAATGTAGTGCCTTAAAACAATAAGCATTTATTTTCTTAGTTTCTATTGTTTAGAATTTGGGCATTGTTTAGTTGGTTGCTTCTGGCTCAGAGTTTCTTCACAGATTATAGGGCACATTTCAGCTAGGACCCTGGCCTCATCTGAAGGCCAACAGCAGAACATCACTCCAGGATTACTTACATGCTTGTCAGCAAAGCACAATGTGTCATTATGTGGGATTGTACACATGGCTGTCTCACAATATGGCAGGTGGCTTCCTGTAGGGCAAGAGTTCCAATAGAGAGTGTGTGCTTAAGTTGAAAGCCACAGTCTTTGTAACCTAATTTCTTTTTTATAACCTAATTTCAAAAGTGACGTCCCATATAATTTTTGCCATATGCCTATTCATTCTAAGCAAATCAGTATGTCCAGATGGACTCAAAGGAGTAGAATTATACAGTGGCATGAATATCAGGACGTAAATATCACTGAGGGTCACTTCAGAGCCTGCCTAACACAGTAGCGTATAAACTGAGGTCTTATTGCCAAAACAGAAATGAGCCATGACAAAACCAGGGACAAAAATTCTTGAAGTAAGGCAATGACATCATGCATTTTGTAATATCATTTTAACACAATTGTATTTATAGACCCAGAAAACATACACACACAAATATTTTTACCTGTGGCCCTGCCACCCTGGGGTGGCCCGCCTCAAGGTCTAATATGTCTTATTATTCCATTCACCTTCCTCCCTGGCAGTCCCCCCTGACATAGCCTCTTTCTGTTCAAGTCACCACAACTTCCCAGGTTACCTTTTAAGTCAATCTGAGCTGTACTACTCTCCTTGCAGTCCATTTGGCATCTTTGCCTTTCTAAACTCTGAAAATGCCGGCTGCACTCCAAAACCACATTTTGCACTCTTCTCTGTTAGCACTGTGTGTGGTCCTACAAGTGTTTGCAGCTGAGTGATATCTGGTGCATCAGCTGTCTCTATGAATCATTCTCTTAAAATATCCCTTATTTGGAACACAGGGAGAGAAGAGGAAGTACCACAGTGTTGCCTATGGAGAGGGACATCAACGTTTCTTAAAGAACCAAATTATTTTAATTTTTTTGTATTTATATACATAGATGAATGGTGAATGATAGATCAGGAGAGCAAAATCAGTTTTCCTAATTCAGAGCATATCCTATAGATGTATATTACATCTCTATTTGGAAGGCGGAGGTACTAAAACACTAAGACAAAAATATTCCCACGGAACCTCCTGTTACAGTATCATAAATAAAACCTTGATGAGAAACTTTGGTATAGGTGAATGATAGATGGATGGCCAGATATATAGAAGGATACATAGATACACAGATAGATAGATTAGATGATCTAGAGATTTATTTTCCATATTTAAGGTTATTTAAAGAGAATTGCCTGTGTAAAGAATTACTGGATAATACATATGAAACATTTTAATTCTCTTCATAAAAATATTTTTTAGAAGAAGCACTGGAAGATTATCTCATGAATAACACAACTAAAAAATAAAAACAGAGAATAGGAGAGAAATAATGAAATCCAGGGTGGTGTAGTGTCAATATTCCTAAGACGATAAAAAAGTTCAATAGGGCATGAGATAGGAAAGTATAATTCAGCTTAAGATACCATTTTTAAAGATCATAAAATTGGAATATAATATGTAAGAGCAACCCTCATACATTTCAAGGATGAACTTCCTTCAGCATTGAGTGAGAGAGCCAATACTTGGATCATAAATTTCTCTTCAAATGTCCTCTTGGAACATTCTCTTCAGCATTACAGTTTGTCCTATTTCTTCTCATTATGATGCAGTCACTGTTCATGTTGTTGCTGGTCACTGCTTAGAATGATAAACTTTGCCCTTCAGAGGATTTAACTCCTCTCCACAAGTGTCTGAGTGAGTTGGGTGAAAGGCAGCTTTCCTTTTCTGTCCTTTTTCAGACATTCTCAATCTTCTGTTTACTTTTCCAAATAATTTTATTTTTCCTCAGTCAAGATTCCATATGCACATCAGTCATTTTTTTTCTTTACATTCCATGTTTTTGTCCACAGAAGTATTACTAAGACATAAACAAAAAATAATAGATTTCCTAAAACCTTATTTCATCTCACCGGTGTAGGCAACAATGTTGAATTTATCGTTGTATACTAAGTGTTCCTGCAAATTTAAAAACCATAACAAAGCAATTTCTCATAACTGGGAAAGTAAGCATGATTTATGATCATACATTTAAATATGAAATCCTTATATCTGAATGAAAACAATTTTGAAAGATTCAAAAAATTTTCTGAGAAGACTAACAAGTTTACATGAAGTTGTACATAATGAGAAGAAACATGTTCTCTAAAAGAAAAAAAAATGTTTAAGTATGATCAGTAAGAACAACTAATGTTTCAGGAAAAAGAAAGCCTTTAAGTTTTTTTCTCTACACATTTAAAAAAAAGAAAGAAGAAACTGGGATCTGGATATTGCACATTAATAAAATGAACATGTAGAATACTCCTGATATAAAGCTTTGGTTATTTAGCTAAAAAAAAATTGTGAAACTTCTAAACATTTCATAAAGCTTTTAATTATATAATGTTAAAAGTATAAAGTACAAAAGACATATGATTCTGTATTGCCTATAAGAAACTAAATTGGTTGAAATTTCTAAAAAAGGAAATTAACATGGGAATACCATCTGGCTGGGAAATGTACTTCCTGTTATATGAATTCTAGAAAAATTAGAAAAGCTGACACTAAAATATGCGTAATGCAATATTGTTTTGAACACTATCATTATAAATGATAGTTAACATTTTTTTGCCCGTTTTTTGTTTTTTGTTTTTGTTTTTGTTTTTTGCATAGCAGGAACCAGGGTAAGTGTTTTATATGTAAGTCTTGGGAATTAGAAGATCTTAGATTCAAACGTCAGGTGTGCCACTCATTATATGATCTGAGGCAATAACTTAGTCCTCGTGAAATTCATCTGTAATGTGTGATAATAATAGCAAATAGCAAGAAGTGTGGTATATAAGTTAAATGACACAACACACATGGAAATCGCTGGTAAAAAATTTTTCTCTTTAATTGGCATTTCTAATCTGCAGGAATATGATGAAGCCTGGTTAATTTTTAAAACTCAATAGTTTCAATATTTATACTTATTTTACAATTTGCTGCTACACTAAATGTTAAAACTAAAACAAGTTTCAAAAAAAATTGCTAAAGGTTACTCAAAGGGAAATTATATAAGCAAGGATATTAGTTTATAACTATGCTACATGTATTAAGTCAACACTGAATGCCTGTCTAAAGAGAAAAAAAATATAGCCCAATCTCAAAAAATGTCTCCTATGATTAGGAGTGTTCAAGACAGTGACAAAACACTTCAAAAAAAAAACCAAAAAACAGCAAAGGGATGCTGTCTGCAATTATGAGTCTTTTGTTCTTTTTTCTTCTCTCTCAGAAGATTAGGCACTGGGAAGATGAAACTCCATAATACAGGAAAATGTAATTGAGACAGCAGGTTTAGAAAAAAATATATAGAAATAAGAAAAAATGATTTAGGCTGAATATAACTCTCTCTCTTGAGTAAGGTAGTTCAAGAACAGAGAGTTCCTGTGTGGAAACTCTCAACAGAGAGAATAAAGGGAGAAACCCTCTTTTAATTCATACAAACGAGAAAAATACAAGGAAGCAATTTTAATGGCAGTAGCAGATATTATTTATTTCAGTTATTGGTATAAAAATCATCCCAAAATGAATGCATAAAACAACCACCATTTTATTGTTAGGGCAGGAATTCTGCTAGGGCATACCTGGGAAGACTTCTCCTTGTCTCATACCTGGGATCTCAGTTAGAGAGACTCAAATAGCTGTGGGTGACTTGTACAACAGAAGGCAAGAGTTATCTTCATACTCCGTTTACATTTCTGTCATTTAGGCTGAGATGATTTACAGATCGCAGTCAACTAGGAATGGTGACCTACCTGTGGTTCCTCCATGTGACTTAAGCTTCCTCACAGCATGGTGACCACTGAGAGGTTGGACTTTTTACATAGTAGCTGAGGGCTACCGTGAGTGGGTATTCATGCAAGCACGGCAAAGACTAAAGGTTCAGGTAAGGGGACAGAAAAGTCACCCCTTCTTGGAAGGAGACTAAAAGATATAGTCATGTTTTTAAAACATCATATCGCTATGTGCCACATTCCCTCAGACTACCTCTGATTTCAGATTTATGTGCAAAAGTCATAGTCCCTGTGTTGTGGCTTCCCAACGGTATCCTCAGGTTTGGTGATTTGCTAGAAGAACTCACCGAACTCAGAAACACTATAATATTCATGGTCATGGCTTATTACAGTGAAAGGATACAGGTTCAAATAAGCAAATGCAAAATATGCATGTGGCAGAGTTCAGGAGGAAGCAGGCATGAGCATCCAATTGTCTGCTCTCAGTGGAGTTGAACAGACAGCCCTTAATTTCTCCAGAAATTAAGTGTGATAACACTTATGGAGTACCGCCAATTAGGGAAACTCATCTGAGCTTTGGTGTCCAAGGTTTTATTGGGGGTCAATTACATAGGCATAGAAAACCTGAATGACTGACCTTAACCAGTGTCCAGCCTCAGCCTGCCCAAATGTCAAACGGATACATTGTGTCCTAGGGCCCCAGAAGAAAAAACAAACAAACAAAAACAAAAACAGAAATTCACCATAAATTGCATTGTTAGCATAAACTATCTGCATGGTTCAAGGGCTCAGTACAATACTAGTCAGGCACGATGTTCGAAGGGCTTATCGGTTTTCTCTCAACTGCTGGTAAAGATTCTTTAAATCATTTCTTTAAAATGAGCCATGTTCAAACAGCCCAGACTGTTGAACAGCCCATTACCGCACAGTAGCTGTATCCTTTTGTGTTTGTGTGTTACTGCTTTTGAGTTTGTAATATGGATTTTTAAATTATCACAGTCTACTCTAGGGTAATATTATACTTTTTTACATGTATATCAGCAAAATACAAAAACATAAAACATTCTATTCAAAACGAAGCGATTGACAAAATCTACCTGACAATATTAAATATGGGTAAAGATGAAATAGACGGGTGAGAATATAACATAAGAGTGTAGGGACACTTGGGTGGCTCAGTCAGTTAAGTGTCTGACTCTTGATTCAGGTTCAGGTCATGGGATTGAGCCCCACACTGGGCTCCACACTGAGCATGGGGGCTGCTTAAGACTCACTCATTCTCTCTCCCTAAGCCTCTCTCCACTGCTCATGTTCTCTCTTGCTCTCCAAAATAAAATTTAAAAAAATAGTGTAAACTGGTACAACTGCCATGGGCAATAATTTGTTATTATTTTATAAGGAAACATAAGCATAATTTATGACTGGGTATTCCCCTATTATAGATATATCGCAGATGAACATATACAGATACATACGCTATATGCTTATGATAGCGTTGTTCATAGCCTCAAAGTTCTCTTTCAAAAATATAACGGATAGGGGTTTCTGTGAGTTACATACACATTTGAATGTGCAGGAACAGGGAATAATGTACCAATGAGTCCTTATTTAGGAATCTAACCTAGTGCCTACAGTTTGGAATCTATTGCCCATTCTCTAGGAAAAGGGACTCCAGGCACTAGTAACTGATTATGGGATCTGGGGCATGTAAATTAAAGGGGAGCCTGGGATATTTCTTACTTGAGAGCAAGTAACAGAGCAGAGTAGGGAGGACATATACAAAGGACACAGGATCAAGTTGGAAGGAGTTCATTCATGCAAAATATGGGACAATTTGAACATTGAGAAGAGTAATGTTTTCAACAAACTGTCACATAGGAATACATGTAAAAGACACAGTGAGTCCATATTGATATACAGAAAGGGAAAAAGGACAGAAAAAAAAACTTCCCTGATAGCATTTGTAGTGATTATTATATCATCTCCTTACTCTGAAAATTGTTATTTAAAAGAAACAAGTCAAACTCTAATTCTCATCCTCAGTTGATGAGAACAGTTCTTCTAATGGAAGAATGCCAACTAAGTAAGATAGAAAGAGTAACAGAATTTTTTTTTTTAAAAAAGCAAACATTTGTAGCCCCTGGTAAGTAATTGATTCAGGTGATGATCATCAATAAATGTTGAAAACATTAGATATTCACATAGTGCTAAAATAAAACCTTATACAGTTTTTGCTATTCACAAATTGGAATAGACAGCAGTGTAGCATTATTAATACAGGTTCTGCCGGCCTGATGTGTTTCGTGATGGCAGGACACCTGTGAAGAGTCCACACCAGATGAAGTTTCACCTGAACCTAATCAGTTCTTCAAATCTACCTTCCAGTTTTTCGGAAATTCAAGGGATGGAGAAATCAGTTTAGTCCAAGTGCACAATCAGACAAATCCAGACTACGTAACATTCTACAAGACAACAACCCTTGTTTCTTCAAAATGAAATGCCATGAGGAAAATGTAACCGGGTGGTCTCTTTCTTGATTAAAGAAAGCTAAAAAGATATACAGTATACAATGTGTGTAGGTTGAAAAAAGCTTTTAAAAACAGATTTCTGGGGTGTCTGGGTGACTCAGTCAGTTAACCATCCAACGATTTCGGCTCAGGTCATGAACTCACTGTTTATGGAATCTAGCCCTACATTGGGCTCTGTGCTGACCGTGCGGAACCTGCTTGAGATTCTCTCTCCCATTTTCTCTGCCTTTCCCTCACTACCACTCTCTCTCTAAGAAATAAATAACTAAAATAACTAACCAACCAAATAAATAAATAAATAAATAAATAAAAATAAAAGTTTAAAATACAGTTTGTAATTATGAAGAAATTTAAATATATTTATTTTAAAACATTGAAAATAAAATGTGCCTGCCTCTAGCTTCTCTCAGTCTCCATACATTCTTCACATTGCTGTCAGAATTAACTTACCAAAACACAGGTCTGATTAAGCTATTTATTCCTCAAGGCTTAATTTAAATAGCACCTCTTCTGAGAAGTACTACCTAACTCCTCAGAAATAATCCATTGCTTTGTTGTTAGTTAGTTTGTTTTTGTTTTGTTTTAATATCCCCCAACTACACAGTTGATACTCTTAGTCTAGTTTTATCCTCAATTTAAAAATTTTTCTTTTCCAACTCTAATTAATGTCTTTTGGTATACAAATGAATGCCTGAGATTTTGTCTGCTAAAACTCAAAACTTAATTTTATAATATCCAAGGTTATGAAGTTATAAATAGTAAAAATTATGACATTAATATTAATATGTAGGTGTTCAGTGTTTTGAACAAACATTTCATACTTTATATATTAAAAATAATAAGCACATTTTAATAAGCACATCTAAAATATTTATTCTTAGACACTTCAGCATTTTATTTTTAAGCATGAAATCAAATAAAAATACAACTTAATTAAAAATCATTGGGGCACCTGGTGGCTCAGTTGGCTAAGCATCTCTGACTCTTGATTGCTGCTCAGGTAATGATCTCATGGTTTGTGAGATCAAGCCCAAATCGGGCTCTGCTCTGACAGCATGAAACCTGTTTGGGATTCTCTCTCTCTTTACTCCTCCCCCACTCACACTCTCTCTGTTTCTCTCAAAATAAATAAACTTAAAAAAAATCATCATAAGGGGCACCTGGGTGGCTCAGTTGGGTAAACATCCAACTTTGACTCAGGTCATGATTTCATGGTTCATGAGTTCGAGCGTCACACAGTGCTCTGTGCTGACAGCTGGGAGCCTGGAACCTGCTTTGGATTCTGTGTCTCCCTTTCTCTCTGCCCTTCCCCCACTATCTCTCTCTTTCTCTCAAAAATAAATAAACATTAAACAATCATTATAATTAGCCATTGTGTAAAATGTGAAACATAAATTTCATAATTTATATTTAAAAATAATCATTGCCTAGAAGTCACATATATTACTTTAAAATCAGAAATATCTACATCAAAGTTACTATTAAACAACATGATACAGCCTAGTACATACATTTTGACAAAAACTATGAAAATTGATACTAAGGGTCACCTGGGTGTCTCAGTCGGTTAAATGCCTGACTCTTGATTTTGGCTTTGGTCATGATCTTAAAGTTTGTGAAGTTGAGCCCTGGGATTCTCTCTCTCTCCCTCTCCCATGTACATTTACTCTTTCTCTCTCAAAATAAATAAATAAATTTTTTAAAAAAGTAAATTTATATTTAGAGAAGTTTAACCTTTAAAAAAATATTTTTTAATGTTGATTTATTTTTGAGAGACAGAGAGACAGAATATGAGCTGGAGAGGGGCAGAGAGAGAGGGAGACACAGAATCCCAAGAAGGCTTCAGGCTCTGGACTGTCAGCACAGAGCGCAATGTGGGGCTCAAACTCATGAACCACGAGATCATGATCTGAGCCGAATTGGATGTTTAACTGACTGAAACACCCAGGCACCTCTAAGCTTTTTTATTTCAAAATGCCTTTGTAATAATACAGAAATTTTATGCTAAAATCATAAAGATTTTAAAAGACCTTTTTGGCATTGTTTTCTTCCTAAGCTGTTTTTAAAATAATGTATAATAGATGTGAGATAAAATCCCTCAATAATAGAAGAAATTTTGGACATCTAAGCTACTGTAATATTATTTCTATATCTGGATCATTGATTCCATTTCTGTTGGTTTCTTAGGTTGTTACTATTAGTGACATTTTAATACCATCCTTTGTTGAGAGAAAATTCAGGTAATGAGAGTTTTGCATTTAATTAGCTCTCATGGATTTTATAGTCTGGATGACAAATCAATTCCCTTAATACACAAAACTAAATGAAAAACAAACACTACCTCATTTAGGCTATTGATTTCCCCCATGTTTGTGCTGTCTCACTTTTATTTATTTATTTTTTATATTTTTCTTGTCATGCTTGAATTGAAGCCTGAGCTTCTTGCCACAGTTGCTACCATTTGAGTTGTCCTAAAAGTGATATAAAGTATGCTCCTCTTGCTGACCTTCCTGGCCTTAGCTTAGCATTAGATAACTTATTCCCTCTCTTATACCAATGGCAGTACTACTCTCTTCATGAAAAGCTACTACATCCATATGTATTAGATAAGGCATAAAGCATTGGCTGCTATGTAATGCTTTTCTAGCACATAGAGCTTGCTTACTGCTTATATCTCAGCTCAGGGGACAAACAAAAGGCTTGAGAAGTCTTCCATTTGTTCTGAGGTCTTAGTTTATTCTGCCAAGTAGAACTACAAACAGCCTTCTATTTATATATAGTTTTTGATGATGAGTCTACAAAGGAAGTAATTTAAATGGCTTCCTTCTTGATATATTTCTCCTTACTCAAAAGAAATACACTTAAAAATAAATGGTGTAATTAAACGAAACACTAAAATACACTCACAGACTCTAGCCTCTGCTTGAATCCTCTGTCAGGATTCAAGGGTGGTGCCACAAAAATAAATATTATTTTCTAAATAGATACTGAAACGAGAAGGCAGTTGTCTTTTTTCTTTTGTCAAATTGTGTTATCCACCACTGAGAAATAGCACAGCGATTCTAAAACAATCCCCTTGTTGTCAACCGCAATAATGACAGTAAAATGTGACAACCTTTTCTATAATCCCATACATTTACCAACATATCCTGTGATATTCATGCACATTTAATTGTATATTTATATTTGAGAGACATCTTGTGTCAAGTATGACTTAACTGACAGACCACTCTTATATTTCGGGATGCCATTTTCTAGAGGCAATATATCATAGTGGTTAAGAACGTGGATATTGTTGTGGCCATTTCTTCTGGAAAATACGATTTGTGATAATATAGAATATTCCCTTCATCTCAGTACGTTTTAATAGTCTTAAATTATGTTGTTTCCTAAAAGGAAGTTTTAAATTCTTACCTAGTTATTAATACATTTTAAATGTACAAGACATAAGTGATTCTTAACATATATGTAAATATTTTTGACTATAACAAGTAATTTTGTTGACAAGCAATTGGTTTGAAAATGAGAGAAGCTTATGAAAATTCAATGTTATTCATGAGCACAATGACTCTTAAAATTGTGATAATAAAATACAGAAGTCACTTTGGCTAACTTCTTTAGCATAATTTTTTAAGCTTTGTGATTTTTCTTATAACCAGACAATAAAGGAGTCTTTCTCGAAATCTTTAATCACCCATGCTGAAATTAATCACTTCAAACTAAAGATTAGCCATGAGCTGGGTAAATGGTTTCAGAAGATAATAATATTATGAAACCACATAGTACTGACAAGAGATACCTAACATAGTAGAGAAATTAACGTGGTCTGTTCTCAGTGAACTAATAGAGATTCAGATAATTTGAGTAATAAACACATACCTGGAAACTTTATAAGATGGTAAAGGCAGCTGTGGTGTAGAAAATTTGACTCCCGTGTCAAAATGTTACACAGTAACATTTTGAAATTGATAATTAAACAACCAAATTTTCCTAGATGACACAGGCACATTTTTCTACATGAAGAAAGTTTATCTAACTGTGTATTTTCAGTGGAAATCATAAAAAAAATAATATGCTCAAATCGTTTAGAATGATGTTTTATTTCAAATGGCTTAATGATTTCCCACTCTAAGCTAAAAACACAAAGTTCCGGGTGAACAGGCTGGCACTCTGTGGAAAAGTTACAACTTTATCTTATATAATATGGAAAAAAACACAACAGCAACAAAAAAGGAGATGCTTGCCTTTTATGATAGTTGAAACCCACGAGTGAGAAGAAGCTGATTATAGATACCGAAGTTTAGAGCTGGGTAGTTTGAGAAGTTGAGCAGACGCCAGAGGTTTAAAAAATAAATTAAAAAGGCTGGAGAGATGAGAAAATTTAATAGCCGTTTTGAGAGCCTTTAAAGCTCAGAATCAGCAGCAAAGGTATACTAATAAGTTACTTAATACCTTTATTCCAACTCTTACTAAGCATACGCAAAAACGATGGTTAGAAAAAGAGAATGGACTGAGATTTATCATAGGTAATAGGAAAGATTTAAAAAACACAAAAATAAGCAATAAAAGAGATTAAATGGAAGTGAGATCTGTGGTTAATAATATAGTCCTTCCGTTTCAAATTGGGTTTGTATTTCTTTTACTACTTAATTCTAACATCTTCCATCAGTTGCTTAAAAAAGAGAATTAAACAAGTGGGGAGACATTAGCTAAAGAAAGACTGGCATTTTTATGTCTTAACAAGCACAATTAAATAAGCTAAATCGTGTTTAATTAAGTTAGGTATCTTGAGTTTCCACTTCTACCCGTGTTGGGCACAGATCATTCTACTCATCCCAATTACTCACATCTGATATGACTGTTCAACTGATAGCAAATTACAGAACTAAACACAGAAATGAAAAGAATTTGTTACTTGCACCAATAGCAAATGTAAGGTGTTTGGGAAACCTTCCGTATCCTATTTCTACATGTATAGTTGGTTCTGTTATTTATCATAGAATTTACCACACAATAAATAGATAAATAAATATTTGTTATTTTCATGTCACAGATTGTTTTTAAATACAGCATAGCTGGAGCTGGGAAAGAAAGGAGAGATAAAGCTACAGTTTCATGAACTAGGTTAAAAAAATCCGTAATCTCCTACATCACCATAGGCATGTGACAAAGCACAGAGTATGCCCTTATGCAGTGCTGAATGCAATTACAAATTTATATGGGTATATATTAAATGTCCCCTATATACCATCAAACTATGGTTCTGGTAAGAGTTGCCTTAATAGTCCATCCCTAAAGCTCTTGGCTATTTAAAGACCTTGGGTCTTTCCCTTCCTTGCACTGTGGCTTGTTAGAAATGAGGATAAGGATGAGGTAGAAAATGGATCAAAGTAACCCCAGATGCTTCTAGCAGTTCTGCAGAACTTCTCACACACTGGTGGTGTGCCTTGCTTGAATTCCCCCACAAAGTCCTTGGCCTAGTAAAGAATCAGAGTGGCCCACTCCTGACCCTTTAAACCTGTAATTCAATAGTATTGTCACCTTCCCAGGCTCCAGCCGTAGACAATTGAAAAAGCAAACAAACAGGGGCACCTGGGTGGCTCAGTCAGTTAAGTGTCCAACTCTTGATTTCTGCTCAGGTCACGACCTCACATGGGTTCAAGCCCCGTATCAGGTTCCATGCTGACAGTATGGAGCCTGTTTGGGATTCTCTCTCTCTCCTTCTCTCTCTCACTCTGCTCCCCCACCCCCAACCACTCATGCATGTTCCCTCTCTCAATCTCTCTCTCAAAATAAATAAATAAACTTTAAAAAAAAAAGAAAAAAGAAACAAATAAAAAGTACCCTATCCTTGTGACATCCAGTAATTTTAGATGAGTACCTCTGCAGGTAGCTCAAAAAATTAGCAATTTCTTTCTTTTTTTTCCTCCTTATTTTACTACCACACTCCTATTTCTTAATACCTATAAATTAGTAGACCTCCATTATTTGTCTATAACTATGCATGTGAGGAATATGTTATATTCCCTATCTTTATCTATGAATCACCATTTAATAATTTAATGACAAATGTATGAGCTTCTACATGTGTTGAGTGGGCTGGTGAGAGTATAGACATATATGTGTAGAAGGAAAACAACTTTTATAAGGTTGTATCCATATCTCCAGGAGATGTACAATAGTTGAAAAATTCACCTCACCATGACCACTACCACCACCACTATGATTTCGATAAAAGTCCTTGGTTTCGAGACCAATAAAAGGCAATGGCAGAAGCATGAAGTTCTCCTTTGAACTTCAAGGAGAGTTCGTGTGTAACCTTAAACTGTATTACTACTGCATAGGGCTCATTTCCTACATGACATACAAATCACCCTCCATCGTGTTTCCCATTGTCCTTCACTGAAATTTACTTCTACTGCCCCTCTCCAGTCTGTCTGTTTGTTTGTAAAACCAACTGTTAAATGAGAACATTTGACTAGATGCCCACTTAAATGTTTCAAGTACCCTGACAGTTGAGAAGGCTTTGTCTGCTCAGGACAGATGGAAGCTCTGTGCAGGGTGAGATGGGATGTTACCTGATCCACATATTGGCACTTCAAGGTCTACACTTCTGCCAAACAAGCTAATAAACATTATCATAAATGCACCAGACTCTTCAAAACTTTCCCCCTCTGCTTTACCCAGAAAGAAAGAAAGAAAGACAGGGAAAGAAAGAAAAGGGAGGAAGGAAGGAAGGAAGGAAGGAAGAAAGGAAGGAAGGAAGGAAGGAAGGAAAAGAAAGAAAACAAAATCAGGTCCTGATTAAAATATAAAAACAAGTTCTTATCTGGATGAAATCTATTTGAAATTGCTGCGCATAGACTAGTAAATTGAAAAGCATCTGTTCACACTAGATGGTCAGCTCCTTAGGGACCAGGAACAAGGTTGTATCCAATTTTATGCATTCAAAATTTAGCTATTTGATAGTTTATGTCAAATATTTAAAGAGTATCGTATTAGGCACTTTCCTAGGAGTCAAACCCTTCCATCAGGATGGTACAGTTTGCTTGCTCAAAGAAAGACAATAAAGCCAATCAATTTACTACCTTTTCCATAACTACTCTGCTGGAGGTATAGACAGTGCTTTATGGGGGCACAAGCTTCAATTCCATGTTGGGATGTCCAGGTCAAGGTTTCCTGGAGGAAGCCACACTTGAGATGAGATATGAAGGATAACAGAACACAGGTAAATAATGTATGTAGGAGTCAGACATGAAGTGCATTTGAGGAAAATGTAACAACACCATACACGCTGGTATGTTTGGGGAAGTGAAGGTAGAAAACAGGTTGAACTTGAGAAGGAACACAGAAGGAAGGATTTTGTTCTTTATTCTGAAACATATGGGACCACAGAAGGATTTTATTACAGGGAGTTGTATGATCATCTTTGGATTTTATAAATATCCCTTTTGCACCAGTGAAATTTATAGGAGTGGAACAAGGCTGAAAGTAGAGGTACACTTTATATTTTACTAAATGTAGCATACTTATATTGTTCAGATATTGCATCCTATACAATTTTAAATTGGCTGAGATTATCTATTTTCTTACCAAGGAATTATGATTAATAGTTTTATATGGGTTTGGTACTTGGTACTTCCAGCTCTAACATGGTCTCGTCCTGTAATATGTGCAATGAAGAGCCCTTGCATTTACACTTAATACAATCTGAAAGACAGCCCTTCTGTCTTACCCCTAACTTGTTACTCAACGTATACACACCTCTCTCAAGAGCAGCGGGCAGGGCTTTCACTAACAAAAACAAAAGTACTCAGACTTGAGCAGGTAGCAAGGACTTACCTTCCTCTGAAGGTGGTGAGAGAAGCATCATTGCCAGTTGGCAGTGATGTGGGGAACAAAGGCAAAAGGAACATAAGTTTCCTTCCAACTTACAGCCCATTGGTAAGTCCTTGAGATAGGCAGACTCACATTCCTCTAGGAACCCAGCTGCCTAGATGTTGACACTTTGCTAAGGGCAAAAGACAATCTTAGCCTGACCCCTTAGGATCCTGTGAGTCTACTTTAAACGTACAAAAATTCCTTTGGACGATTCCTTTATCTCTAGTACCCCAAATGTATGTTAGCAATCATTTTCCAAGTATATGGCCCACTAATGTACATCTGAAAGGTTTCATGATGGAGGGTTTACTAGCAATAAATAGCCTTTTTCTAACAATAGCTAATCCCCTCAGGGTTCTGGAAACCTTGTTTCCAGAATTCCTTGGAGGCTTGTGCTGTTCCTAACCCTCTTCCCACTTGAAAGTATATAATCAGTCACCTGTCACAATCCCAGTGCAACTCTTTCTGCCCATGGGTCATGTCCCCATGCTTTAATAAAACCGCCTTTTAGCACCAAAGACATCTCAAGAATTCTTTCTTGGGCCTCGGCTCCGAACTCCAACATTTCCACATCAGCGGGGCAGTAAGTTGTACAAGAGTGGCCAGTGACTTAAATTGCATGAAGTTCATGATTCATTTGGTCTGGTTTTGATGGAGTCACCAGGGAATGTGGAGAGTTTTCTTAGGAGTACACAAAATATGTGCAGGAAATACAGACTTGGGTTCCCTATCTGCACTATCAGATAGCTCCACATATGGGAAAAACCACTACACGGAATTCCTATATTTAATTGTGTAAGTAGGATACATTTGATAGAGTATGATTTTTTCAACACTTGAATTTGGCAAACTCCTTAAGAGAAACGTATAGGTACCATTTTAATGGTATGTCTCATAAAAGTATTTGTTGAAGCAGGCACTCTGGTTGTATCTTTTTGTGCCTTTTACTACAAAAATATACTGGTTGTGCAAATATATGATCTGAAATATTTATATACCTTAAAGAAAAATCTTAGGTTGAAACTCTAATTCTGCAGCATTGGCTCTGAGCTTATCAGGTGAACTTCCATTAAAAAACAAAAAGAAGTATGCCAGATGCTTTAAATTGGCTTTCCTAAAAACAGAGGCAGCATTCTTGAGAAAGGAATTGATTGAGGGAGTACTCTCAGGAGAGGAGTGTAGAAAGCAGGGAAGATCACAGGAAGAAAGGTAAACAAGGACTTTGTCTTAGCAGGAGATTAACTTCAGCCTGGCCCCCTGGGAAGTTCTGGAGCACAAATCATACCAAAGAATTTGTCCCATCTAATGCAGGGAAGATAGGCTTTTTTTTTAATGTTTATTTCTGACAGAGAGAGAGAGACAGAGAGAGAGAGAGACAGAGAGAGAGAGACACAGAGAGAGAGAGAGCGCGCGCGCGCGCGCGCGCATGAGTGGGGGAGGGGCAGAGAGGGAGACACAGAATCCGAAGCAGGTTCCAGGATCCGAGCTGTCTGCACAGAGCCTGACGCGAACCCACAGACCGCGAGATCATGACCTGAGCCAAAGTCCAACGCTCAACTGACTGAGCCACCCAGGTCCCCCGGTTTTTTTTTTTTTTTTTTAACTCCTTTGGTGGAGAGGGTGATGTTCTCCAGCAAGACAGGCAGAGCTATTTTCTGCTTGTTGAGAGCTATTCTCTAGAAGGAGGGAGCAGGTAAGAGTGTGAGAGCAGCAATACCCACCAGGGCCAGGATGACATCATCATCCTGCTGAAAGGATGGGGACGAGGGACAAAACAGATCTATTAAAACTGCAAACCAGATTGGTGCATTTACAAGTTAATTTTCCACGGGTGTCTGGGTGGCTCAGTCGATTAAGCGCCCGACTTTGGCTCAGGTCATGATCTCATGGTTTGCAGGTTCAAGCCTTGCATCTCTGCCATCTGCACAGAGCCCGCTTCAGAGCCTCTGTTCCCCTCTCTCTCTGCCTCTGCCTTGCTCGTGCTCTCTCTCTCTCTCTCTCTCAAAAATAAATAACACTTAAAAAAAGTTAATGTTCTAATCATTAGATATGAATCTTCCACAGAATTTCTCTGTACATGTGCTACTACATTTAAAAATATATCAAATTTAAGTGGTAGCTTAAAAATTATGAAAATACCTTCTTATTCTTAACTGATTCATCAGTCCAAATTACCCAGCTATCTTTCTATTTTAATTGGAAAAAACATACTGTTACCCTTTAAACATTAAATGCCAATTTTCAAGTTTTCATGGTGCGATTTTAAATCCTTGAAAAATAGGAGTTACATTGGAAGTGCCAAGACAGCCTTAATTATATAACACTGGGAAAAGTAATGCTCTAATAGCTAAATAGTAGATTGCATTTCAAGTAAAGAAACAATAAAATTGTAAACCATGAAGTGCAAGTGGGAGGATGAGACGTATGCCTCATGCATTCAGCCTTGACTGAAGTGACAATTTTGAGACCTAGTTGGAGCCTTAATCAGATAACTTTATCAGGTTAAAAAAAAAAAAAAAAACAACTGTCATTCTCACTGGCCATTAAAACACAGGTTTTAAAATGGTGTGAAAAGGGAAGTCTTGAGGTATCTGGGTGGCTCTGTCAGTTAAGGGCCAGGCTCTTGGTTTTAGCTCAGGTCATGATCTCACGGTTTGTGAGATCAAACCCCACATCAGGCTCTGTGCTGACAGCATGGGAATTGCTTGGGATTCTCTCTCTCTCTCTCTCTCTCTCTCTCTCTCTCTCTCTCTCCCCACCCCTTCCTTTGAATCTCTCTCCTGCTTGAGCTTTCTGTCAAAACAAAAAAATAAACATGAAGAAAAAAAAAAAAGAGGGGGTGGGAATCCTGTTTCTTTTCTTCAGTTACTGGCACGAGAGTTTGCCAGCAGTATCTCTTTGTTCTAAGAGCCCAACTCAATTTCATTTAGGTCTTTTTAATTTTTTCTCAGAAGTAATAAAATTAAAAACACTAAAGAGTTTAACTAGATAGCATCCATGGAAAAAGAAAAACTAAAACCTTTTCACATTTGCAAGATTTCTCTTTGAGGACTAAGTCACAAGTTTTTTCAAGGAGGGATAACCTCTAAATTTAAATAAGTGTTGAAAGCCTCTGAACTAAAAGGGAGGAAACCTATTTGTCCAGTGTAGTTCACTGTAGCTGAAAAAACTATATAAAACTATTTTAGTCTATTATAGTCAGTGCCAGGTTTCCTCTAAAGAATGAAATAGAGTGCAGACCTAAGAACAAGAAACATTTTTGGTCATATAAAGATTATTCTCCCTTTTGAAAATAGCACTTAGGAAAACTATAATATTTACTTATTATTGTATTAGATGCTACTGGCTGGGGGGAAAGATTAAAAGATTAGGAAGGAGAGATGTACATGAGATTTGGTCTCTTACTCTTCTATCTTGTTCAGTTTGAGGTTTTAATTCCCAGTAAATGGCTTCCTGTCTCTAAGACAAGAGTGAAACAAAGAAGTCTAAAAAAGAGTGAATGATGGGATGAAAGAATATATATTTATATATGTTACATTCACATCATTTATTCACACACACATTTTACACAAAACTTATTCCCAACTACAGACATATGTTAACGTTGTGTTTTCACTCATTACAAACAATGAAATCCAAATTTATTTTCATAATCAGATTCTATTTCCCCCATATTTAATATTTTTTTTGATGTAACAGAGTATGATAGGAAATAGTACATTCATAAAAGTTTTACAGACTTTTACATTTCTGAGGCCTCCAGGAGTTAGATGACTTTATTACATTTGCATAACCGGAAGTAAAGACCCGGCTTTTCATTGCAGGGACCTTGACCTTTCTATCATGTGGTGTTGATAGCATCACACTCTCAAGGGCAAGACAAGTACTTGAGAATTTTGGTAGAAGTTGAGAGATAGTACCTGGGTGAGAGATGTTACCTGGGAGTACCCCCACTGACAAACTATGGGGAAATGGGAATGTAGGAAATAGATGTGGGGAAAAATAAGGCCCTAGAAAAAATTATAAAAGCAAATATAAATTGTGCAAACCTAAATATAAAAGCAGATATAAATACAATAAAAATAAATGTAATAAATTATACATATTTATCAGAATTGTTTTGCAACTTAGTGTATATTAGAGGGCTGATAAGGTGATTAAAAAATAAAGCCAGCCTAATTGATGTATAGTATGAATGTTTGGATTATTGGTCCCCAGTCACATCAATGTGATGGTTAGGCTGACTACACACATTCCTAGAAGCATATTAATAAGAATTGCTATGGTCATTAAGAAGCTTGTACTTCCTGGGACTTCTCAGTGGCTCAGTTCATTAAACATCTGGCTCTTGACTTCAGCTCAGGTCATGATCTTACCGTTCATAAGTTCGAGCCCCACACTGGGCTCTGCACTGACAATGTGGAGTCTGCTTGGGATCCTCTCTCTCTCTCTCTCTCTCTGTCCCTCCCCACTCGTGTGATCTGTTTCTCTCTCTCTCAAAATAAGTACATAAACTTTAAACAAGAAGAATAAGAAGGAGAAGAAGAAGGAGAAGCAGCAGCAGCAGCTTGTACTTCCTTAGAATTATGAATTCATACCCAAAAAATTCCTTCCTGTAAAAAGCAAATGGTTACTGAGAGCAACCGCCATACTTCGTTGCCAACTCCAAAGGTCTAGTTGCTGTGTTTCTTGAAGAATGTGGTTTTGTTTACGCACCTTTTTCTGACTGCATATGCGATTTTATTCAAAATCTTTACAGATAAACATTTTCATTCTTAAAAAAAGAGTACAGGTAACTTTATAATTTATGAGATGAAAAAATAAAATTCTTACGATTATAGATTATGATAATAATCTGCATGCAAGATGTCTTCCATTTAGGTTTTTTTTTTTTTTAATCAGAAGAGATTAAAGATATAAAAGGGTGGGGGGAGAGGAATGAGCTAGCAATCCACGGAATACCACCAGAATTCGCCTTATTCTTAAAAACATTTAGAATTTAATGAACTGGAAAATAAGAAAAAATAGTAAAGCAACCCACACAAAACCCAAATCATGTAGGAAATTAAACTATTTATAAATGTGGCAAAACTTGATATAAGCAAAATGGGAATTGATTTTTAAAGCTCGAGCTTCTGAAAAATTAAATATAGTTTTAAAAATGCGTATCAGTATGCATCATACACGAATAGCTTTTCTTACTGACACTGTTGCAGTTGTCAATAATTCCTTCATACTCAATAAATGTTAACATATATGAAAGAATTCTAAACATCTAAATTTCCTATGTAATTGTACAGTAAAACTAAATGTGGATGCTTACATGTGTAATTCTTTCAATAAATGGACAAACTTTTAAAATATTGTTTAAAATTCATTCATAGAATCTGAGTTAAAAACTTAAGGAAAATAAAGGGATAAGGTCATGGTTCAATTTTGTGATTTGCTGATTAAAAATATTGCCTATTAGGAAATATCCCACAGTATTATGCACAGACACTTATTTGGAACTAATTACATTATGTTGTGATTAATTCTTTACAAGTTTGTTTTATATAGGAGTCTGCATTAATATGAGAAATATTTGCTACAAGGAGATAGCCAAATTCTGACCAGATGAGAGAAGTACCTTGGGAAGAGCCAAAAACAGTAAAAAACATACAGAATTCTGGGAAGAGTAGATTGGCAATTTTATAATTACAACAATGAAAATTCTAGTTCTCTCTCCTTTTTTTTCACTCTCTGTTTATGGGAACATAATAGCCTATTTAAGTGGTTATACAGTACTATCGAAGTTATATAGTAGTTATATAGTCATCTAAATACTTACATGTCAAATATTTATCTGAACATATACATCTAATTTCAAAACATAGTTAATTTCAAATTTTTGCATGATTTTAAAAATGAATTATTTTGATATTTAATACATTTTAGAAGAAAGTGCTATAAATGGACAGCTTGATAACTGTAACATGATTGAAAATAATATAGATATAGTCTTAAATAGAGCATTTGAAATTTAGGCCTATGTTAAATAACAAAGTACAATAAAATTATTTTTAAAAAGAAAGATTATGTATTCCATTATTCCCTCTCTTGGCATTATATTTTGCTCAATTGAGGTCAAATAAAAACATGAACACTAGCAAATAAAATTTTTCTACTAAGAAATATAAATAGGTCAGTTCTTCTTTACAGTGTCTTTATGGTCAATTCTTTGTTTCTGTAATTTGTATTTTAATTATTTTTTCTTTCTGAATATAATTTTGCCACTTGACTCTATACTTACTTATTGCAAGATCATTGTAACTGAGAAACAAATCATAAAAACATCTCTAGAGCGTTCATTCATTTTCACAAATTGATTATTTGATCAACTAATTAATAATAAATCTATTACAAAGAATATATCATTTGCCATTAATTCTGAGGCTGTTTCTTATATGCAGTAGTACCATGTTAGAAATAATGGAATACTAGAGCTAAAAGAATGCTCATCAATTTAAGTGAAGAACTCAGAATACTAGTTCAGTATAATAATATGATCAGTATTACAGTTTTGAACTTAGAACATTATCCTCTAACTCATTTTATTTTTAAAACTGCTTCAGGTTATTAAGCAGTGGCTCAATTCCAGAAAGTCACTAATATTCTCCTATAAAATTATTGAAAAAACAAGCTTCTACTTAGTGAAAAAGAAATATTTCCAAGGATAAATAATTACATCCATCTAAAAATAGTAGAAAATTTGAATTCACAATTGAAGATAAAAATAATAGATTCAATTAAAATATTTTAATGGCTTAGAAACTCACCCCTAGCAATTTATCTTTAAATCAATTTGGTGATATCTATTGCCAGCAGGAAGTGATACTTCGATGACCATATTCTATAAATGGTGCCATGAATTCTATGACCTTCTTAGTCTACATGCCAGACCCCAAACAGTGTTTCAGATTTGGACTGCATAATGCCAAGCTGTGAATGTAGTACTGCTCCACTCAGTCTTATTAAGAATATTTCTAATTAATTAGAACATATTTCTACCCTTCTTAAATACCTTCATTTAGCCATATCAATTTCAGGTGAATTCTTAAAATGTACATTTGTGTTCAAGTATGCTTAAGAGCCACACAGTTAAAAGGAAAAAGGATAATGCTAATTATCTTAAACCAACTTTTTCATATATCTTATTGTAAATATTCTGTTCTGTCGAGAGAAAAAGTAGATGGAATCATTTTCCATTACACATGCACACAAAATATATTGGAGCAGCTAGATAAAACACTCTTTTCAGAATGTTAAGGAAATGTTAAGGAAATATTTCATATCTTTGTTCTAATAATCACCTAGCAATACCTACAGATAACTCAAGATTTTAGAAGCCAAAGGTTTTAAAAATTAGGCAGAAGCCTCAAGCAGAGCTCTGAATAGATTTTATAAAGTCTCAGGGTTTGAAAAATCTTTTAAAGGTGTTCAGTAAAAGTATTCACATGGTATTTGAAATTTTTCTAACAGATCCCCACCAACTGGTTTCACAGTCAATCTGAAAATCTGTGACAGAGAACCCATCATCCCTGAGGCATCCCATTCCATTAAGACTATTACAAAGTCCCTCTTTATAAGCCAATATTTGCCTTCTTGCAGTTTTCAGTAGCTACACCACATTGTGTGACATAAACCAGTATTTCACCTGGGTATCTATTACACAAATGTAAGCACTATATGGTCACATGTCTCTTTACTTCTCTGCCTCACCACTATTTTTATGAACTTTATGAACTACTTGATATCTTAGTCATAGTTTGATCATCTTTGTATCCTCAGCCCTTAATATGGAGTTATGCATGAGGTGAATATGTAGAATAAATGATCGTTAAATGAATAAATTGCATCTAAAATGTAAGCTCATTTCAAAAACAAGGCATGTTTATGATATGGGTATTGTGGAAAATGTGAAAAGAGTACTAGAAAAGTGAATTAAGGGAAAGCTATTGAGAGGCATGGTCAATAGTTCCAAATATTTTCCAGATACTTGAATCCAAGGAATGGTCTGGGATCCAGATTATTTGACTTGGACACATGGGACATGGATGATATCCAGGCAGAGATATTTTGGGTTAGAATGTGTTTCAAGAGAAGTAATAATCAGAAATGACATTTTGATATTATTTGTTTAAATCATTAGTAAATTATGATCACTTCAAAATCTAGTAATAGTCAACTTATCTCTCTTTGGGAAGGCAGAGTAACAGAGAAAAACCTCCTTGACATTGATCTTGGCAATGATTTTTGGATATAACACCAAACATGCAGGCAACAAAAGCAAAAATAAACAAGTGAGATTACATCAAGGTAAAAAGCTTCTGCACAGCAGAAGAATCAAATGACAAAATGAAAAAGCAAACTATGAATTGGGAGAAAATATTTACAAACCCATATATCTGATAAGAGGTTAATGGCTAAAATAAATAAGGAACACATATAAGAGAAATTAGATTAAAAATTGGGAGAGGACTTGAATAGACATTTTTCTACAGCAAACATCCAAATGGCCAACCACGTACATGAAAAGATGTTCAACATCACTAATTATCAGGGAAATGCAAATCAAAACCACAAATGAAATATTACCTTACATGTATTAGGATGGTTGTTATCCAAAAGGCAAGAGTGTTGATAAGGTTGTGGAGAAAAAGAAAACTTTGAACACTGTCAGTGGAAATGCAAAGTGGTATAGTCATTATGGAAAACAGCATGGAGTTTCCACAAGAAATTAAAAACAGAACTACCATATGATCCAGTAATCCCACTTTTGGATACATATCTAAAAAAAATAAAAACTCTAACTTGAAAAGATACATGCACCCTTATGTTCTTTTCAGCATTATTTACATAACAAAGATATGGAAACAACCTAAGTGTCCACCAATGGATGAATGGATAAAGAAAATGTGGCTTTACTCAGCTATTAGAAAGAAGAAGAAGAAGAAGAAGAAGAAGAAGAAGAAGAAGAAGAAGAAGAAGGAGGAGAAGAAAATCCTACCACAACATGGATAAAGGCTCGGGTGGGGATTATGCTAAATGAAACAAACCAGACCAAAAAAAAAAAAAAAAAAAAAGACAAATACTATATAATCTCACTTATATATAAAATTTTAAAAGAAAAAAAAGTTGAACTTATAGAAACAGAGAGTAGAGTAGAATGGAAGTTGCCATTGGCTAAGGGGTGAGGTACAGGGGGAGATGTTGGTTAAAGAGCACAAACTCTCAGCTATAGCATGAATACTTTCTGGGGATCTAATATACAGCATGCAACCATAGTTAATAATACTGTATTGTATACTTGACATTGGCTAAGATCTTAAGTGTTCCCACCACACACACACACACACACACACACACACACAGTAACTATCTGAGATGATAAAGGGGTAAAATTAATTGTAGTAATAATTTCACAATGTATAAAAAACCAAAAATGTTGTATACTCCAAATATATACAATTTTGTCTGTCAGTTATAACTTAGTAAAGATGGAAAAATAAGAATAAAAATATTTAAAACACAAAAAGCCTATAAAATAGTTACTGCATGACATACACCTAGAGTTTTTAAAATCTCCTTAGACAAGATTCTTGAAAAGTGGATCAGAATTCTTTATCATATGTGCTTGCACGTACATCATACATCTTAAAATTTTTATTGAAAATTTGTATTTTTTTAAATAATTTAATTGAAATTCAGTTAACACACAATGTTATATTAATTTCATATGTACAGCATAGTGATTTGACAAATCGCTCCATTACTCTGTGCTCACACACATTTTCCTTTTGACACTGCCACAATTCTTTAAATATCTCCTGTTGTACACACTGGCAGGAAGAGATACGTCTCTCTGATATCCAGTGCTCCAGACCAGTGGTTGTCAACTGCTCTGTCACCATACACTGGAGTGCAGTGGAGGTTAAAAAGGCAGAGGAGAATTAGAGCAGACAACACTGCATGTGTCCCCACAGCCTCCCGCTCCATCTGCTATCTCAACTGTGCACGGCTGAGCCTCTAAGAGTATGAAGTTGTTCATTCAATACCCGTGTGAGTCAGCATTCACGCTGCTGAAACAGACATACCTTTTCCTTCACCACCACGAAAATGGATTTAACAAGTGAGCAAAGGTGCTAATATCTTTATTACTTCTCAATTCTCATGCCCTCAGATACATCTGTCATTAAATAAAATTGTGTTATTTTCTTAGATACTGCTTGTTTCAAAAAATTTGAAGGAGTTTTACTAAAGTAGACTGAGATGCCTGCTTCAAAACAAGAGAGTAAGGAAATAAGCCGATCTTTCTCCATATACATATATACATACATGCATGCATAAATAGCTTCTTGTAACAACAGAAAATGTTACTAACAGGGAAATATTGTACAAGACAACACATGTTGGAGGAAAATGTCATCAGTATACTTCTCCAGATAGATGACATGTCAGATAATCATATTGCCGGATAAACTAATATCTGGAGTTAGGAGGGAGGAAAAGGAGAGAACAGTCTTTCCATAAGGGAAATGCAGAAAATGCTAGGTTTACAACATTCTGTCATTCTAAAATTGGCATTTGTAGTAGGTTCTCCAGCCTGCTTGTCTGTTCCCCTACCAAAGCATTTCAAAATAAAAATTGTAAGGCGCTACTCCTTCTTGCATACAGTATGCCTCCTATTTGTGGAGAGATAGATTGCAGATTCACAGTGTTACAAAGAAAATGCATACTAGCTCTATATTAATGACACATTACTTCATTTAAATTTGGAGGAGCTGAGTGAAAGAAAAAATAAGCATATCTAGGCATGTTTTGGTGAAATTCTATTTTATTTTTTATTTTTATATAAAAATTTAATGATTATTTACTTTTGAGAGACATAGAGACAGAGCACGAACAGGGGAGGAGCAGAGAGAGAAAGGGAGATACAAAATCTGAAACCCAGATCCAGGCTCTGAGCTGTCAGCACAGAGCCCAAGGTGGGGCTCGAACCCACTAACCAATGAGATCATGACCTGAGCCGAAGTGGGATGCTTAACCGACTGAGCCATCTAGGTGCCCCTGGTAAAATGTTACATAATCAAAATAAAGATAAGAGTCTAATAGATTCAAGAGAGGAAAATACAGAACCAAGATCTTCATCATCAACATTATGTGCAAAAGAGAGAGAGAGAGCACCCATGCAACCAAATTTATGAGGAATTTCGCTTAAATTTATGAGGAAAAATATTTTCAAGCTAGAACTCTATACTAAGCAAAATTAAATGATAGGGCATTTTGAGACATAAAATGTCTCTGAGATTTTCATAAATATGTTTGAAAATGTATTCCAGGGCTTTGAACAAAATATATCATAGATTTGCTGAAACACTTATTAAAGAAAATACTACAGCAACATAATATGGAATACATCAAAGAAGTGTTTTGAACATCCTAAAAACTATGCCACTAATATATATATGTATTTAATATATATTATATATATAATGTATACATACACATTATATATAATTATATATACATATTACTTTGCATATAGTAATGTATATGATATAGTATATATAGTATAGTTTTAGTAAAAACTATGGCACTACTCTATTATATATACATAGATGAGTGAATATAAACAAATCTGTGATAGGACATAGTTAACAGAACTACAAAGCATTTATCTCAAATTAAATCAGAAACTCAGAAGAATACAGGAAGAATACCTTCAAAAATAAATAGAATTAAACTACAAATTTCTGGTAAAACCAGTTAAGATATTAATATATTGTGTAATAATAATAAAAGAAATAGAAATGGAAGGAAAAGAAAGATTATGATCTAATCAATATAAAAATAAAATAGTCTGTAATGTTGAAAGGTAGAGCCCTTAAGAACAAAGCGTTTTTTAAAAAATGTTGGGGGGTGTTCATGGTTTATCCAGTGTTGTTGGTTTATAACATAGATGATTAAGCATATTCATATTACCTTTTCTGACCAATGACTTTAATGTACATTTATTGTTGGGTTACCACAATAATGCTTTGTGTATATGATAAAATCAAAGATTACATAATTCAGATATCCCCTGCTTTCTGAAGGTTCGTGTTATACCACTTTGCTTTCAGGAAAGACCTACATTAACATCTGGTTTTGCTAAACAAAATAAATCTGTGCTTTATCTTGATTTGTTTTGTAGCAAGATGTGTCCTAAGGTATCAGAAAAACCTAGGACAGAGGTTATATTTTTGGGTTTAGCAGCGCTAAAAAAATTTTCCATGTGAGTTATAATGGTGATTGCTTGTTCGCTTTGTACAATTTTGGCTTATGAACGTTTTTTATAGGAACATTCTACTTTTGGATAGTGGGGTAAACCTGTTATTTATTATCTTGCAATGAATGTTCCAATAACTATTTTTATAAAACTAATTACTGCAAAACTTAGGGGCCTAAGGCAAGCCTTTTATATGTCACTGAATATATTAATTAGAATTTGTCTAAAGTTTTCTCCTGTTTTTAAATTATCTCTTTTTCTTTTCCCCATGGTAGATTTTTGTTCTATCTTTATCTTTCTCTGTCATACTAGTTACATATATAGTGACATATATGGTGATTTGTATAGGTAATATATCAACTGATTCTAGTAATATCATCAAGGTTATAAATAAAGATAGTGGAAAAGATGGTGGAGGTGAGTTTCCTCTGCTGTTGGATGACTACTTCTATCTCCCAATTGGTTCCTCTCTTCAGTACAAAGTCTGAGTGATATGCAGAAGCAGGTTTTGTGTAATTGTAGTATTCATGTTACAGGAGGTGGTTCTGAACATGCCAAAGGTTTTCAAATGCCTAGGAAGCTGAGCCTTGTTCTGAGGCATTCACGGCCACAATAGAGCTATTTCTTTGGAGATTGTCTATATTTTCTTTCGCATACGGGGCATACAGATTTTGTCAGATGATAAGCCTCATATAGCTCTACTATGGGGAGGAGATTTAGGATGGCCAAGGAGCATAGTTATGCCATAAATAGAACTTGAAATAACTTTCTTGAGCAAGTCTTATTTCTGACCCTCCCTCTCAGTTGTTTATGCTGATTCTGGAAAAATCACTGGGATTATGACAACCAAAACTCTTTTTGCTTTTGCAGGATAATTTACCGCTTATTTTATTTAATAATATAGATTCTTATCATGAAAATATAAATACATACTCTTTAGACCTTATAACTCTCTGACCAGATTTGGATGAATATCTAACGATCTACTTTTACAACTATGGAAGTTAAAAAAAGAAATTTCTTAATTCATAATGAGAAATATTTTACCAATTCCACTTCTGGGGCTAAGAATTACATTTTTATAAATATCTTTGGTCATTTGAATACAAAAATATACCAAAATATAATAGACTGCTTTCAATATATTAAGCTAATACAATTCACCTAGCTTCAGGATAAAGATTTTAGAATGGAGCTTCAAAATCTCTGTGTAATCATTTGAGTAGTAAGTACTGTCTTCATTTATATCACAGTATAAATGGATTTTAGTTTGTTTAACATCCTGGTTATTTTATAATTGCTCTACCTCCAGATCAATATGTTTTTTTATTAAATTTCTTTTAATGTTTATTTATATTTGAGAGAGAGACAGTACATGAGCAGGGGAGAAGCAGAGAGAGACAGAATCTGAGGCAGCCTCCAGATTCTGAGCTGTCAGGATAGAGCTCAATGTGGGGCTTGAACTCATGAGCTGTGAGATGATGATCTGAGCCAAAGTTTCAGTCCGAAGTTGGTCAACCTAGTGAGCCACCCAGGCACCCAGATCAATATGGTTTTTAAAGTTTTACAATATCGTTAAAAAATGACAATACCATTTTCATTAAAAATTAATTTGAAAGTCTAAGACAATCAAACTTAATATTGACCTCTGAAATAATCTCAAGAATGATCTGATTCTTAATTTCTGATGATTAAAAACTGTGGTAATATTTCTTAAAACTACATACTTACTATTTAATTTTATTTTGACTTGAACTTTATTTATTTATTTATTTATTTTACAAAATGTAGTTTGTCAATCTGAACCTCAAACAACCAATAGTTTTTGGTATAGCAGAGGGGATATTTCACCAAGAATAGTTTTCCTTCACAGTTAGTCTTTGTTCCAAGCTTAGAATAATGGAGACATGGGCTTGCACAAAAATTATAACATATCAAACAAAATCAAACAAAATGCAACATGTGCATACAACTGCACACATGTACACTCAAAACTATCATTTTAAAACATTAAATTGTTCTTTTATGTTACTTGTAGGTATTTAATTGCTAGATTGAACTAAATCTTTTGAAGTTGAAATTTTTAAGTTAAATAAACATCTAGGCAAGACCCAGAAACATAGTAAAAGATATAAAATTTCTAAACAGCTTTTCCTTTGAAAGTAGAATACTTGGTAAATGTAGGCAAAGGTCATTTTTATCTAATGTTAGTTTTCAGACTATATATCCTGCTGTGCTTTTGCAAGGTAATTAAAGGTCTTATGTTTATTAGATTAGCATTCATGATGCCAAAAAAAGTGATAATTTACAAAGAAAAAGTCAACAGATATAATTAGCAGAAGTGTTAAATAAATAACTCATGTGTTTTAACAAAATTGCATATTAAACTAGCCACCTATGTTTTAATCTACATAGTTTAAGAATGTCTTATTTTTTAAGTTCTTATTCATTGATCTACATATGAATCAAATAATCCTTATGAATACTCACCAAAGTACAAGAGATTCAAACATAAATTTGATATTTAAGTGATTTATTTGCATAGAAAAGACATTTGAAAGTAAGACTAATTAACTGCTAAATTCATCCATAATAGATAGAAAAAAATTCAACCAGAGGGATTTTTAGCTCAGTGCATTTGGCACAGAGTTAATTTAACATAAAAAAATGAAGGAACCTATAATAAAGTTCAAGTTATTGAAATATAAAACTAAAATATTTAATCATTTAATAAATAAATTGGAAATAGAATTCTCAGAATTAGGTGTTAATTTCACAGAATTCAATCCTCTAATTTTCTTGAGATACTTCAAAGGTTGAAAGTTATGTATTTTAGAAACAGATGTTGTATTGAATTATATGCTCTTGTGCCTGTATGGAACAAGAATTATAAGGACATATAATAGGATTTTCATTTTCCAGATAATTAGGTCTGCCATGGGCCACAAGACAAAGCATCTTAGATTGCTGAATTCATTCATATGGAGGAAAAACAATTTCAAAAGATGAAAATGGAAGTACTTATTTGTAAGGAGAAAGATTAGTTTACTTTGAGGATTATAATATTATCAGAAACATAGCTTTTATAATGCCACAACATTTGTTTTCCAAAGTTTAGGAACCCTAGAAAACACACATTAGATTGTCAACAAAGAGCACTTTCAGTTTAACCAATATCTGATAATCATCCTCAGATTAAATAGCCAATAAATGTTTTTTTTTTCTATACTCACTTTAGATTAGGAACATTTGAGGGAATTTTAGATATTCTGTATGTTTCTTGGTGCCTTATTATGTAAGTCATTCTGACAGTTAGAATGAAGTGCTAAAGGAGGTTTCTATTACATCTGAGAGCTGATTGTTAACGCTCAGGAATTTTGTGAGCACATTGGTAGTTTGAAATCAGCCATCATATGAGTATTTACACCACATACTTGGCAAATGCAATATATCAGTCTTCCTTCGTTCTTTTATTTTTTTCCTGTTTTTCCCTGGAGAAACCATGTTAATTTTTACCAGCATGGTACTGGTTTTATCCTTTCCAATGCTTATATGTGTGAGAAATCTTTGAAATAGCCCTGACTGTAAATGCAGTGATTGGTGAATTTCTTTGTGAATGAACCATTGGTTGCGCATGAAATTCTACTCTCACTTTTCTTTTTTTTTTTTTTTTTTTTTTACTTTTTAAAAATGTAGTTTATTTTCTGAGTTTTTATAATAAGATGTAATGTCTTTGGGTCCTAAGTACTAGTTGCATAAATTGTGGTATATTCTACTCACACTTCTCTACTCCCATCATTCTACAGAAGGTCACCTTCCACATGCCAAATTATTATTATTCACAGAGCCATCAGATACATCTTTCCAGATGTTCAGCATATAATTTTTCTACTCCTTTATTTGATAGTTATGTGTATCTGAACTCTTCTCTGAAACTTTCTATTTAATGTTCTGTTTCTTTGCATCCCACCCTCTACTCTAGTCAAATGGGTCACCTTTCCAGTGCTATCTTTTTTGTCAATTTTTTTTTCTCCTTTCTTAGAAAGTCCTTCAGGTTCTCTGAATTTATTGAAATCCTACTCATTCTTCAAAACCCAGGTTTAGTTGTTCCAATTTGTAGGAAGAAATAACAATACAGTGGAAGTGAAACACTACAAATTTATCTTCTTGCATGTTAACCAAAGTGTTGTGGAATGAAGCATATATAATTTAGGAGGCAGTTGTTAAGAAAATAATGAAAATTTTAAATGTGAATATTAGGTTATGGTGAACATGAAAATGCACTGCTCAGATAACCTGTTGCAGGAACCACAGACTATCTCACAGGGTAGGAAATAAATTGTGTACCAAGGAAGTGGCAAGCATTGACTACATTTAATGACAGAAACCAGGGAAGGATCTTGGAATTAAATTATATGGGTGCTAGTTTGAGAGGAGAGTTTTGAATTTAAAAGTGGATAAGGAAGGCATTGATTTAGGAGTACTTTTTCATGACATGAAATTAAATATTCTGGCAAAAAATCCCAAGAGATGAGGCAAACTGACCACCAGATGGCTCTTGGAAGCCTTGAGAAAGCAATGATCAATAGTGAGCAAAATAGAATGCCCAAGTTGCCCTGGCAGATGATACAGGAAGGAATAAAGAGACATGCATATGCTGTAATAGTATATTATATCATGACAGAAGACCCACCAGGGGGTTATGTCCTTTGGGAGGACCCAATGGACCTGCCACTCACAAAGCCATTAGGAATGAGTTGGTGAGTGTCATTAAACCATAAAAAGTTCCTGGGTGGCTGGGTGGGTGGCTGGGTGGGTGGCTGGGTGTGTGGCTTGGTTGAATATCTGACTCTTGATTTCCACTCAAGTTATGATCTCACAGTTCAAAGGATTGAGCTTGTGTGTGTTGGGCTCTGCAGTGACAGCACAGAGCCTGCTTGGGATTCTCTCTCTCCCTCTCTCTCTCTCTGCCCTTCCCCCTCCCCTGCTCCCACATGCACATGCTCTCTCTCCTTCTCTTTCCCTCTCTCATATTAAATAAATAAACATAAATAAATAAATAAATCATAAAAAGTTCCACAATGTCTTTTCTCTGCAGTATGGTGATAACTACAGGACAAAGCATTCAAAGAGCTTTAATCTCCAGGGGGATGATAGAATCCTGAATTAATAGAGACCATAAGCATCACTGAACCATCAAAATCTAGAAGGCCACAATTACCTTAATAAATGGCAAATTCAGAGAGGAAGCTAAGGGAGCTGGGTCTGGAGGAATTTTCAGATATGGTTAACAGAGTTTGGTATCCTAAAAAACAAATTAGATGAACAGATAACAAGAATGCTACTTAACATTCATAACCAAGAAATAAAAACAAAAGGCAAGAGGCAAAAAGCTGAACACAATCATCCCAATAAAATGTCATGAATCCCTTGCTCACTTCCCAGACTGGAAACAAGTTTTAGATTTGAAATATGTTGATTAAAGAAGTATCCAGAGCAAGAGGACCCTGAAATAGCAGAGTAACTATATAAAGTACTGATTTCCCTAGTCCTTCCCAAAAGGGGTCTAAGACTATTGGGTGACTCTATACTCTAAGGCAAATACCCAGACATAGTGGACTATAGGGCACAGCGACTAAGTGGGCACTGATATCAAGAAACTCAACTACCCTCATGGCCTACTTGACGAGGGGGGACTTACAGGGACCAAACAATAAATGGATTTCTGGTTAAAATCCATCTCAGTAGACCCACTTGTTCCATGGACTCACTGTATGATCATTTTCTCAGTCTGGGTATATAGCTGGAACTGATACACCTGGCAATTTGATATACCTTGACCTTTGGGAATAAGTTTGATAGTGGGAAAGGTCAAGCAAAACCTCTGAGACAAAATTAAAACCAAAATTACATTCCAGGAGGATGGATCAAATTACTGCCACCACTAAAGACTTAAAGTATACAGTATCAATTCCTATGAAGTGGCTGTTTAGCTTGTCATTCTGGCCCCTGCAGAAACAAAATGAATCCTGGAAAATCACTGTAGTCTACAAAAAGCTCAACCGAGTAGAAGCGTTGATTGCATCCACTGTGCCAGTTGTAGTATCATTGCTAGAAAGACTACTAGGGTACATGGTATGCATAGGTACATGGCATACAGCCACTGATTTGGCGACTGCATTATTTTCCATTCCACTTACAGAAGAGAATCAGAAACACTTTTCATTCATATGGAGTAGAAATAATAGCCATTTACTGTGTTGCCTGAGGATTATGTTGCTTATTTTGCATTCTATGATAATATAGTCTAGAGAAATCTGTACAAATTGGGTATCATACTGGGTGTAAAGCATCACATTGATCCGTTATATTGATTGACATCATGTTGATCTGAAATGCCATGCAAGAGGTGATTAGTACAGTAGAGAATTTGGCGAGACATCACATCCAGAAGATACATGATAGATTTACAAAGTTTAGGAATCATTCCAATGCAGCCAGTTTTTAGGGGTTCAATATTCAAGGGCATATCAGATATCCTCTTTGATGTAAAAACCAAATAAATAAGTGCTGCATCCTCAACTACAAAGAAGAAAACACTCACAGATAGCATGGTAAGTCCATGAAAGAGTGGCCACACTAGCAGAGATAAAGATTATATATAGACCAAGTAGTATGGACTCCAATTTACCAATGCCAATATAAGTACTGTGGTCTATGAACATCTAAATTGTGAGCAACAGAGATGAATACTGAGACTTCAATACAAAACTATTCCTTGAAGAGATCAACTTGTAACTTGGTTGCAAGTTGTCTAAATTGAATCCCTTCCATCTTGCAAGGGCCAAAAGTTTGTCTTCATAGGGATGAATATATATTCTAAGTATAGGTTTTATTCTTGTCTTTAGAGCCTTAGCAGACATCATTCAGTGTTCTTAGGGAACACCTGATGCGCAGGTGCAGGCATAGCATGTGAGTAGGCTACTCACTTCACAGTGAAGGATGTGTAGGAGTTAGCCATGACCCATTAGCTATTCCATCCAGAAGCAGCCAGCCACATAGTACATTGGAATGACCTATTCAAGGTGTAGTTGAAGCTACAGCTTGAAGGCAATACTCTGAAAGAAAGAAGTGCCATTTTGCAAGATTTTGTGCATTCATTAAATCAGCAATCTTTATGTGATGTTCTCTCTTGAGTAAGAATAAGATACTTCTCCAAGAACTAAGGACTGATAACATAAGTAGCTTCTCTTACTATCCCTCCTTTTGAATTCATGGGGGAAATTTGTGGGAAAATTCTAATCCCTGCAACTCAGCCCTGCCGTGTTGCAGTTTTATCTCCAAAGAGGGCAAACTTTATCCAGGACACACAGCAAGGAGTAGTTCACTTTAAACTCCATGCAATGATGGCCACCAGGATACTTTGGATTGCTGAAATCCAAAGACTATCAGATAAATAACAAAGTTGCCATCTTTGCCAGAGTAATTTACCTTGACCAGCAGGTGGGAGTAGGGCCGCTTTTACTCAGTGGGTACATGGAAGAATATATGTGGAGCTCAGGCGATTCATTTAGGAAACTCCTGGTACTTGTCCCATTATATCTATAAATAGGTAAGTGCAGGACCTCCATCCTGAGAGGGTACTATTTGCCACAGGCTTCCCAAGACTGTTGGTTTGGATCACATCACCAGATGGCAGCTGAGGGTCAGAGGACTTTTGGAAAATAGTGATGGTGGAAGAGGATACTGGAAGAGGATACCAGTAGCATCCCAAAGTCAACTACACTACTGAGATCTATAGGTCTTCCTATTAAACTCCCTCTTTTAAATTTCTACTCAGTAAGAGAGGTTCATGGGAAAATGGAGGAGCTAGTCTTCAAACTCATATGGAAAAGGAGATGCTGCAGCATATGCTGTTAACCATAGAGTCCATAGAGGTGTGCCAATCAGACCTACTACTTTGGAGAGTATAGTTGACTGATAGCCAGCTACCATCCCTCTAATTTACCACTGTATTTATGCTAAGGACACACTTTCCCTAGGATGGTCCTAATCACTGAAAGGCCTTGGCAGAGTACTAGTTCTGGCCTCTTACAATAGCACTCCTCACGGACAATTTGGGCATATGCAACTTTTATTAAAAATTTTATGCAATTTTGCCAGGCATCTGGGTGGCTCAGTCAGTTAAGCACCTGAGTCTTGATTTTGGCTTACAAAAGTGAACTCACAAATGGTGAGTTCAAGCCCGGGGTCAGGCTCTGTCTGCACGGAAAGCATGTGGAAACTGCTTGGGATTCTCTCTCTCGCCCCCTCTCTCTCTGCCCCTTCCTCACTCATGCCTTCACTCTCTCTCTCTCTCTCAAAATAAGTAAATAACCATTTAAAAACTTTTTATCCAATTTTGGAAAATCTTTATTGAGTTTATTTCATTCACAAACTGTTACATACAGATGAAACTCCTACTATAGGACTGCTACAGTTTGGAGATCTACAAACAGAGGAATCCTTATAAATTTTATATTTACTCATCAAAAAAGAAAAAAGTATATGGAAATACAGCATATTACTTGTTTTTATATTACATTATTGAGTGTATCGCTGACACGAAAAGTGATACCTTAGTTAGGCATCAATAAGGACTCAATTGTCAAATCACTATGTTGTACACACTGAAATTAATATATGTCACCTATATTTTAATTAAAAATCAAAACTTAAAAAAAAACCTGAATGCCCCATTTACAACTCTATACATCTGATGACTGGACAAATTTTCCATAGATTAAGCTCTGAGTCAGTACATCTCAAATCCTGTTTCTCCTCCATGACTATATATTACTGATGCCAAACTACATAGAATATGATAATATAAGACAGCCTCAAATCTATGATTTTGTGTCCCATTGTGGGTGGGCACAATGTGGACAGTAGAACTATTTCTGGTAGTCCTTCCCACAAGGAGATGGTTAACAATAAGTTTATGAACATAGAAGTTTATCTGAATATGGAAATGTCACAAGTCCTGCTAAAAATAAACTGTATCCCCAACTCAAACTCCCCTTAGCCAAATCTCAATAATCCTCCAGCCTGTTCAATATGTGCCAGCATAAAAAGAAATCAAAGGAGGTGTGGCAGAGGGGAAGTCTGAGTGGAAAGAGATACCAATCTCAAGTAATTTGGATCTGAGTGACTCAAGCAAATCTTACAAAAATAAGAAATTTAAAAAAAAATGTATATTCTTGTGAACACATTGCTGCTAAGCCCATCACCCAGTGTCCTAGAAAAGATATGGGAAAATATGTGGTCTTGAAGTTTAAGCCTCATTAATTTCATGTTAGCTTATTCTTTTGCTTCCAACAAATCATTACATTTACTACTACTTTTGTATTGTCTATCTTAGTTAATAAAATCATCTCAAGTTCAAGGTAGACCCTTAAACTCATCTTTGATTTCTATCTGTCATTTTTGTCTTTCATCCAGGCTGCCACAGAATAATCTCAAATCTAACACAAACATCTTATAAAATTTCTTTTTATCCATCCTTTTTGTACAACTGTATTCTAGGTCGTTCACTTGACAATGTTACAATATTGCCACACCCTCAGTGTCTCTCATGTTAATACTCGAGTCACCTGGCATAAAGGTAGAGGTGTGCACATCACTCCCTTATAGAAACTGGAAAGAATGAGTCTCAAACTCCTCTTCAAGGAGTACAAAAGGCATCTCAAGTGTTTCCACTTCTCCAACTGCTTTGCCAAATGTGGCAGAGTAGAGTCTTTTAAATACCAGGGTCTTCTGTTCATTTATCCATTTACACAGAAAATTCTTTGTTACTCTCTTCATTTGACAAATGTCCAGATATCTGTCAAGAGCTAGGTCGCATGTCATCATCTGCTTTGTGAAGACCAATCATCCCACCTCAGCTACTCTTACTGACATGAAAGGGTATTCAGATGGCTTATCTTCATATAGAACCTACTTAATCATTTTCCTAGGATGTGAACCTCTAAATTTAGATACCACCTGGTTCACTTTTATGTTTGAACCTCTAAATTTAGATACCGCCTTGCTCACTTTTATGTTCACTGGTAAAGACTTCATTAAATATTTATTAATTTGTCATTTTGAATGCCATTTAATCTATTACTTAAATCATCTTGTCAATCAGATTCCAATTTTGTGTGTATATGTGTACAAATATTCTGACCAAGTAAGTCTTTGTATCCATACAGGATTGGACTTGTGGCCATTTCTGCCTTTCTCTTTTATCACAAAAAGAAACAAGCACACAAACAACCATAGCAAAACAGGAATTAACAGAAATTGGACACTCCAAAAAGATTGATAATGTGTACTAAATAACCATTGATAGTAATTAGTCTATAGATATACATGTAAAAAAGTATTATTACTCAACTTATTATTATATAGGAGAAGTATAAAATTACTCTGTCACACTTGATATCAAAAAATATATCCAGTCCCATTAAACAAAAGGGACCACATTTTATTTAACAGTGTACTTCCAGGAGGTATTATATAACTATTTTCAATGGGGATATTTTTAATGATATCAGTATGACAAGAAATATTTTAAGATACAACAGGTATTATTATATATAATAAAAAATGAAATAGGCAATGGACTCTAATGAGAGATGGCAAATAGTAGTAAATGCATACAGTGGGGGAAAAGATAATGACAAATATTTGAGAGATAAGTTAGAGGTAAAATAATCCAGTACTCCACAGTGAGTTGGATGTAGTGTCAATATAGACAGAAACATAGAAAGGTAAATGTCACTGACAATGTACTCATTTTCGAGGGTCAAACATTACTTTATACAACAGAGTAGAATTTAAACAAAACACTAATAGCATCTCCAAAGAGATGAAAAATAAAATAAAGAATAATGCTTTCTCAGTGGAGAAATGATGAAAGAAGCTGCTTGTATCTGCTCCTTTCATACTTACACTTTCTCCTGTTTGTGCTATGGACTCTATGGACTCCTTTTCCAGGCTTCAAACCCCACAATGGCTCTGGACACATAGTATGAATTCTTTGACGGAGGTATTTTCCTCATCCCTTTCTTTTTTACATTGTAGTAATTATTATATTTGCTTTGTTAACCAGAATTAACGGCCTCATTTAAAATTTTTTTTAACGTTTATTTATTTTTGAGACAGAGAGAGACAGAGCGTGAACAGGGGAGGGGCAGAGAGAGGGAGACACAGAATCTGAAATGGGCTCCAGGCTCTGAGCTGTCAGCACAGAGCCCGACGCGGGGCTTGAACTCACGGACCGTGAGATCATGACCTGAGCCGAAGTCGGACGCTTAACCGACTGAGCCACCCAGGCGCCCCTAAATGGCCTCATTTTACATACAGGATAGCATAACCAGGCTGAAAATATGGCATGAATATTTTTTGTGTAATTTTAAGTTAAAATGGGTATCCTATTCCAACCACAATACACTAGAAAGAATCCTATAGAGAGACTGAGTCTGCAATGGTAAATGGCCAAATGGATTGGAGGCCAGGGAGATAGAAGTATGAAGATAATTGATTTTTTTTTAATAGGAATCAGAAAGAGAACAGGGATTAAGGGAAAATCATAAGTGGCAAGTTTAGGAACTTATTTAAAAAGAGAGAAGACAGTAGTTGATATGGCCCTGGCTTCTTGAATACCAAATGAGAATTTCAGTATCCGGCAATAGTGATCACACCCTGTAAGTCATCATTATCCATAGCATACAGAAGTAATATTAACTGGCACTTCTACTGTTCCATGTTTAATTGCCACCCAAATTAACTATCCTGAGAGAGTGACTTAGTGACAACAAGTACCTACAATTCTTTTAGACACTGGGACAAAATACATACACATTTTGGGACATGTTCTGTAACCTCAAAAAACCATAAATACAAGGAGATGGACCAAAATATATAACAAAGTACACATGTGATAAGTGGGGGGGACTGAACAGAGAGTAGAACATAAAGCAGAGTCACATGATGTGTCTCTTTAAGCCAGAAGGCCCAGGAGACAACAAATATAAACAAACTCTATTATATTCTATGTGTCCTAAATGAGGAAAATGTTACACAATGTACACTTATTGCATTTTTGAATACTGAACTTGAGATAAGCGAGGGTTGGATATAGAGATTTGCCATCTATTGAAGGAAGAATGTGATTGTGATGATTATTTTATGTCTCAACCTGACTGGGCCGAAGGGTTCTAAACACTTGGTCACACATTGTGGTTGTGTTTGTGAGGATGTTTCCAGATGTGATTAACATCTCAATCAGTCTGAGTAAAGCAGCTTCTTATTGCGGATGGGCCTCATCCAGTCTACTGAAGACCTAAATACAACAAATAGGCTGAAAAGTAAACTTCTCTTGCCTGACTAAATTAAGGTAGGACATCTGTCTTTTATTGCCTTAGGTCTCAAGCTTGCTGATTTTCAGACTAGGATTTACATCATTGGTTCTCCTGGTTCTCAGGCCTTCAGACTCACTAGAACTCACTATCAGCTCTCCTGGGTCTCTAGCTTGCCAACTGTAGATCTTGGGAATTCTCAGTTTTGATATTGCATGACCAATTCTTTATAATAAATCTCTTTCTCTGTATCTATGTGTTTGTATGTGTGTGTGTGTGTTCTATTGGATCTCTTTCTCTGGAGAATACTGACCAATGATATTGCATGGTTCCAAATGCTAAGTGTTCTGTAATTTCCCCTAAACCTTTCTTTCTTGGCATATAGCTAGATAGATACCAAAAAATACTAAAAAGAATGTGAATCACTTTGGTACACATAATAACAAATTGGGAGAAATGTACCCCTCTTACTTATACTCATAATTTTACAAAGAAAACTGCTTTCTTCTTCTGTTTTTAATCTACTAATTTTTATTTAATTACACACATACTTTACAATTCTTTATTTGGTGTCTCTCACCATAAATGACTGTAAATCTTATTGCTTGTGATTTTGAATCATACAATGTCACATTTCTTCTTAAGGAGGTGTGAAGTCTATGTTCTGTATCTATCAGTACTTGCCTGTATCTCAGTAATACTGCAAATACATGAGCACAGTGAATCATTTTCTTCATTAAGGATCATTAAAAATAGTAAAACTATTTATTGTTCTCTTGTTTGACTTTTTTGCTCATTTTGTTTTTAATCAGAAAGCAAATAGGGTATTATTCTTTTTAGTTCCTCACTCAGTGCTGCATATTACATATAATAACTGTATATGCATATTTGTACACATATCCCCTTGTAACAACACGTATTGCTGCATGTCGTATTATAATAATCACTTCAGTTAAGCGTTATCAGTGGTATAAATATGTTAAGTGTCATAAACATGGAAAACAATGCTGACTGGCTAATGCAACTGCTATAACCAGCAATTTTTTGCCTTGCCATTTTATCCATCATAAAGGCTATAAAAAGACAGATAATTGCTTTCTTAGCTTCTCTTACGGCTTGTGGTGTCAGTGTGACATTTGTCTCTACAATATATAAAGAAAGTTTATAATTCAATCATAAAAAGGCAAACAATCCAATAAAGTGGTCAAAATATTTTTAACAAACACTTCATAAAAGAAGACATATAATAAACACATATAAACATGCTAAACATTAGTCATCTGGGAAAGGCATATTAACACGAAAACCTAAATATCACAACACACCCACCAGAATTGACTTTACAGTGTATTGGTGAGGTTGTAAGGCAACTGGAATTTCATGCATTATTTATGGGACTGTAAAATTACAGAGCTACTTTGGTTGGCAGTTGCTTATAATGTTAAACATACACTCAATCATTATGAATCAGCATTTTCACTCATAAGTATTTTCCCAAAAGAAATGAAAAAATGGACTCAACAAAAGACTTATGTGTGAATGTTTAAAGTACTCTTATTTTCAATAGCTCCAAACTGGAAACAATTCAAATCATCATCAAGTAAATGGATAAACAAATATTGGTAGAATCATACAATGAATGTGAAAATGAAAAGCAGTGACCTACTGACAAATACAACATGAATAAATTCAAAATCATTGTGTTGAACAAAAGAAGCCAGGCCCCAAAGAATACCTACTGTATGATCTCATTTCTATAAAATTCCAAACTCCACATAACTAATCTATAACGATAGGAAATAGAGTAGCGATGATTAAGGGTCATAGGTGGAAGTGGGATTGACTACATAGAGTCAAAAGGAATTTTCTTGGGTGATGGGAATATTCTATATTTTGATTGCATTCATTACTGGTTACAAAATTGTATTCATTTGTCAAAATGAATCACAGTATACATTTAAAATAGGTGCATTTTATTGCGGGTAAACTATTGCTCAATGAAGTTGATTTAAAACTAAAAAATAATAACAAAATACTATAAGTCAGATTCTCTGTATTTTTCACTGATTATGTCATAAATAAAACATAAAGTATCAAGATGTCCTTTTTCAATAGTAGTTCTAAGTATATACAGTTTTGATCTCTTTAGTTAAACAGCTGTATTGCTTATGGCTAAATGGTACTATGAAATGTGTGTGTGTGTGTGTGTGTGTGTGTGTATGCTAATTTTTACTGTTTCCACTATTAGAACTCAAAGATTTTGAAGATGAATATAAATTAATTTGACTGTAGATTTCTCATATTTTAAATTATGTCAAATAAGACCATTAAAATCCAATATGAACTTCAAGGATATTCATTCCCCCCGAAGCTCTTTAGTCTACTTCAGGAGGTGAATAGCAATGCAGTAGTAATGTGCTAGGAGTTGTGATGGAGGAGGTATGCACACTTCTAGAGCCAGGAGAAGAGTAAAATGCTTTACATTGATGCAACTACAGTAATTGGTTTGTTCTGCTCTAAGTTCAATTTAAAATGGCAATTATTTTTTGAATATGCGATTTAAATCTTTCAAGATATATTACAGTAAAAAGGGAGGGGGAAGCTTTAGAATTGAAATGTAGAGTCACACGACTAGTTATGGGAAAGAAAATGATTGTCCATGAGATAACATTTAAATTTTATGTTGAGACTTTAATCAAAAATGAATTTGAATTTTAGAATGTATTATAAGAGCATATGAATATATAAGACTAACCATTTAAAAATGGCTTTTAAACTTACAGTTAAACCCTAATTAAAGATACTAAATGAGGTCTCATTCAAGATGGCCAACTGTGCCACACTCTGAATACAAAAGTATCCAACTAAGGCTGTTCCACATTATCACATTCATGTTTCCACAATGATATGATAATATATTGCAGGTAAGCCTACCTATGTTAAATGATCTCAGCTCACTAACTATAAAATTTAGAACTGCTCCAGCCAAGGAATATGGTTTCTTCCTTTTCATCCAAATGTTCATCTGCAAATAAGTGCTGTAGAGATGAATATTTAGGAGTACAATATTTGTGATTTTACAAAAGGATGATGCCTGCTTATCATAATTCACAATGCAGTGTAAAGTAGAAACATTATCATGATGATCAAAATTCTGTAGGATAAGAATCTTGGGAACTAATAAATGATAGTGAGACTCATGATAGCAAAATCACACTGGAGGCACATCATTTCCATGCAAACCAGGAAACGTCGCTTAATAATTCAAAAACATATTGATGAATGTTCTTTTCTATCCATAAAAATAAGAGATTGGCCCAAGGAATTTCCTTAAATTTATTTTTTGAAGAAATATCTATATTGTTTTTCTTTTTCTCCTCCTCCTCCTCCTCCTCCTCCTCCTCCTCCTCCTTCTTCTTCTTATTTCATCTCATTATTTTTTCTTTTTGTGATGTACTAGAATTTGAAATGTTCTTCACTTTTATTTTATGGTAATGTGCCAATTTTCCTATCTAGTTTACTAATAGTTGGACAAGTGAAACTAATCCATTGGTGCCCTATTACTGTCCATGTTGCTTCATATTTATTGTATGGAAGAGGACTGATAAGAGTATACTTGTTACTCTTTAAAATTACATTTTAATTTTGACTTCCCCATCCCTTAGGACGATTTGGACTAGCATAATTACTAATGCTGTGTTGCCAAAAGGATGAGAAAATGAAAGTGTAGCATGTTTACAGAAGACAATGGCAAAGAAACTGGCTTAAAGTCATTACAGCCCTTCTAGCAAGGGAACATCTTACAAATATATAGGTCTTTGTACCAGTTAGAATTTAAGTAGGAACAAAAGCAGGGCTGACTGGGTGGGGATGAGTAGTGATAACTTCACTTAATTACATGGTTTTTCTACTCACTATGCTACATATTTGATATTTATTCTATATCTCCCCCCAAATTTCTTAGCTGATTATTATTACCATCAGTTTACAGATGAAGAAATTAAACAGGAAATGTTCAAACCATGTGTTAACCTGAGGACAAAAGTTTGGAGTGTAATATTTCACATGCATATGAACATAGTCCAAAAATCGTAATTAATTTTTCAAACATATCTGATTTTTAATTTTATATGTGGAAATTCCCTGTGCCAAGTACTCTACAATGAGATACACATTATGTCTGCTAGATGCAATCTTGCAGACCCTTCGATGGAGTGAATTAAATCTTAATAAAAATATACCCACCAATTCTGTATGAACTCCACTTGCATTAGTTTCTTGGGACTGCCATAACACATCACAGACTGAGTAGTTTAAACAACAGAAACTTATTTTCTTACAGTTCTGGAGGCTAGTAGTCCAAGATCAAAGTTTCAGCAGGTTTGATTTCTTCTGAGGCATCTCTCCTTGGCTTGGAGACCACCTCACGTGGTCGTCTCTCTGTGCAAGTGCAAGCTTGTGTCCACATTTTCTCTTCTTCTAAGGATACCAATCATATTGGACTAGGACCCACACTAATGACCTCATTAACTTTGCTTCTTTAAAGGCCTTCTGTCCAAATACTGTCTAATTCCAACGTATTAAGGTTTAGGACTTTAAAATATGAATTTATTTTCGTGGGGCCACAGTTTAGCATATATACAGCTCACCAAATTCTCTCAAATTATTCTTATGATTCTCTCCTTTTAATATACCTTAAATTATTATTTTTCACAAGCATAAAGGCAGTGCAATTACTATCAAAACAGGAAAAAAGTTTCCAATTAGATTTCTTTTTAAAATGTGTTATTGTCTTGTTAAAATACAAATATTCAAAGGGGGAAAAGCAATTAGTATCATATATTTTCACCAAATTAGGAAACATTTCAGATTTTTTTTCCTGTAGAAAAACTGTATCAGATAAGAGTTTTGTAGGTACATACTTCAATTATTCTCAAAATCTTTTCAAAATACATCTATTAGGAGAGGATGCTGCCTTAACTTCTTGTTACTAAATATGTGTCCGGACAGGAGAATAAACATCTCGTAGGTGCTTACGAAAAATGCAAAATCTTGTGCTCTACTCCAGTCTTACAAAACAGAATCTGCATTTTTAACTATTTCTTTGAGGTGACTGTTATTATAATTTGAAAAACTCTGATCTAGAATATACCAGATTTTCCCAAAAAGCAGCATATACATGGAATCAATGGAGATATAAGTGGAAACAAGGCCAGTAGCAGGATAAAATGATACAGACAATTGCTCTTCCTTTTGTTGTATTTTTGTTCCTAGAACTGCCCAACTAGTATATGCATAGACAGTATATCAAATAGTATTATTTTAAAAATATGTGGTAATTATTTTATTTGCTGCTATGGAATAAATGCATTCCAATAATCATGGTTTTATATATGTTGTTATAGTAGTGGCTTGCAGATGAATTCCTTGAAACACTGATACTGCAAATATTATTGATTCTGATCAATAACTTTGATCAGGTCTGAATATTATATACTTATATAATGTACATAAATACACAGTGTGTATTAGCTTATCAAGGCTTTGAGAATTTCAGCAATAAAGCAACATGTCTAATGTCTAACTCTTCCTGTGTGTCAAACTAATTTTACTGTGGACACTTGCATCTAAACCTCTACCAACAGGTGAGGTCAGGGTAATTGATAAATGTGCATAGACTCTACTTCACTCACTTCCAATTTTAAACTCTAGGTCCATTACCTTGTAGATATAATTCTAATCCATATTAAACACATTCAAGTCCCAATTACTTTGTAAGTAAACTGAGGCATGAAGATATTTACCTACACCACAGTATGACAGGATAACAAAAAGTTGCCCATTTTCTGAAAGCATATAAGCTACTATTTCATGGAAGCTAACTTGGGGAAACTGAACCATATATCTATATATGGAAATGTGTGTGTGTGTGTGTGTGTGTGTGTGTGTGACATCTGCAACATATATACAACAGTTTGTATATAAATAATTATAGGGTGCATGCATATAGTTGTAACATATGTCATTATATATAAAATAATTATAAATGAGGTACATAATTCTGTAGTCATTCCATGATTTCAGGGCCCATATAACACTGACACTCTTCATGCCTCATTAAAATCCCAACTTCATATATAAAAATGTACTAACTTCATCAATTACTTTTATTTCAAAAATTCATGTTTTTATCAAGTTTCATCAATATTATTTTGTACCTCTCTTTGCTCTCATTCTATAATTCTCTTCTCAGAATGGTCTTAAATGATTGGTTTTCTATAACTCCTATTTTGTCTTATAAAAAGAAGAGAGAAATGGCTGGAAGACTAAGATACACTTTGAAAAATGGATTTATAATCCTGCATTAATAGACAAAGTTATAGTTTTTCATGTAGATAGAAAAGAGTCTATGTTTAAGTTTTAAAAGGATATGGCTCAGTGATTTCTTCAGGATGATTCTTCTGGCAAGGTAGTGTTCACATAGTCAGAAGAATAACTAAGTAATGAAACTGAACAAGAATTATAGTGTCTGCATAAAAATAGATTAAGATGATCTCCAAGTCCTTTCTTTCAAGTCATCACTAATAGTGATCTGAAAACAAAAATAATTTTCATGGGGTGCCTGACTGGCTCAGTAGGTAGACCATGAAACTTTTGATCTTGAGGTGGTGAGTTTGAGCCCCACGTTCAGCTCAAAGTTTACTTTATTTATTTTTTTAAGTTTATTTATTTATTTTGAGAGAAAGAGAGTGTGTGGGGAGGGGCAGAGAGAGAGAGGGAGAATCCCAAGCAGGCTCCACACTGGCAGCACAGGTCCTGATGCAGGGCTCTAATTCACAGTGAAATCACAACCTGAGCCAAAACCAAGAGTTGGACACTTAACTGACTGAGCCACTCAGGTCCCTTTTAAAGATTACTTTTAAAAAGTCACACAAAAAAGTAGTCACACACACACACACACACACACACACACCAGTCACAGGAAAAAAAAACAGTTACACGAAAAAAAATCACAAAAAATAAAAAAGTCACACACACACAAAACTTTCCTTCTAGAAATACCAAAGAATATTTGGGGCGCCTAGGTGGCTTGGTCGGTTAAGCGTCTGACTTCTGCTCAGGTCATGATCTCACGGTCCGTGAGTTCGAGCCCCACGTCGGGCTCTGTGCTGACAGCTCGGAGCCTGGAGCCTGTTTCAGATTCTGTGTCTCCCTCTCTCTCTGCCCCTCCCCTGTTCATGCTGTGTCTCTCTCTGTCTCAAAAATAAATAAACGTTAAAAAAAATTAAAAAAAAAAAGAAATACCAAAGAATATTGGTATAATAGAATAATTCTATTAACATGCTGATCTTGACACTTTTTAACAATTCCAATTAGTTTCAAAAATAGATTCCAGTAAATCTCAAGAATAAAATTAGTAAGTTCAACTGTATGAAAAATTTTTTCTACTAGACAGAATGAGTAGATTAATTAATTAATTAATTAATGCAAAATTTCTGAGAGGATTATACCAATATAATTTCTGCTAATATTGCTTAAGACTATCTTTTTTTAAACATTCTTAACTGGAATTGAATATTGCAATATTAAAATGTCTTAAAAGTTGTTAATTTGTTAGACAAAGGGATTTTGGTTTGTTGTTATGTATTTACCTATTTGTTTATACTGTAGCTAAACATTGAGAAAATCTTTGGAACCCTTTGGTTTCTTTTCTAACCTAAATGTTCTCTTGCTTTTTGCCATTTTTTTCAGTTGATACTACATTAGTACTTCTATTGATTGATATTATATTTTCTTAAGTGTATTGATCTACTGTTATAGTTGTAGCAAAATTTTTACCTAAACTGGTTAAACCTGTTTAATTATAAGCTTGTTGAGGTTCTATGGTTTTTGTTTTGACAGAAAGCTTTGTGGTTTTATACAGATAAATATGTGAATATGTTTTTAAAAATTTTTTGTCTGTTTTATTTGTTGATATCCGAACGAAATGCCTATTAACTGTGTGCACATCAATTCTTTTTTTTTTAATATGAAATTTATTGTCAAATTGGTTTCCATACAACACCCAGTGCTCATCCCAACAGGTGCCCTCCTCAATGCCCATCACCCACCCTCCCCTCCCTCCACCCCCCATCAACCCTCAGTTTATTCTCAGTTTTTAAGAGTCTCAATATCTTATTTTGATATTGATTTTGCTCTGAAACAAAAACATTTCTAAATTCATATATGTATAACTCTGACACCTTCTGTATTTTGTGTGCACTTGCATACGTGTGTGTGTGTTTTAACCTGATGACCTGGGGATCCATTTCTTTTTAAAATTATTGGTTCACTTGTTCAATAATTATTCTCTTATTACTATGTTAACATTTTACATGAATTAAGATTTATTCCTGGATTACTAAGCCAATCTATGCTCTCTATTACTGTGTGATGACAACATCGTATTATCAGTACTTTTCTGAGGAGAAGCTACCTCCTTTACTTCCTGCTATGTAACATTGCTCGCCACAGAAAGTAAAGAGGAAATTTCTTTCCTACTCAAGTGTACTTATCAGTCTCTTTTCTAATACACAGAAGTCATTTCTGTTCAGTTCCATTCATGTGAAAACCAAATCAGAACAAAATGACCCCCAAAAAATAATTCTGCAATGAATCAGTTAGTGTTCCTTTACCTCAACTCCATCAATCCTTAGCCAGAAATGTAGTCACGAGTGCCCTGGTTATTTCATTTTTGTTGTTCTACCACCCCAAACTGAGCCAGGTGAATATAGAAAAAGAGAGGTCAAGAGACATAATTGAACGGGCACCTGGGTGGCTCAGCTGTTAAGTGTCTAACTTCAGTTCAGGTCATGATCTCACGGTTGATGAGTTCAAGCCCCACATCAGGCTCAGGCTCTCTTGCTGTCAGCCCAGAGTTTGCTTTAGATCTTGTTTCTCTCTCTCTCTGCTCCTCCCTACTTGTGCTCATTCTCCCTTTCTGTCAAAAATTAATAAACATTTTTTTTAAAAGACATACTTGAAGAAGGAAGTCAATATATATTTTTTCTGCATTATATATGTATGTATACAACATATATATGTTTATATAAATATTTAGAAATTTGTATACTTATCTGTTTATATGTTACATATACATAACTATATGTATTAATATATAATATATAATTGTAAAAGTTATATTGCATTACATATATTACTCTATTTATATATATACAAATTTATACTTATTATTGTTATTGCATTTGTACCATCCTCTTTTCCTCCTTTCTCTCATTTTCACTCAACTACTAAATTATATAACTGTACTTAGATAAGAAACTCATAAAATATAGTCAAATTTCAAAATAAAAGAAGATGATTCCCTCAAAAAGAAAACATAGGAAAAATGTGTAGGAAAACATTTCCCCTCCTTCTGTTTCCATCAGATGTAATGAATGTTGTAACCTACAAATCCAGAAAGAGAATCCTGGGATGAATGACAAATGTTTTCTTCTCCAGGCAACAGGAAATTTGTGCAAAATAGATCATTTTACAGCTACTACATAAAATCGTGCATTTTCCCCAGAACTGGGAGATTTTGATATGCTCATTTATATTGGAAATCAATCTTTTGTCATCCTACCTTTCTGTGGTATTTTGGTCATCTGACCACCTCTTGTGTAAAGCTATTTTCCTGGTTGTTAAGAGTTTGGCATTTTTCAGATTCTTTAGCCCCATAGATAGTGTTTTAACTGTAGCCTCAGTTGTGCTATAGATAGAAGGGTCAACACCCACTAGCTTCATAATTTAATGTCTCTGTGTACTCTAGGGTGTATTTCTTTCCTTGAATATTGTTTCTTTGATTGTTTTAACAGAATCGATGCCTTTTCCTGGGGTTCATCTATCACAAAACAATTTACAGTGCCTCACAAAACCCCACTACCTTGAAAAGAATGTATTTATGTTTTCCTGGCTCAGAGTGAATGACTCAGGTAGTACCATATCCCTGAGGCCTTGTTCTTTAGGTTCTTTCTGTTTAAAGAAAACACATTTAGGTCACATACTGAAAAAGGAACTAAGTTTAAATAGCTGTGAGAATTGGTAAAAAAAAAATTGCTTGACAAGCAAACTTTCTTAAGTTTGCTGAACTTAAAGTTTAAAGAGCCTACAGCTTTACCTTATTTAAAATTGCAGGAAATTTTAAATTAGTGTTAAAGAAAATAACTACAACCTTTAGTTAATAAAATAATCAGATATTGTTACGGTTTTCTGCCCATGTCAATGATATTTCTCTACCTGGATTCTAAAGCGAAATGAAATATATTATTTTCATTCCTTGGACAATTTTAATTGGACTTAGCATGTAATTATATACCCGACATGCATTACTCAGTCCATAGTGTAAGAATGCATTAATATGCAGAACTTCAGTAAAAACTTTTTTTACTTTTTACCATTATATTTTGCAAGGCCATAGCTGTACAGTGGGTTTTTTCAAGGCACTTTGTAAATTATTTTATGATAAGTCGAAGCTAAGTTGGAAATATATTGTTTGTTCCCTATGTGTTTCTGGGTTAGGCATGGCCATAAGAGAAATTTGTGTTGCATTGGAAAGGGAGGAGCAAAGCAGTAGCCAGTTTCCCTGAAGATCAGAGCCAAGCTATAGGCATCTTGTTGGTGATCTCCTTGCTTACAGTGCAGATAGCTGGATCACAAGCCCTTCTACTCTGCAAGACCACCTCCTTCAGTCTGAGTCCTGGCCTACACATGTACATGGGTCTGTGAAAAGGCCATATTTTTTTGCAGACCGTATCACCAGGGTTAAAATGTGGTGGGGGGCAGAGATGAAGTCTGGTATATCCTCACAGGTTTTACTGTGACTCCAGAGTGCTCTGTTTTCCCTATTTTGGATGGAGCTTTTATTCTTGTTGTACTCTTTCTTCTGACATACAACAACTTCAGGCCAGAAGCCTTCTACAGACTTCTCCAGGTATTCTTTGTAGTCCTTAGTGTATTTTCCCACATCTGCTAAACATTTCTTTCCAGGATATTTCTAACTATTTCAAGAAATGTGTAAGATTTAAGTTCAATAACATACTTTTAATTCCACTTCACTCTCAGTGGTTCTGTTTTTCTGATCTAACCATACTGACACATTTGGTCTCAAGAAAGGGAAACTGAGACAGAGCCTAGTTAGTTGTTCACTAAACCTCTTTTCTAATGTTTCCCTGGCCCAAAGTTAAATTATATTCCTTAGACTTCTCTCCAGTTTGGTGGGGACATGTTTGTCTAATCCTTTAAAAAATTCTGCATTATTTGGGGCGTCTGGATGTCTCAGTTGGTTGAGTGTCCTATTCTTGATTTTGGCTCAGTTCATGATCCCAGGGTTGTGGGATCCAGCCTCACATCAGATTCTGTGCTGAGCGTGAAGCCTGCTGAAATTCTCTTCTCTCCCTCTGCACCTCTCCTCTGCTTGTGTTTTCTCTCACCCCCTGAAAAAAAATCTGTATTTTTTTTTTATTCTCTCATGCTCTCTCCTTACTCTTCTACTTGCTGAATGAGAAATGTCCTGGGAAGAGTTTTGAAGACCATAAGGAAACCTGGATCAGTAGAAGAAAGGAGACCACGTCCCTGAATGATGACATGGGGTAGAGTATTCCCCTTATTCAGTGCATGTTGTCCTATGGCATAAATGAGAAATAAGCCTTATTTAGATAAAGCCCTTCCCTAGGATGTAAGTGTCAAACCTTATTTGAATATAGCTTTGCTATTTCAGAGTTATTTGTAAAAGCAGTTAACCTCCTCTCACTAAAAGCCTTGGAATAAAAGAGGAAGAACACAGCTTACAGATATATAGTTTTAAGGTATTTTGAAGTTAACCACATAGGTAAACTTCCAAAAGGGCATGGAAAGAAATAGGGAATTATACAATTAAGAGAGTTTCCCAATTAGTTTGCCAAAACTGGGTAACAAGTGTTTGAATATATCTCCTCAGCCCTCATGGTGGCATCTGAGTTGGCTGGATCTCCTGCAGTCTCAGGGCAGACCTATTAGTGTATTGCATAGTTCACAATAAATATCACCACAATTCTATGTGTACCATGGTATGAAAAAAATTAGAAAGCATCAGCCAAGGGAAGTATCTACATTCAGGAAACAGAAGAAGAAAGATAAACTAAAAATGAAGGCAGAAATGCAATACTTTTGGAAGTTGAAAGAGAGCCAAAAAGGTCCCAAATCAAAGTTTCTAGGTGAGGAGAGAAATAAACTAAGCCTTATAAGTTTTTAAACTGAACAATATGATTTGAAATTGAATAGCAGGAAAAAGAAAAGAAAAGAAAAGAAATGTTTATTTGAAGAAATTCTATGACATATTTTCAAAGTTATTGATGAAAATCTGTTGGGTTATAAAAATCAAAATATTGATGTCTGAACATAAGCAATTAGATGGAATTTAGATGGAGAATAAGCAGACACATTGGATTCTTTAAAAATATATATTTGACTAGATAATTGCATGTTCATATCTACATTCACAAGCATATCCATTTCTTTAAAAAATGGAAATTAGGAAATTTCATAACAGACCTAAAATTATACATAATTGCTAAAGAGATTGACAGGAATGAAAAATATCATAAAATCTTTCAAAAAATAAAAATAAAAATAATTTATTTAAGCATAATGGAAATAAGGTTAGCAGCACTAGATGTTAGATGAGTTCAGACGAATCTCTTCAAAGATATATAAAGGTACATAAAGATATTTTAGGTTTTCCTCTTATGTTCCTTTTTAAAGAGAACTAATAACTGATAGAACACCACAGCAAAATTAATCAAAAGTAAATGAAGACATGGGCTCTAAAATACGGGCAAAGAGTAAAAGTTATAGTTAGCATTAAAAATGTTGATTCAGTATTTAAAAATCATTAAGAAATAAAATTCCAGAATATTGTAATAAGGAGGATTAGAGTAAAGGAAAAGGATCTGAATTAGGAAACAAAAACAAGTGAAAGATTTTCTTCTATGTGGGATTTGGAGGTTTTAGGTACTGAGTTATAAATACTAAGTGAGTCTGTATATCATTGAAAGAACAGTATTTGCAGAAAACATGCATTAACCAAGAACACAATCAACCAAGAACCAAGAAGCTGTAACAAATAAATACAAAAGTATTGATAAGGTTGTTATACATAACAACAACATAAAAATCAATAGAATTTGCCTACACCAGAAATAACCAACTAGGAAATAGAATAGAAAATGCAAAACAATTTATTATAGAAACAAAAAATATAGGGGTGCCTGGGTGGCTCAGTCAGTTGAGAATTTGACTTCAGCTCAGGTCATGATCTTATAGTTTGTGAGTTCAAGCCCCACATGGGGCTCTGTGCTGACAGCTCAGAGCCTGGAGCCTGTTTTGGATTCTGTCTCCTTCTCTCTCTGTCCCTACCCTGTTCACTCTCTGTATCTTTCTGTCTCTCAAAAATAAGTAAATGTAAAATTAAAAAAAATTAAAAAATATATAAAGCAATTAGAATTGCTTTCTAAATAAACACAAAACTTTCATGTACCTGGACTGAATTACATAACACTATACATACAATAACTTTGATTCTAAAATGCATATATTCCAAGAAATTCCACTCAATTCCAGCAATATTACAATAAGATCTAAATGAAAAATGTATGTGGAAGAATTAAACTTCACAATTAAGGCCCACAATTTTTAAAACAAAATACAGGGAGGAGTTCAGCCTAACAGATTTAAAATATCCTATAAAGTCATAATAACAAAAATATTATACTGGAACTAAAAGATAAAACAAAATAGCACATAAATTGACCCACATATTTAAAAAAAATTAAAACTGATAAATGATGCATAAAAAATCAGTGGGGGCAATAATTATGGTCCGGCATAATGAGATCACTACACGGAGATAAAATAAAATATCAGTACTAAATTCCCAATATATTAAAACCTAAATGGTCATGCAATTGTGAATGATATATCAAAAAATTAATAGAAAAAATTCCAGCCCTAGGGTTGGAAAATATTTCTTATAAAGATACCCCTGAAGCTCAATGATAAGGAAAAAATAAAAGTGTTTTTCTTTTCTGTGAAGAACAACACAAACAAAATTAATTCATGAATTATCAATCCTAATGAGTCATCTGCAATGCCTAAAGACCACAAAGCAATAATCCTATAAATTCACAATAACTGCTAAAAGAAGAGGAGAAGAAAGGTGTCTCTATGTGTTGGTGGGAGATGGGGCCAGTATGCAGGATAAAAGAAACTCTTTCAATGCACAAGAAAAATGTAGAAACAAATGATAAATGGATAATATGTACATACTGACAATTTACAAGTGAAAATTTGAAATAAATAATGAGTATAATAAGAAAATACTCAACCTTATCATAATCAGAGAAATGTATCCCTAGCAGATTGGATCATATTAACACTCTTAGGACCAGAGAAGATAGTCAAGAGGTGACCCTTCTTTAGATCCTGTGTACTAGAGGACCCTATTTATTATATGTATAATCTTGTAATTCTTTTTTTATATTGTATTTCATAATTATTCACCCTTTGTATTGGACCCATAAGTGCTGCTGGGATTTGTGTCTGGTCACTGGTCAAGAAACTAAGTCATGGGGATAGGTTCTAAGGATGATCAGCAAGGAAACTACCTCAGAGAAAATGATTCATTTCTTCCAGTAATGGAAAAGGTGGTAGTTCTATGGAAAAAGAAGGCTCAGCAAAATTCAGGGCTTCAGGCTCAAGCCTGAAGCTTCAATAGATTGTACACACATTGCTATGCTGAGTTTTAAGGACTACTTCTTCCCAATCAATGCCAGAACCTAAATGTAAGAGATGTTGTGAGATTTTTTTTTTTTTTTTTTTTTTTTTAGTTTATTTACTTTGAAAGAGAGAGAGAGACAGCATAAGCAGGGGAGGGGCAGAGAGAGAGAGAAAGAAGAAGAGAGAAAGAATCCCAAACAGGCTCCAAGCTGCCAGTACAGAGTCTGATGCAGAGCCCAACACCATGACTGGAAACCATGAAGCCATGAGATCATGATTTGAGCTGAAACCAAGAATCCGACACTGAACCAACTGAGCCACCCAGGCATCCCACGAGATTTTTAATTCAACTTGCATTTGTAATAGCTTCATGTAAGATTGATTGTGGGTATTAGTTTTAGAAATTCAACCCTACATTCAAATTCCGTGAGGCCTTCAAGGAGTAAATTGTAGGAAAAGAATGAGCTCAAGAGGGAATATATAAAGTTAACACAGATATACTAGACCGACTTATTAAGAAAATATCCACAAAAGTGAGAGACATATGACTAAACTATAAAATCTAGTGATTTCAGACTGAGAGGTGAAAACTATAAAGTAATGAAAGAAAGTTTCTAATATAAAAGTTAGAATAATGATTAATTTGGGAGGATAAGAGGGAGTTGGATTTGTGAAATGTTACACAGAGGGTCCAGAAGCGGGGGTGTGGGGGTGGGATGTGAGGGGTGGGGGGGTGGGGGGTTGACCTAGGTGGTGATGACAAGTATGTTCTCTTTAAATTCTGTATTGTTTTGCATGATTTTTTAAATCTTATTTTATAATAAACACGTTTAAATAAGGAGAATAAAAAGACCCTCTGGGTGCATACCTTACTCAGAATCCTTCAGCCAGCACTTGGTTCAGGCTAGACCAATGTTCTAAACATTCCTTCTCATATGTGATACCTTTTAGGTCCCAAGAAATCCTTCTCCACAACTCTTGCCCTTTGTCTTTAAACAAATTTAATCATATCAAAATGCCAGTAAATTCTGTTCTTTGATATCTAACCAAGAGAAAAACTTGCAAACATGCACAAAAGCAAGCATGAAAATTATATTCACTTCAGCATATTTTACACACTTGAGGTGCATATTCTATATGTTTATCAGTAAACTATACAGAATAATAACTAGATGTTTAAAAAAGGTAGAAATATCTGGAAGATATATTGTTGAGCAACCAAGATGAATTATAGCTAGATACCACTTATGTAAAAGGAAAATAATACCAACAATATAACGCAACATGTATGGCCACAGATGTACATCTTTACATGTGTAGAAAAATAAATCTACAATGGTACATTCCAAATGATCTCTAATCAAAGGAATATAACTTTATTTTAATGCTTACATTCTTAGAAGGAAGAAGAATTTAAGGGTTACTTATGAAGTGAGATAAATGTTAAAATTTAATATAACCACAATAAAAATTCCAACAGGTTTTTATGGATCCCCAAATTTAAATTAAAAAGAAAATTCATGAAAATATTTAAGCATGTAAAATATATTTCCAAGAAAGAGTTAACACATATATGTATGCTGACAAGCATTCCAAGCACTATACATACATTAATTCAATACATCTAATAACATTATGTGATAATACCATTTTATTCTTATTTGGTAGGTTGAAAATCTGAAAATAGATTATGTAATTTGCATAAAGTTACATAGTTAACAAATGGTAGAGTAGAAATTTAATCAAACTCTGGATCCATAATCCGTGTGATGAATCAGAGTTCTATACTTGATTCCTATAAGGGATCATATTATTTCAGATATCAATTTGTAGCTATGTGGTACTTGAGAAAAATAGACAAGTGGACTGGTACGTATCCATGTATATGCATATGTATGTGATTTTAATTTATGATAAATGTGCCATTTCCCATTTATTGTGCTAAAAAATATTCTTTATTTTAAATTTTTTAATTTAATTTTTTTAGGGAAATACTCTTTAATGTTATCATGATAAATTGCTACTTATTTAGAAGAAATTGTACATCTTACCATATTCCCCAAATAAATTCCCAATGGATATAAGAATTAAATTCTGGGTTAGAAAAATGTCACAGAGTCAGACGTTAGATGAAAACATGAAGAAATAAAATATTTTTTTAATTTATAAATTCCTCAGAAACAAAACACATCCTTAAAAAGATAAAAGAAGAGTGGTGACTATAAAGGAAAATACATCAATTTTTAAGTAAATACATATTTAAAATATTTTTGTCTGAAACTATTTTGAAGAGGTATAAGTAGAGAAAGTGAAAAAAGTTTCTTCTTGGTTTTACCTCTATTATTTCAGAGTCTGAATATCTGAATAATTTTAGCACTTACTATTATTATACTTATTATTAGTTTTCTAAGTTTGATGTGGATTTAAATATTTATTCATTGTAACATTTGCAATTAAAATTGATAAATCAAAAAAAATTAACCACACACTTTCTGATAACTATATTTATCATATACCAACTTTATTCTGTTATGGGATCTCCATTTTTCCCTGAAAGTTACAAAATAAGCCAATGCCCATGTAAATTTAAAATATAACCTTCCAAAATGTTTTATGCTAATAGTAAATTATTTAAAATTCTTCAATCTTTTAAAATATTAATGTCTCTCTGCTTTCTGAAGGTAACTCGGCATTTTATAAAATTTAACTCTCATTAAAAATAAAAAAAGGTTTACTCAAAGCCATTGATTGAGTTTCTGGCAGTTTAGTACCATATGTTGTTCTTAAAATGTTTAGAATGAGGTCACCTCTGTGAGTCAGTCACATAAGCATCTGACTCTTGATTTCGGCTCAGGTCATGATCTCACAGTTGAAGGATCAAGCCCCATGTCCAGCTTTGTGCTGACAGCATGGAGACTGGTTGGGATTCTCTCTCTCTCTCTCTCTCTCTCTCTCTCCCCCCCCCTCCTGCTACTTGTGCATGGTCTCTCTCTCAAATAAATAAACATTAAAAAAATATTTAGAATGCCTCTTCTTGTCTTGCAATATCAAGTTAAATAAGACTCTGTAAACACTGGCAGTGTCTTATAAGCAGTACTCTCATTTACCAGTTGTTTACATTAAAACTGCCTGTAGTGAAATTCATGCCGATGAAAGTTTTCACATCAAATGTGCAATGGATGCACATTGGATGACATCAAGAATACCTATTGGCTGCTTAGTTTGCTCAAAGAGGTAGAATATTGAGTAAAAAAAAACACTTTTTGAGTTTGTCATCTCTAGATGACCAGATATTATTTTATACATGAGCAGATACACTCTCAATTTTAAACAAAAAAGAAAACGAAACATAGGCAAAATGAAACAAAACAAAACAAAAAACACCCTAGAAGAATAGATTTGGGGAAAATTAAGAACAGGAAACCTTATGAAGAAGCTAATTTAATGTTAAACCTATCTGTATGGTTATCTTTTGTATCTTACTGTATTTTATCTGTATCTTATCTTTTGAAATAAAACAGTAATTTTTAGTAAATGCAAAATTTTAATATTTTATAATTTTTAATATCTTTAATATTTCACAAATAATCCAATCTAGGGGATGTTAATCTTTCACAAAAAATAAAGTAATACCATGGAAAAAATAATTTGAATATTATATATTCTTTAAAGGCAGTTTAGACATGATGACCATTGAAGAATTATGCAATTTTAATTTAAATACTTAGGCTTCTTAATAAAAATAATTCCTCAAAAATTTTTACGTTTTATTTTGGAAAGACTGTTAACTTATTTTGCCTCATTTGAACCTAAAATCAAGCCAGGGAAGTATGCCTAATGAAAGGTTTATTATTTGTATTGCCTCAAATTCAACAAATCAAGTTTCAAATATTTCATTTAAAACAGCAGAGATGTATATACAAGGATAAAACTAAATGAAGAAAGAGCCCCACAAATGTTCTGAGGGGGAAATAATAAAAAGTGAATAATGAAACATCGACCAAAGTTGGAATCCAAAGTTAATTTTTGTGTATATGAAGAGGGAGACAAAATTTAGCAGAACCCCCACCTTTGCATTAATTTCAAGTTTTATGCCATTTAAGAAACTTATTCATGTTTTCATGTCTGTGCTATCTTTTTGCAATTTTCCAAGCAATTTCCTTTTCATCATTTTCTTGACATTTCAGTTATTTTCACAAAAAAATCTTTTTGCCAATAAAAGCTGTTTTTCCTGCCAAAGGAAAAAAAAATCCCTAAGACAATTTGAAAATCTGAATTGAAATAGAGTATACCTTTTCTACTCTCTACAATATAAATCCAATATGATTCTCTCTCATATACTTTACTTCCCTCATATACTGACCTTAGGGAGATCCCCACTTCTTGTGTTCTAATTAACAGGGGAAAAAGCATTTTTACAACTTCAGTGGCTACATGACAGACATTAACTACAATGTTCATTATCTGTCTTCATAATTTTTCCTATTACCTCATTTTATTTCTTGTAATTTGACTTACTTAAATGTATATATTCTACAGAGTATTGTTGCTTATTGTGTTCCTTGAATTGCTTAAAATAAATGCAGTTTTAAATTCTGAAATATATAATTATAGAGATTTGAGGGATTATAGCTTTTTAAGTAAATCTATATTGTATTATAAGAAAAGTCATTGAATCTGTAATTATTTAAATCCTCCTAATTGTGATGTTAATAAATAACTACTTTAAAATAAATATTCAAACTTCAGAATTTTAAGAGATATATTCAATAATCCAACAACTAGTGAGCATCAGCTGTGTACCTGGCACTATGCTAGTTACTAAATATACAGAGAAGCTTCCGTCATGATAACAGCAATGGTCTTTTTTATGAAAACAAAGGTTCAGCTTCAGCTGTGGTGTCTGGGAGTTAATATACAAAATGGTTAATCTCTTCTTGATAGATACTAGTGGTCAACTACATAACTCTCTATATTACCAAAAGAGCCTAAGTATTGTTCATTCCTTTGGCAACATGTATTCTAAAATACTATTGAAGTGGCAGCTGTAAGACTTTGGTCCTCAGACAAGTCACTTAACACTTTTGTTCTTAGATTCCATCATCTAGGTAATGAGGGTATCATTCCAGGTGAACATTCAGTAAAAAATATTTTACATTGTGTCTCTCTCACCACTACTAGAAGAATGAATAGTTTCCTTAGCACCAAACAACCTGATTCTTAAAAAACAAAAAGCTTAAGTTCAATATTATTAAGTGCCCCCATAGTTGAGTACTCCTCAGTAATTTTTAATTTTAAGAAATGGTTCTGAGTGAACACTCAAATTGTTTTTCTTGGGTAAACATATAGATGACCCCATAAAAAGAATGATACATCATGACTTATTTTATACTTTTCCTCAAATGTTCATTTCCTTTATTGATTTTGGTATGTTACCACTTAGATTTTATTACAGGCAACTGATGATTGGTCAACATTTATATAGAATAATGCTTTCAACTAGAACAGTCACTTGGAAATTTATCATACAAAGAGAAACTAAAATACATTGAAGGATAAAGTTTATTTTTTATAGTCCTAAATTTAACTCTATAGTTTCTTCTGGCATATCTTAAATTCTCTTCTTCCTTTTTGCTTAATGTTTTCATTGAAATACCCAATGATCAAACTATCTGTAAATATTAGCTAAGTAATCTTTAAGGAATTGCCATATTTTTCAACAAAATTGAAGGCTTCTTTTTCTGAATAAAATTGCAACTTTGGAACGAATTTTTTTTTCTCATTTTGCCTGTTAAATTTGTACCTTCAAGAATTCTGCCTGTGAAGAACTGTATTGTATACTTTTATACCCTTCACAGATACATAAGGATTTAAACAAATTATTAATTTATAGCTCTCATGTTCTACCCTTTACTCTCATAATGAAAATTTCAGCCTATGCCTTTGCTCCTTCAAAATCAGTTCTTCAAAACTATCTCATATTCAATAGAGAACACACATTTCAAGTTATATGTCAAAAATTCCCCAAATGTAAAAAGTGGTACTCAGTGTTTACACTGGAAGAAAAGTTAATTGAAACATTATAAATACTGTCATGGCTATGTAATCTAATGGACTAAAGGATAGAAGAGTTTATTGCTTTGAATTTGCAAGCTAGTTTTAAGATTTTTAAAACAAAATAGAAGAAATATGTTTGATCTTTCCCTTTTAACATTTGAATCCATAATCTGATTAAAATGATAATATCACTTGATGAACATTAGTGGGCATATTTTCTCTTTTTTACTGATTTCAAACACATATATAAATGTTACTATTGAAATATACACTATTGCATCTTATCAGCAAAAAGAATGCATGTTACATTGTATTTATCAAAATTTTGTTTTAGAAATTATTTTATAAGAAATAAAATTTTGGCAGTAGAAATATTTTAGTGACAACATTTTGTAACAAAAGAATAGTGTACCAATACTTTCAAAGTTTCTCCTCTGAGGTACCAAGCATGAAAGAACACTCTGCTAGGAAGGAGAAGAATAGTATTCTACTTAGAGAATCACTAGCTGGTTTCTTTGGAAAAGTTTCTATTTTTTTAAATTGAGATATTACTGACATATAACATTGTATGAGTCCAGGTATATGACATAATTATATAATTATATATAAATGTTTAGGTATACAACATATATATATTATATATATACATATAATATATATATATATATATTATATATATATATATATATATATATTTTTGGTATATATACCAAACATATATATATATATATGTTTGGTATATACATATATATCCTAATTCATTATAAGAATTTACACAAATAAGCAATCATCATAAGGCTTTAAAATCTGTATGTTATTTATTTTATTTTTTCAATGTTTTCTTTATTTTTTTTTTCAATATATGAAGTTTATTGTCAAATTGGTTTCCATACAACACCCAGTGCTCATCCCAAAAGGTGCCCTCCTCAATACCCATCACCCACCCTCCCCTCCCGTCCACCCCCCATCAACCCTCAGTTTGTTCTCAGTTTTTAAGAGTCTCTATGCTTTGGCTCTCTCCCACTCTAACCTCCTTTTTTTTTTTCCTTCCCCTCCCCCATAGGTTTCTGTTAAGTTTCTCAGGATCCACGTAAGAGTGAACACATATGGTATCTGTCTTTCTCTGTATGGCTTATTTCACTTAGCATATCACTCTCCAGTTCCATCCATGTTGCTACAAAGGGCCATATTTCATTCTTTCTCATTGCCACGTAGTACTCCATTGTGTATATAAACCACAATTTCTTTATTTTTGAGAGAGAGAGAGACAGAGACAGAGAGACAGAGAGCAAGCAAGGGTAAAGCAGAGAGAGAGAAAGACACAGACTCTGAAACAGGTTCCAGGCTATGAGCTGTCAGCACAGAGCCTGATGCAGGGCTTGAACTCATGAACCACGAGATCATGACCGGAGCTGAAGTTAACGCTTAACCTACTGAGCCACCCAGGCACCCCCATTATCAGGCTTTAAAAACAAATTTAGAAGTAAAGTTATTATATATTATGACCATTGTTAGAGCCAGGTTGGGTATGACTCGAATCGTATACAATTGTAGACCCACTTTAAGGAAAATAATTCAAATTAGGCATAGAGCATCATAGAAGCAGCCCATGTAAGTGACAGTCCCTGAAACTTAAACTTCATTAACTTCTTAAAAAATTAATGAGAAAAATGGGGGGTATATTAGAAGGAATTAGATGAAGATGGATACAATGGAAAAGAGGAAAATGTGCTCCAGGATCCTGTGGTTGAAGGCAGTATAGTGTGTTCAAGGAACTAAAAAAAATTCTGTGTGTCTGGAAGAAGGAAAGCTTAGGAGAATGTGAGCATTAATTTGGATAAAGTTTATAAAAGTGTTTTATAAGCTGCCAAAAAGTACACAAATACTGCAAATAATTGTATATTTGATATTGCCCTGACATTGAGCAAGGAAAAGCATGGCTAGAGAAGAGGTCCGTGGGGTGGAGATGGTGTAAGAAATGTAAGGCCCCATAGGCCATTTAAAAAAGTTCTTTCTATACCACAAAGCAAATGTAACTTTCTGAAAGCTTCAAACTGGGTAGTTAGGGCAATGGATACAAGAAGATTTGTATTGCATCAAGATTACTGTGGCTTTTAATTCTCTTGCCTTTGGGGATGTGTCAAGTAAGAAATTGCTACAGCTGAGGTCAGAGAGGTCTTTTCCTGCTTTCTCCTCTAGTGTTTTGTTGGTTTCCTGTCTCACATTCAAGTCCTTTATCCATTTTGAGTTAATTTTTGTGAATGGTGTAAGAAAGTGGTCTAGTTTCTGGGTGTTGTATGGAAACTAATTTGACAATAAATTTCATATAATAAAAAATAAAAAATAAATAAAAAATAGATAAAAGAAAAAAAGAAACAAACAAAAAAAAGATTACTGTGGCTGTCTTTATAGCATATTTTAGAGAAGAGTAAGAGACAATGTTGGAGCAAAACAGGCAGATATGGTGATTTAGACTGGTTAGTTACTGGGAAGTGTAGAGCATGTGGACTGATCTGAGAGATCTTTAGAAGGGAATATCTATAGGGAAATTTAAGAGGTCAGTGACTGTGATGACTCTTGGATTTTCTACTTAACTAGACAAAGAGTGTCATTTGGAAGACATGTTGGATAGAAGGAAGATAAATTCAGTCTTGCTTCTTTAGTCATAGTTTTCAGAGATTCTAAGGGGTAAGGCCAAATAGATCACTGAGAGGTCTCGATCTGCACCGTCTAATCAGTACAGGAAATGAAAAATTTAGTCTCACTAGCCACATTTCAAGTCCTTGACAGCTACATGTAGCTAGTGGCTACTGGTTTGGCCAGTAGTGATATAGAAGAATTCCATGATATAGAAGAATGCCAAGAATATTCTGTAGAGCTAGACTGGTCTAGATAAAAATTCAGTTTGTGGTCTGTCTTCAGAGAAGTGTAAATACCGACACTAGTTGAAGATTAACAGGCTAAGCTGCAACTTGCAGAATCCCATCTTCTAATGAAAGGAAGATAATGTGTAGACATAATTACAAAGGACTTTCCAGGAAAAGTTGGCATCATAAACCTAAGGGAAGAAAATACTTCAAAATACAGGAAATTGCAAACAGGTTTGAGTGCCGTTGAGAAGCTAAAATGAGAGAGATTTTTTGACTCTGGGTTTCGTTACAGAGGTTTAGTAACAAAGGCCTCTGAAACAATTAGTGAGACTTCCCACTTTCAGGAGGGTGTTAATGGTGAAGGCTAGAAAGGAGTGGTTTGAAAAACCAATGGGAGGTGGGGGAAGGTAACTCCTTGAATGCTTGGCTGTGAAAAGGAGACGGAGTGCAGTAGTTTCAAGGCCAACAGAGATCAAGTGGGAGATTGATCTATTTTATTTTTTAAATTTTTAGAAAGAATCAAATGAATTTAACTTGAAGAAAAATCCTGTTAATTTTTTATTTCAAATCCTGTTGAGAAGAAAGACAGATAAATATATGAGTGACAAGAAAAAATCTGTAGCATAGAGCCCTGAGAAAAGAGAAGAGAAATAAAATAAAGCAAAAAATGGAAAAATTATCCTGGTATAGATTGGTATGATTTATCACAGTTCCTGTGATTTAAACACCGTTTGCATCATCTTTGAATTCATTGGTTTGTTTTGATTTTTCTATCATGAAGCAGTCTGAACATCTGGTTCCTAAACACACAAAATATGTTTACTTACAGGTGTTTCTTTCACCATGCTAGCCTGTTGTTTATATTTGTTTTTCCATAACAATTTCACCTAAATGAGTCACTGAAGTTCAGTTAATCCATGTGAGACTCCTCTGTATTTCTCCCACATGGCAGGTACTTGCCAAATGTTTCCCTCAGAGAGGAAAAGGAACATTGTTAATAAGTTAAATTTAATAACTCCCTGGTCAGATCAGTGTTTTAGATCATTTCTTCCTCAGGTAGAAAAAATTTCTAAGCCAAAGGAAGACTAAGTTAAGGCAAATGGCAGTAGGTGACCGCAATAAGCAAGAAGAGAAATGACAACAGCATTGTAATCAGAGATGGGAATAAGGAACAGCAAAACAATGGACAAAAACAGACAGGGATACAGAATTATCTAGAACAGAAAGAATTCCATTGGCTCCTTGTGTTATTTTTTTAGTAACTTAGTCTAAGATTTAATATTAACCAAAAGATTATAGTATATATTAGTTCCATCTAGTGTTTGCATTATAGATACATAGCATATATCTAAATATTGAATAGATATGGATTATCTGCATATGTATAACTATACTCATATATATGTATTAATTAAATTTGTATCAAATGTGTACACCAAATTCTCATTTCATGAATATTCAGTCTTTCTTAAGTATTTTTTTTTGCCTATAAAGACAACTCTATAAAGAGTTTCAATTTTTTCAGATATATTCAAAGATTGATATGTGGATTAGGTGCACAAATTTCAGCTAATAAGTATAAGATATTTCAGAAACTTTGAGTATCTAGCCCAGCTAAATAGTGGTTGTTATAGATAAAGCTTAGGTTGGTTATATTTTAGAACATATTGAGGTACAAATTATAGACATGAATAGAAAATCAATCAAATCATATTTTTAAATATGAGAATTTAGTCATCTAAAATATATACGTAGATCTCAGCATGCTGTGTTTTCCTGAAGTGGAAAATATGTCTTCCCTGGATATTCCTGCACCTCTAGGGTTTGTATATGACTTAAATTATTTTTGTGTTTTCCTAATCTGAAACTAAAGTTTAGTCTTGATTCTTCACCTAGCTTTGGGTTTATATATACAACTAAAGTCTCCATCTGACTGCCTCAAAATACTACAAATACCACAAAATATCACAAGTGGAACCAATCATTTTCACAACAAAATATGTTTTTTTCTATCCATTTCTTATCTTGGCTAGTGTCTTTAGAATGTACCCAGTCACCGTGTCCAAAACCTTAGATACTATCCTGATTTTCACCTTCATATTTTTTCCACTTTTGCACTCAGAGGTTCTGAATCACTTATAACTTTTGTGATAATATTATTCTATTACACTCCACTTGACAATCTTCCCTTTAACAACAACAATAACAACAACAACAACAACAGTAACAAAGAGAGGTACCTGGGTGGCTCAGTCAGTTGAACGTCTGAATCTTGATTTGGGCTCAGGTCATAATCTCACAGTTCATAGGATTGAGCCCCATGTCAGGCTCTGTGCTGATCGTATAGAGCCTGCTTGGGATTCTCTCTTTCCCTCTCTCCCTGCGCCTACTCAGCCATCTCTCTCTGTCTCTCTCTCAAAAATAAATAAATAAACTTAAAAAAAGGAAATATGTTCAGAACATCTTTGATTCACTGCTTTAAGTCATATGACCACAATCATAGGCTAATTAATAAGGCTCCATGTGTAAGTTTTGTTACATGAAGAAAGATTGGAAAAGGCAGACCCAATTAGCAGCAACTGTGGTAGTTACATAAATATATTTTCTAACAAAAATATGCTCAATATGTTTTGTAGTCTTTGATTTTGTATATTATCCTCAGTCAACACTTGTACTTAGAAAATATGTTGTTTCATTCTTTCATTTATGTGTTATAAACAGAAAAAATAATCTCTTTCTTCTACTTTCTGGTACATTTATGTCTACCAAGAAGCAGCAAATAAAAAAATAAATAAATAATCACCTTATTCTTCCATAGCAACTGGAGATAACGTTGAACATGAATGAATATACACAGAATGATGCTAAAGTCTTCATGGCATGGTTTTTAAAAATGTGTGCTGAAAAGTCAAGCAGGCCTGATTTTAAATGCTAGCTCCACCACAAACTGAGGATAATTAGAAGATAATAATGAAAGTATTCAGAGGTTATTTTTATGCCAGGATTTGTTGTAAACACTTAGGATATGTGAAACCTAAGGGTTACCTTGTCTATGATGGATCCCCTGCTGGTTGGTCTCCCACAAATTTCCCTGGAAGCTAACCTCCACTGAGCTCTTAGAAAGTCAACCCTGAATGAGGTTGAAATGGAGGATCATGACGCTGGCCTGGCACGTGATAGAGATGCAAACACAAGGTTTGGAATCCAGCTGCTGACCTATCATGTTGGTCCCCACACTGGTATTCCTCCAACCATGGATGCTGACCTGGGGCATCTAGACTGGAGCCAAGGTTCTGTCCTTTGCAGTGTTATTCAGTCCCAGTTCCTTGTCAGACCGGGGAGGATGGTTTCTTATCCTTGCAGTTTAAATAACCTCACAGCCCAATGCTTAAGTCCTCCAGACAATGGCAGCTGGTCCTGCTCTATTCCTGAGCTCTACCCCAGAATGTAATGGATGACAGGGGATCCACATTCTTACCACAGATCCAGTTTCATTGTTTTTTCCCAATAATTACTATTCCACTAGCCCTGATGTGTGTGTTTTCTGACCATTTATTTGACCTTGTAGCTTGATAGCATATTTACAGTTGTTATTTTCGTTTTTCATAATACTTTTCTACATGTAAACTCAACCTAGAATTATAGCTTCCTTCCATGGCTTTACACAAACTTTCACCTCTATCCAAAATATCTTTTCCTTTTGTTTGTAAACACCTATTCCTTAGAAGCCAAGTCTGGTCTCATTTTCTCTTTATGCTTTGCCTTATTTCCCTGACAGAAACATAGGGTGATAACCCCTGTATTTTGTATCAATTTTGTGATTTCTATAGGTTTCAAGAATAGTATAATTAAAGTCATAATTGGAATTATTTGTTTAAAAGTTTTGCCTCCCACAGCAAAATATGTTTTTCAAGGGCAAGCAGCATTCATCTTTTTATCCCCATCTCTTAGCAACATGCCTGGACTAGAGCAGACATTTGATAAATTTGTTTAAACTGAAATCTACATAAAAACACCCATCAGAATCCAATGGTATGGAAATAACCAAAATATTCAGGTAATAAAGTTCAAAGCTACATTTTGAATGAAAATGATGCCACCATCTGGCTCATCTCAAAGGAAAAGAATTACAAAACTAATCTCTCAGAGTACTGATTACAAAGTCAAAATGTATTTAATAACTGCTTCAGAGAAATAAAACCTTACCAGTAACACTTTCTTAAAATGTCACTCAAAATTTCAAAATTGAACTGGGAAACTCAAACAACTATCTGGCTAAATTTCCATAACAGTCGATAGAACATCCAAGTATACTGAACAAATGGTCTTACTTAGTCACCATACCTGACCCACTGGTCAAAAAGAGCACCTGTTACTCCTGTCACTTGTATCATTTACTTATTTATGTAGTTGTGTAGTGTTTTGTTTATTTTGTTTGTTTTTACATTGTTAGCTTAATAATGACTCATTTAAAAATAGACTTTTTATCCAGTCATTCATCCAACAAATCATCTCCCTGAAATACATGTTGCAATTATTTGCTAAGTTAGTTGCTAAGCTAATTTGTACTATGTAATATACATTTTACTTTTCATAAATTTATCCTTCTTCTATACCACATTGCGTGTTCATAGATTATTGAAAATAATTTACAAAGATATTAGACATTTAGATTTCTCATTTTGGAATGTAGGTATGGGTTCAGGCAAACCCATGGAAGTTGTCTTTTATAATTTAGGAATAATTATATAAGTAGATATTCAATGAAAATGCTTCCAGTGCAAGGAAAGCCCAGGGCAGTAGCAAAACCAATAAAGGGAAGGCAGCTGCCCAGTGTTCCTGAGGGGCACTTAAACACAGGTAATGCATTCACCAAGCATGCTAATTATTCACATTTTCAACAATGGGGAAATTGTTCTTAGACTGAAATTAAAATAAGCACAAGAAAACAAATAAGAGCAAATCTTCATAGAGAAAACTCATTTCTGCCTGATTAATTTTGCAATGGGCATACAAATTCTCAAATGGATTATTAAACTAAATGTCACATGGTAGGTTTTAGTTAAGCTGAAACAGTGATCAGCTTTATTACCTAAATCATAGACATCTCAGTTCTTCCAAAATATTATCTACATTGAAAATTTTCTAAAGGAATCTAAAGAGAAAGCAAATAGCCTATAGATTTTCTTAAAAACAAGAAAGGTGGACAAGGAAACAAGTTTCTTTTTTTTTAATGTTGATTTATTTTTGAAAGAGAGAGAGAAATAGAGAAAGAGAACGAGTTGGAGAGGAGCAGAGAGTAGAGAGAAAGAGAATACAAAGCAGGTTCTGAGCTGTCAGCACAAAGCCCCACATGGGGCTGGAGCCCATGAACCATGAGGTCATGACCTGAGAAAAAGCCTAACACTCAACTGACTGAGCCACCCAAGCTCCCCAAAGGAAATCTTTTTTTGTGTATACTTTTCATTATTAGGAAATAAGTCATGCCAATCCCACTAAACACTTGTTACACATGAGTTAACACAAAGGATCAGATTGAAATCCAACTCACACAAATCAAATATTTCATTTAATTTCAAACTTTATGAAGAATGCCAAGTAAATAAGTTTTTAAGAGGCGTTGGTGATGCAGGAAGAGGTCCAGTATAGTCAGTGTGTTTTTCTACCCACACAGGATGTACCCTCTTGTCCACTTTAAAAGTTGAAGTCTTAAGTGGGGAAGTGTGTAAGCTCCTCACTTATAGACTAAGTCAGGATCAAATTCAGCTATAAAAATCCCCAATTTTTATTCAGATAGGTATACAACCTATGTCACATTTTTCAGGGAGCAATGTTTTATTCATCTATAGATTCTTGGTCTGTTTATCATAAGCAATCTTAGATCATGGGTATCCAGCATTTGATATACTTTCGGGAGCATATATTTTATGGTCATAGAAACCGTTTTACAGGCACATATCTTATTTTTTTGCCAGAAGTTCAGTTATCACTATGTTCATAAAGAAATTAGATCAGGATCAACTGCTGTCTTTTTATCTGAGTGAGCCCCCCAGCCTTAGGGATTAGAGTAAAATGGATCCCAAGTTGCTCCTTAACATTTTTCTTCCCAGTATATATTTAACAAATGTAGTTTGAAATAAGAGCAAATCATTAACTTTCTCTGATTGCTCACCTGAACTGGACATTGGATGAGCCCAGAGCAAGAAACTTATCAGTAGAAATTTCGGGTATTATCAGCAGCAGTAAATCACTGGATATTGACATTAAACTGCTAACTTTGAAGAACCAGCTGCAAATATAGTAAGGAACAAAATACTTTTCCTTTCGCAGTGAACTCCTCAAGGATTTAGCGTATAAGAGGAGCATGGTAAATATTTATTGAATTGGATTTTTTTATGCAGAGACATCCCTTCTTTTTGAAACAAAAACTTTAATTTAGAGATTCAATTTAGCTTCCTTATATTCTAGTGGAAACCTCTAAAAAGTTTTTAATCACTTTAGCATACGTAAGCTACATTGGCAAGTTTCAGCATTATCAAATTTTGTGTTTTAGCTCTAGTAAAAAATATATAAATTCTTCTTGGGTAGCAGATAAAAATAAATAAAGCTGGCAGAAGTAATACTGTTTTCAAGCTTTCAGAAGTATGTTACAAATATCAATAGGGGTAGTAAAATGTACACACTGTGATACAAAAATAAATACACCTGACAGAAGAATTTAGTTGGCTCTTACTATTTTTTATTAAATAGCTTAAGTGTTAGCCACAATCATTCATACTTTATACTACTGGTTTAATTTATTAAAAAATAAACGTTACTGTGGTCATATTTGTTAATATTTTAAACAAATTTGTATACATTTCCTAAAAATCTGCAGCCTCTTTTATAATTTGGCTATTGCTTTGTAGAAACAAAACGACAAAAAACATTCATCGAACCCAAATATCTATTTTAAGAAATGAATTTTTTAAAAGTTGTCTTCTAAAAGTAACTATTGGGATGCCAGGGTGGCTCAGTTGGTTGAGTGTCTGTCCAGTTCAGGTCATGATCTTGCAGTTTGTGAGTTCGATCCCGGCATCAGGCTCTGGGCCGACAGCTCAGAGCCTGGAGCCTGTTTCATATTTTGTGCCTCCCTCTCTCTCTGCCCCTCCCCTGCTCATGCTCATGCTCATGCTCTCTCTCTCTCTCTCAAAGATAAATAAACACTGAAAGTATTTTTTTAAATAAAAAAAAATAAAAGTAACTTTTGTAAGGTGAAACTACAGATAAAATGGGTAATTTCAATTATGAGAATTAGGTGTTTCAATTAAATTTGAGATAGTTTAAAAGAAAATATTCCTACTAGCTTATAAGCCTCTTACAAATATAAATTTAAAAAAGTAAGTATATGCATAATGATGACTAATATCAATTCCTACTTTACTTTTGTCTATATTAAATTTATTTATTTTATTATTTATTTATTTATTTTTATATTAAATTTATTTAAATATCTATACCCTGGTTGTGACCAATCTCCTCACAATATATAATAATTTCAGAATGAATAAGTTTTTTTGGAAAGAATATGCCATGCATATTGGGGGAAGAAAATGTCTTAATGAAATTTTCACCATTATTATTTTTTCACCTTTTGTTTTGAGATGAATTCCAAACAAACCCAGATGAGACTAAAAAACATAGACTATGACTTCTGTGATTACTAATTTGACACTAATTTGAGAATTTGTATTTTTCTTTTTTGAACTAATGTGGGTTTCTTTTTTTATAGAACGTTAACTAATGCTGTGAAATCTTATAAACAATCAAAGTTGACTTTATTTTCACCAATTTAGATGTAATATGAGAATTTCAGGATTGCTGGGGTTTATCTGCAACAGAATTTGTGAGTTGATTATTTGTTATTTTTACTTGCACTTAGATATCTTTGTAGATATGCTAATCTCAAACAACAGACTTGAATCTTTAATAATTGTTCTCTTTTATCTTAATTGATATGGATTAGGCAAGTCCGTATTTATTCATATATATTACTATCTACATAAGAATAGTATAAAAATTTATGAATTAGGAATTATCAGACCGTTGTAAAATTTTTCTCTAATTTTCTATGCTGTGTTCAAAATGGTTATAAAAATTATTTTAATGATGAGCATGTTAACCTATGTTGTGTACATGTATTCTACACTTATTTTTTCAATGTTTTGATATTAGAAAACCACAGAAACATTTAACTTTGAATTGATGGAGAAATTTGTCAGTCTATTCTTTGATATCACAGAATGATTTTCTGATAGAAATGCCTGTTCATTCATGTATCCAAGCACATTATAATTTACATTGGGAAAGTTCTAGCAAGCTTCTTTTGTTTTTTATTTGCTTAGCTTTAAAAATATATTATTAAGAGTTCAGAGAAGAAGTAATGTAAAAGGGAACAAAATTACATTCATTTTTAATATGTATATTTTGAAAATGACAACATATTTTTGACAGAAACCACAATACATGTTAAGTTGCTTACTAAGACTAGTTATAATGTATATTGAAGTATAAAAATGGATCAAGAGGAGTGGTTCTTTTACTTTTGAGGGTGTATTCTTCTGGAATTGCAAATTTTTTGAAGTTTTAATAAATGACATGAAAATGAAGTGATGACGTATACTATATTAAACATGGCCATATAATGACCACTAAAAACATTTATAAATATATTTAAAGAAATCCTTCCAGTGTACTCACCACTGCTTGGGACCCTTGCCATAAATGACATCAGAGATGTTGGCATGCAGGAATGTACAATAGATGACCACTTATATCATCTATTTTCAGATATTTCCATGAATTAAAAAATAATAAACTGAGAACAAACTGAGGGTTGATGGGGGGTGGGAGGGAGGGCAGGGTGGGTGATGGGTATTGAGGAGGGCACCTTTTGGGATGAGCACTGGGTGTTGTATGGAAACCAATTTGACAGTAAATTTCATATATTAAAAAAAAAAAAAAAGAAGTATCTAGAACATTGCAAATATCCAATTAGTTCTGAAGAGTTTAAGAAAAATGGGAAGGAAATCTAATGATTTGGTATATCACATTAGTATGAAAAATAATAAAACAACATATTCCAAAAAAAAAAAAAAAAAAATAATAATAATTCTGGAAACCCAAGAGCTAGAGATTTGTTTCTTAAGTCTAAGGTTTTTATACCAGATTAAAGAGAAATGTACCTTAGTCAAATCACACTTGAATTTTTTTTCACTGTAGAAATATGATTACGTTTCTGTGGAGATAGAAATGAAGATCTGGAATTGAACTACTTGCAACAGTTTGTAACTGAAAAATAAAATACCAACTCAAAAAATAGTATATATAATAGAGAGAGTAGAAATTATTTTCCTCTTTCGTTTTCTTTTGTAAAGAAAAAAATGAAAGAAAATGAAAGATAATTATAAGAAAGATACAGAAAGTATGAAAAGTTACTGAGAAAGCCTGACTTGCAAAAAAAAAAAAAAAACCCAAAAAAGATATTAAAAAAAGATATCAAAGCAGATATCTTCAAAACTCTACCAATGGAGCGGGAAATAGAGTAAAAGAGAAGGTCATCTCTGTGTGCAGTCCTGCCCAAAGCCAAGAAAGAAAACTATAAGCCATTTTTGAGATTTTATTTTAATGACCAAAAAGATAAAATACAAGCTATTATATTCTAGGAAAAAATACTTCTTTGAATTTTCTTCTAGTGTCTATCATTGTACATTTATTTACTTTTCATTGTATTAATGGTCATTATCTAGAACAAACCAATTTTAATATCTGTTAAAGATTGAGAATATAGAAAAATTAGCTCAACAAAACCTTTTGGTTAAGAATGATGTATTTCATAAATCTTGCAGATTTGTTGTAGTTATGAAAGTAATAGTAGCCTAGTACAATTTTCCACATAATGAAAATTCAAGATTTGTTATATAATGCTCTTTATGAAAATATGTAAATGTAAATGCACGAATGTTTTTTTTTTTCTGGTGTGGTGAAAGATATATTTGCCTCTGCAGAATCCAAATAATATTAATTACAGATTATTGCTTATATTGGAACAAATTCTCTGTAAGTTTTCATTTCTTAAACCTTATATCTATACATAGCACTTTTTAAATTTATAAGCCAAATATGTGTCAAGAAATTATAATACCTTTTTCAAATAAAATGCATTTTAATGTTATGTTAAATTGCAATGAAGTGAACAATTTAAAAATTATAGTATTTTTATTTCTGGTAAACTAAAGAAACATAATATTCTGTACAAAAGGGCAAGGCATTTATATGATGAGATTAAAGTACTCCATTAAATGGAGCTCCATTAAAGTGAGCTCAAAGAAAGGTAAATGTTTCCCCTAAGAAAATTTGGCAGGACTGTATAGAGGAACACATATCTTTCTGATATATATTTTTTTAATTTTTAAAAATGTTTATTTTTGAGGGAAAGAGAGAGAGAGACAGAGCACAAGTGGAGGAGGGACGAGAGAGAGGGAGAGACAGAATCTGAAGCAGATTCCAGGCTCTGATCTGTCAGCAGAGCCTGATGTGGGGCTTGAACCTCTGGACCGTGAGATCATGCCCTGAGCTGAGGTCAGATGCTTAACCAATTGAGCCACCCAGTCTCTCCTTGACATTTTATAGGCTAAATGCTTCAATACAATAAAAGTTATTGTTATTTAAAAAAATAATGGGCACCTGGGTAGCTCAGTCACTTACTTAAGCATCTGACTCTTGGTTTCAGTTCAGGTCATGATCCCACAGTTTATGAACTCAAGCCCCACATCAGGCTCTGCACTGACAGCATGGAGCCTGCTTAGGATTCAGTCTTTCCCTCTCTCTGTTCCTCTCCCCTGCTCATATTCTCTCTCTCTCTCTCTCTCTCTCTCTCTATATATATATATATATATATATTTGTATCAATATATGCATATATATATATGCAGATATTGTATATATATATATGCAGATATTGTATATATATATATATATATATATATATGCATGAATTTACATTTCCACCAACAGTGCACAAGGATTCCCTTTCTCCACATCCTTGCCAAGACTTGTTATTTCTTGTTTTTCTGATAATAGCCATTCTAACAGGTTTGTGGTGATATCTCATTGTGGCTTTGAGTTGTATTTCCCTGATGATTAGTGATCTTGAGCATCTTTTCATGTACCTTTGGCCATCTGTATGTCTTCTTTGGGAAAATGTCTATCCAGATTCTGGACTCCACAGCTTTTAGTCTATTCTTGTCCTAACCCATAGTCCACATTCCACTCTAATTTTTACCATGTATTTCACTAAAAATTAATACTATTTTTAACTAAAATAGTGAACTGTGTTTGTACATTCCCCCCTTCAGTTTATTCACAACATTGCAGTCACATTGATCTTCTTAAACATAAGCCAGTTCGTGTTAATGCTCTGCTCAAAACTTTTCAGTATTCCACAAATCCTTCTGAGCAGAACATCAGACTTACCACCAACGATAAGGATATTCATGCTTGGCCCCTCATTATCTCTCTGAACACATCTCCCATTGCTCCTCTCTTGTTCCCTCTGCTCCAACTATACTATTACTCCTTGCTGTGCCTTGAACACAGCAGGCGTGCTCCTGCCTTGAAGTTTTTACACACTCTTCCCTCCTGCCTAGAGTTTTCTCCCTCAAAATATTCACATGGCCTCTTCCCACACGGTCTTTAAACTTTACTTAGCTATCTCCTTTTTAGGTAGGCCTTCACTAGCCAACTCTCTAAAACTACAAATACTCCAACCCCCAAATCTCTCTCCCCATCCCCCACTTTAGTTCCTTCTAAGCTTTTTCTGACATGTTTCACTGGGAAGGCCGGTTTTTTTTTGTTTGTTTGTTTGTTTTGTTTTTGTTTTTTTTTACTGCTTGTTACTGTCCTGTCACCTAGAATTGTACCTAGAACATAGAATTGGTTCAGCAACTATTTTTTTGAGCTCACCTTAATAGAATGACTGAATAATAAAGTGTAAGTGAATAAATGGTAAAGAATAATAGCTAGGAATTTTGACCTGAATAGATGTAGGTTTAAGTTCCAGGTCCATCACTGAAATTTTAGGTAAATGATGACCTAAGAGAATGGTGGTTGCCCAAGATGATGAGGGGGGGGGGTGCAAAATGGGTGAATGGACTCAAAAGGTACAAACTTTCAGTTATAAAGTATATATGACATGGGGGGAGTAATGTACGGCATGGTTACTATAATAATAATGGGTTGCATATTTTTAAGTGACTAAGAGAGTAAATTTTTAAAAGTCCTCATCACAAGGAAAAAATTGTAACTATGTATGGTGACTAGATGTACTGTGTTCATCATTTTGCAATATGTACACATGTCAAGGCAATACATACAAATCATAAAAAAAGCTGCAGAGTCCAACAAACTGCAGTTCTTAGAAAAACATATCATGTGCCTTATTAAAAATTAGAGACACCGAGGCAAAAGTTATTAATGGTTCTTCCCAATTTTATTGAAATGATTTAAAGAGTATAAGATCTAGGACAAATTAAGTTCAAGTAAAGCACTTAGGAAATTACTTAAGCAGTGAACAGGATAGAAATTAGCTATTTGCATCAGGGCAATGGACATGAAGAAAACTGGAGAGATTTTAAAAATGCTTAGAACATAAAGATCAACAGAATATTGTGATGGGTTACTCATGAAGCATCGAAGAGGAGAGGAAATGTCAAGAATGTACTTGACTTGTAGTTTCTGTTTGTGAAATAAAAATGAAATTCAAAAAGAGAAAGCAGGTGCCTTGCAGTACCCATTACTTGCTACATGGATATGGGGGAAGGATGGTAAATAGGAAGGGAGACAAAAAGTATGGTTCTAAACATAGGCAGGCCGTGATGGTTTTAAAATGTGCAAAAGAAATGCCAATTTGCCAGCTCTTCATTCATAAGAAAGATATTGAATGAATGTAATAATTTATGATTGGTTTGACTATAGGGGATAAAGCCATTGAGGTGGATAAAATCACCTGGCGAGGAAATACAAACCAATAGAACCTGATCCAGGGAGGTATATTTAGATATTTACTAGCATGGCAGAAATAGGGCTAGTGTGGAGAAACAGAGAAGCAAATTGTAGTGTGTTTTCTGTGAAAGAAGTACATCGTTCAGGGAAGTGCAGGATATCTTGCCTGGCAGCGTCACACTAACTTTTCCTAATTTTGAACACATATGCCTGGAGGCATGGGTAGACCACAGGCCACACAGGGAACACAACAATTGGAACGTATTCTACCTGCAGAGCATCAAAAGCATGCAATAGCCACTGAATAGAGAAGAACCAAGATTATGCAGTGATTGACAAGTGGTTGGGGTTTTCCCTGATACACCAGAAAGGAGGTTTTAGCTTGGAAACAGATACAGGGTAGCTGGCAAGAAAGCCAGGTCAATCATAAAACTGAATGCAGAAACCTTGCTCCCAGGGCAACCACCTCATTCACACAGTGAATAAACAATCCAGAAATGAAGTTCCTCTGCTGGAACTGCCCAGAGCTATGGTTCCCTTGCTACTAGAGTCATTCTGTTAAATTGCTGTACAGGAAATGTAAATTTATATCAACAAGCCCTCCAGCTTAAGATCTGAGGAGAGTGCTAAAATAGCAGCTAGGTAAACAGTGAGGAAATTTCAATAAGAACACACCATTAAAAATTATTAATATATGCAAGGTGGGGTATATACATAAATTCAAGAGAAATTAAACAGGAATTAAAGAAGGAAAAAGGGAAAGAAGAATGGATAATCAGTTTAGTTGATAAAAAAATTACACACAATAAAAGGAAGTAAAATAGTGTGCAAGCTTACAGAATAGTTGTAAAAATGCCAGTAATTACTGCTATCCCTGTATCCCTACCGACCCTTGTTATAAAACTTTGAGAGCACTCTCAGTCTGACTCTGCTCTGTCCTATGATTTGCTTTCTGCTGGGACATGAGCAAATGATTAAGCACTTGAAAAGTGATCGTGCTCTGAGGCTTATCCTCTCTTGGAGCCCTGCTGCACTGTAAGAAGCGTGGGCTACTTTACTGGATAAGAGAGAGACAAGTGATCTCAGGCACACAGTCTTCCAGCCAAGCAATTGTAAGTCATATGAGTAAGGCCATCCAGATCTAGCCAGGTGAACAACACGAGCCTAGATTACCTGAGTATGGCTCATGATTAAAGAAATGAGTAACAGAATTGTGAGCTAAGTAACCTGTTGTTTTAAACCACTAAGTTTTGAAGTGATTTGTGTGAAATAAAAACTGATGGAGATATTTACCTTCCAAAATAATTCTCTAATAAAGTTTCAAAAAGAGTAGAGTCTGGGGCACCTGGGTGTCTCAGTTGGTTAAGAGTCAGACTCTTGATTTAAGCTCAGGTCATGATCCCACAGTTGGGGGGATCAAGCCCCAAGTCCTGTGCACTGACAGTGCAGAGCCTGCTTGGGATTCTGTCTCTCCTTTTCTCACTGCCCCTCCTCCACTGTCTCTCTATCTCTCTCTCTCTCAAAATAAATAAATAAACTTAAAAAAAATATAATCTACTTCTGATTATGAGTCTACCTATGATTATGTGACAGTTGATACAGATCTGAGCCAAATGATATAAAATTAGGGAGTCACAGCTTATGAAGAAGGATAGAGAGATATTTTTAAATTAAAAAAAAAATTTAATGTTTATTTATTTTTGAGACAGAGAGAGCATAAATGGGGGAGGATCAGAGAGAGAGCGAGATACAGAATCGGAAGCAGGCTCCAGGCTCTGAGCTGTCAGCACAGAGCCCGATGCCAGGCTCAAACTCACAGACCGTGAGATCATGACCCGAGCAAAGTCACACGCTTAACCCACTGAGCCACCCAGGTGCCCCTAAATTTTTTTTTAACATTTATTTATTTTTGAGAGACAGAGACAGATTCCGAGCGGGGGAGGGGCAGAAAGAGAGAGGGAGAGACAATCCAAAACAGGTTCAAGACTTTGAGCCATCAGCACAAAGCCTGATGTGGGGCTCAAACTCAGGAGCTGTGAGATCATGACCTGAACCAAAGTCACAGGTTGAATCGACTGAGCCACCCAGGCGTCCTGAGAGATATTTTTTAAACCACTGACAGTAAACTATAGTTTTAAACAAGTTGAAAATTTAATAAATAACTCTTGCAAACAAAAGTATCTAACAATGAGAACATAAAAAACAGTAAAATAACAGTAAAGATCTGAATCCCACATTAAGAAAGTAAAAAACAGAATGTGTGATATGACCCAGGAAAAAGTACCATGATTAATATTTTGATGTATATAGTAGAGACTTGAGATATCTTTTTGTTTTAGCGTTAATTAAAAAATAAGATCAATGATGTATTTGTTAAGTGCCATTGCTAGTAGACAAAAATAGGATGAAAACATAAAGTATGCAGAATATGTGTTAACTATATTTCAATAACAGGCATATAAATTATGTGATAATAACTGTGAGGTGAAATAGCAGTTTTTATAAAATAGATAAAAGGAATAAAATAAACATTGAAATCAAAGCCTCACAAATTAGTTTTAAAAATCCACATATTGTTATTTACCAGGGACCCACTTAGAAACAAACAAATAAACATTGAAATCAAAGCCTCACAAATTAGTTTTAAAAATCCACATATTATTATTTACCAGGGACCCACTTAGAACAAACTGAGTGATAAAAGTTAAGTATGAAATAGTAGAAAATATATGCTAGGCAAATGCAACCAGAGGTAAACTGGATTACTGTAATACTGTCACACACAAAAAATAATAAAATTAAGGCAAAACTCATTAAAAGGTGAATTCATTTGATTTTTTTATGGAGTGTATAATCTACAATGCAGATATAACACCATCACCCTTCCCAAACTGCACAGAGTTGACAGAATAAAAGTGAACACCAGAAAATAATAATCTTAGAAATGTAACAAAAAGTTAACACAAATTCTGTGGTAAAAAAAATTTATCACACATCTCCTTCCCCCTGGATAAATAAATTAATAACTAACTAAATAAGAAGTCACCAAATCTGAATTATTCAAATAAAAAATTAGTGTTATATCAAGTTCTAAATCCTGCAAAAGGGAATATAACTGCTTTTTAAATATCCTTGAGCAATTTACAGAAATAATATCCACTTCAGGCTGGTAAACTAAAGCCTTTCTAGTAGTAGAAGGTACATAGTTGACAGGCACCTGGGTGGCTCAGTCAGTTAAGCGTCTGACTCAGGTCATGATTTCAGCTCAGGTCATGATCCCAGGATCCTGGGATCCAGCTCTGCATTGAGTTCCGCGCTGAGCATGGAGCCTGCCAAAAATCATCTCTCTTTCTCTGTGTCTCTCCCTCTGGCCCTCTCCCCTGCTTGCATGTGCTCTTTCTCTTATAAATAAATAAATAAATAAATAAATAAATAAAATGCAAATCTTATATTAGCCAAAGGTCCAACAAGAAGCAAAAAAATCTTGATGGAGACAAAAATGAATTTAATAAAATTCACCATGTGTATTGATTAAAAAAACAGAACTTTAGGTTAAATAAGGTACAGATAATTTTAAAGTTAGAAATAAGACTAAGCTTTTGTATCACTGCTATTATTTAAAACATTTCCAGTAGTTCTTATTAATACAGATGGAGAAAAATGTGACAATCAATATAAGAGTTAAAAGGAAGGAAATAAAATTATCACGGTGCAGATTTTGACAGTGTCTCTTAAGAAAACCCAAGAAAACCAACTGTAAAACTAAGGAGCCACAATGTAAGAGTTAAGTCATGTGGACAGCTTTAAAACTGATTTAAAATAACTAATAGCTATATCTCCCAACATAAAAACTATAAATAGTTTTGAAACATTCAGAGGAAAATTTAGGTTATATACAATAGCATTACAATTGCTATAAATACATTTAAAAAGACATATTAGAAACTTTAAAGAAAACAACAAAAGTTACTAGGTTTAATAAAGAATTCTTAAATAGACATCAGAAGTTTTGGGTTTTTGCTTGGAAAAATTACATATCCTACAGATACTTATAGGTATCTATTAGCACATTTTCAGATTGCGCAGTTTACAAAATAATCATAACTGATTAATAATAACTTAGAAACATCAAAGGTTTCAAAGTTTAGCTTGGGAAAATTGCATATTCTAAAGATATTTATTAGCACATTTTCACATTACATAGCTTACAAAATAATAATGACTGATTATGAAGCTTCTGGTCACAAATATTCTTTTCTTTTATGGATTACCAGTGTCACAATGCAAATGTAGCTGATGTTTCATAACACATAAATTCAAGGCCTCCATTTTCAAAGTTGGATATAAACAGAAACTGGATAACAATAAAATTCCTTGTCTGGAATATAAAGTTCAAGCCAATATAGTAATTAAAAATGAGAATTTTATTGTTTAATGGAAAAGCAATTCTTATAGATTCAAAAACATTACCACTTTTAAATATTTTTCATTTGAGTATAGTTGACACTCTTACATTCATCTCAGGTGTACAACATAGTGATTCAACTTCTTTGTAGAATATTCTATGTTCACCACAAGTGTAGCTACCATGCTATGCCATTACAATAGCATTGACTATATTCTCTATATTGTGTCTTTTATTTCTGTGACTTCTTCAGTCTATAATGTGAAGCCTGTACAAAAAGATTACCTTTAATCCAAATAGTATGGATATTCTTGCACGTACAGAAATAGATTTGATAAGGGCAATAATATTTCAATTCCTTTATTGATTAGGTATGCTTTTCTTACAACACTCTTCACTATTTCCTAGCAACACCAATTCAAAGCAAACTTTTTAGCTCATTCCATATAAAGGTAGTCTAAGAATGATTGACGACAGATTGAGTAATGACAATGATACTATCACAGCAGCCACTGAACAGTCAGGTTCCTGGAAGATGATACATTTAGCTCTGGGAGCCTCCACACATTAAAGTGACTCTGTGATATGTATGAATAGCTTAAGTGTTATATGGATTTGAAAGCTGTGTGTTTTCTGAGAATACATCTACACTTACAGGCTTACTTATTTTTGCCCAATGGGACCTGGGTATCTTTATGCAATTCTCAATGAACATTAAGCAATTTAACAAATCTAATTAAACAGAATGTTCTCCATGCTGAAATGATAAAATGAATCTCTCCACATTGATGATCACAAACTCAAATGCCTCGCCCCACCAGAAAATAGCATAAATGTGTGAAAGGGCCATGCTGAAGGAACGTTGAACAGGATAGCACATTCTTTCTCAGGAAGGACACATGCCACTGAGCTTTGGCTCATTATTGGCTCAGCTGGATGTGGCTTTTTCATTTTTCACATAAAATCTCCCTGTTTTTAATTATTAGAAAATAGTTCAAGTTTCTTCAAGCATTGTGCAGACTAAATGCACAATATTTGGCATGAGAATTTTAAGTAAGAATCTCAGTTTCACCCATGAAGGTATCAGTAAAACCATAGGGGTTTTTTGTTGCTGTTTTTGTTTTTGTAAAGTAACAAAGCGATAGAATTTAGGATGTGCCTCCTAAAATCTGTAGGACACAAAATGAGCATTAAAATACACAACATGTAATACAACAAGCACTAAATCTGTCAACAGAATGAGGAACAAGGAGGGCTTCCCAGAAAAGGTGCTAAAGTAAACATGAGAGTCTTGCTGAGGTTTCATTTTAATTGAATCAAACTATAGACACTGCTGTGATTACTCACATTCCAAGGTGGGAAGGAGAAAGGGAACAACCCACCTTCATAACATCCTCTGGCAATAGCCTGCTTTCTAGTATGTCTTTCTCTTAAAACTATGCGGAGAAAGTTCACATAACTTTGAGTGACCATGTGCCTGAAGCAAGACTCAAAAAATAACGATCTCTCTATAATCAGAAAGCTGTAGAGATAGAAGACCCAGGGAGAAGGATGTCCTAATGATATGAAAGACACAGCACATTTAGTATAAGCAAATCCTAATGACATAAGGGGTATAATATATTTATCATATTTAATGTAGGATAAAATATATTTACTAAGTACTACTGTATTCTAGGTGCTTCATCTACATTACTTTGTTTACTCATAGCATCAACCAGTACAATGCTATTACCTACGCTTTTATAAAAAATAATCACTGCTGAAAAAGGGTAATTAATTTACCTAAGAACACAGCTAGTGAAGATGTAGATTTCAGAAAGAAATGTAGTTACAACTAACTCCTTCAACAGAACACCCTGCCAAGGACTAAAAGCAAGGGGAAAAAACTTCCTGGCCAAGTTTCATTGTCTCCAAAAAGTATGGAGGAAAGGAGGGGCAAAGATTAAATTCCACCTTATTATTGACTCTCAAAGTCTATCTTCTTGTCTGTGAAGATGAATATAAGTTTGTTATAAAGGGTCATCCAGGAAATTTAGATTCAGTTCCTTTATTTCCCATAATCATAGAAGTCTCTGCTTTAAAAAAAAAAAAAAATATATATATATATATATATATATATATATATTAATTAATGAAGTTTCCTTTAAAGTTATATTATTTTGTTTGAAAATAATATATAAAATATATAGGACACATAACAAAAAACAAAAAAAAATCAAATTCTAAAAATGCATACAATAAAAATTCTGCATTCCTAACTATAGAACCTATTGTCTTTCACAAGTAACTATGTTTAATAGGTATTTTAATGATCTCCTACAAATCATATATATAATATATATGTATGTGCATATTCATCTCTCTCTCTCTCTCTATATATATATATGTGTGTGTGTGTGCGTGTGTGTGTGTGTGTACATACTGTGTATGTGTGTTTCATGTGTTTATATATGTATATATGCACATGAAAATCTAAATTTAGTTATTACTAAAATAATTACCAAAGACAATTACCCTGAACTTTAAGCTTATCGTTATTTCATATATGAGCATTGCATCAATTAAATTTTATTGTGATTTCAAATGTATCTAAATAAAATATAAGTTCAAAAATATATCTGTAAGAAGCTGAGCACCCTTTTGTGATTGGAAAAATGGAAACCTTCTGCCTCAGTACAAATAACATAATTGAAAATTTTCTGAAATTTGCTCTCTTATAAGTAAAGAAGAAAATATTTATCTATATCAATGTCATAGAGTTTTCAATAAAAGTAAAAATCAAGAAGTAATGTATGAGTCAGTATGCAATATATTCTTATAGTATTTTTAATTCTTAATATAACTTAATCTGTGTGGCATACTCATTTTGGATTTATTTCAACTCTCTGCAACTTTATATCTTCTTTAAGAGAGCTTTCATGAAATAATGATGGATGTTATTTAATAGAATATAGAAAAAGTCTTTTCTAAGATATGGAATATTAACATATGTGAAACAAAAAATGCCTCTATTGGTATTAGAATATTAGTGTCTAATTATACTAAAAGTTCCACTAGAGATTATTTTTTATTATAAATTTTTTAAATTTAAATTTTAGTTAGTGAAGACACAGTGACATATTGGTTTCAGGAGTAGAATTCAGGGATTCATTACTTACATATAACACCCAGGACTTATCACTACAAGTGCTCTTTTTAATACCCATTAATCATCTAGTTCATCTCCCACTCACCTCTCTCCATCAACCCTCAATTTGTTCTCTATCAGTAAGACCCTTTTTGAAGTTTATTTTCCACTCTTCTCTTCCTCGCTTCCCATGTGTTCATCTCTTTTGTTTCTTAAATTCCATGTATGAGTGAAATCATATGGTATTTGTCTTTCTCTGACTTACTTATTTTGCTTAGCATAATATATAATAGCTCCATCCACATCATTGCAAATGGCAAGATTTCACTCTTTTTGATGGCTAAGTAATATTCCATTGCACGCATATACCACATCTTCTTTATCCATTCATGTGTCAATAGAAATTTGGGCTCTTTCTACAGTTTGACTATCGTTCATAATGCTGCTATAAATATTGAGGTGCATGCACCTCTTGGAATCTGTATTTTTGTATCCTTTGGGTAAATACCTAATAGCACAATTGCTGCATCATAGAGTAGTTCTATTTAAAATACTAGAGAATAACACAGGCAGAAACATCTTTGACCTCAGCCATAGCAACATCTTACTGGACCCATCACCAAAGGCAAGGGAAACAAAAACAAAGATGAACTATTGACACTTCATCAAGATGAAATCTGCACAGTAAAGGAAACAATCAACAAGACTAAAAGATATCCTATGGAGGGGTGCCTGGGTGGCTCATTCGGTTGAGTGACTGACTTCGACTCAGGTCATGATCTCACGGTTTGTGAGTTCAAGCCCCGCATTGGGCTCTGTGCTGACAGCTCAGAGCCTGGAGCCTGCTTCTGATTCTGTGTCTCCCTCTCTCTCTGCCCCTCCCCCCACTCATGCTCTGTCTCTCTCTGTCTGAGAAATAAGTAAACATTAAAAAAAAATTTTTAAAAGGTAGCCTATGGAATGGGAGAAGATATTCACAAATGACATATCTGATGAAGTGTTAGTATCCAAAATCTACAAAGAGTTTATCAAACTCAACACCCAAAAAACAAACAATTCAGTTAAGAAATAGGCAGAAGACATGAATAGATCATTTTCCAAAGAAGACATCCAGATGGCTAACAGACACATGAAAAGTTTCTCAACATCACTCATCATCAAGGAAATACAAATCAAAATTATGATGAGATATCACCCCACACTTGTGAGACTAGCTAAAATTAACAACACAAGAGACAACAGATGTCGGCAAGGATATGGAGAAAAGAGAACTATTTTGCACTGTTGGTTGTACTGGTGCAGCCACTCTGGAGAACAGTATGGAGGTTCCTATAAAAACTAAAAGTAGAACTACCCTATGGTCCAGCAATTGCATCATTAAGTATTCACCCATGGAAGAAAGATTTATTTTTAAAACAAACCACTAAAGGGAAACCTGGGTGGCTCAGTCGATTAAGTGTCCTACTCTTGATTTCAGCTCAGGTTATGACCTCAAGTTCTGGGACCAAGCCTCAAGTTGGGCTGCATGCTGAGCATGGAGCCTACTTGGGATTCTCTCTCTATGTCCCTCTGTCCCTGTCTCTTGCTCTTTCTCTCTCTAAAATAAAAATTTTAAATTTAAAAACCAAACTACTAAATTTTTCTCATTCATTCAATAATATTTTTTAAGATTTTTTTTACTAAGGGGAAAGAATTATTCCAAAGCTTTTTGTTTTTCAATTTGAAGCAACTAAGACTTAGAAGACTAAGCTTCTAAAATGAAAAACAGAACAAAACAAAAAAGTTAGCTCTGGGCATGGGCCAGAATGTAGACATTCCATAGCTGTTTATGGCTAGTCATTAGAAATCTTCATACTGCTTTGCCTGTTAGAAGTTTGGAGTCCATAACGTTTTTTGTGCTTGCAGCAGTTTCACTGAAAAAAAAATTTTTATGTTGACTCAAATAATAAGGCCTCAGTTTTTACAACTTCAGCTGATTCTCTTTTAAGTTTCCATCATTTAATTAAGAGCTTGTGTGAATACCTTCACTAGGAAATTTATGCTGGATTGCTAACTTCCATTATCAAGAAGAAAACAAAACAAACAAAAAAAAACTCACTGAAAGACCTTTATACCTTATCTCATAGCTGACTCCCTTCTCCCAACAGAAACAGAGAGAAATCATCAATGAGGATCATTCCCTTAAAGAAAAGACTGTATTTTCACACATGTTCTTCCTTCTACCTGGGATGTTCTTACTTCCTCCGTTGCCAACCGAAGGTTTATCAGGCATGCATTTGTTTAAACTTTATTTCTCAAGGAAGTCAGACTATATCAGTACTCTGTGCCATCTGTCTAAACCCTTCCCATCTCACTAATGCTGACGTGCAAGCCTCTGCTGGACAGACCCATGTGTCGCCACCTTTCTGCCATCACATACCTCACTGTCTTCTTCTCACTCCACACCAGCCACACTAGCCTCCTTTCACTTTCTCAAGCATGCCAAGCGTATGCTTTTCTCAGAAAAGAAGTGTGCCATTACTGCTCCATCTCCTGGTACACTCAAGTCATGAGTGTCATGACTTGTCAAGTCAAGGGGTCATGAGTATGGCCCCTTCACCTCATTCAAGTCTTTACTCATGTCATTTTCTCAGCTTGGCTTCTCTGAGTATTCTGTTTATAATTGAGTCTCTCAATCATGCATCAAACTCCTTTTCTGATTTGTTATCCTCCATAGCACCCACCATAATCTGATATACCATATTATATACTCTTCCTTAGATAATAAACTTTAGGGAATGAGAGACTTTTTGTCTGTTTCATTGACTGTTGAATCTCCCCCATATCGGAACAATTCCCAGCTTTTAGTAGGTGCTCAATAAATATTTTCCAGTAAACAAATGAATGGATTAAATATATTACGGACTTTTGTTAACTTTTTTTTTTGAGAGAGACCACGGGTGTGTAATGGGTGTGTGTGTGTACACACGCATGAGGGAAGGGCAGAGGGAAAGAGAAAGAGAGACAGAGAGAGAGATAGAGAATCTTAAGCAAGCTTCATGCCTAGCATGGAGCCCAATGCTGGGCTCAATGTCACAACTGTGAGATCATGACCTGAGCTGAAATCAAGAGTCAGATGCTTTACCAACTGAGCCACCCAGGTGCCCCCACTAGGGACTTTTAAACTGGGATCTATTGACCCAATATGGTCCTATAGCTTGACTTCACAGATTCAATGAACTTCATAAAATTGATTACAAAATATGTATTCTGAAAAATGTGTGATGAGCTATCATTATTCTGAGGTTTAAGTATTGCAAAGATAACATACCTTTCAATACTTAACACATATTAGGTACTTGAAATTAGTTAGTATTAGTGCTATAGTAAATAATAAATACATATTTATACATGTGTTTCTCATATTAGGCTACAAAATTCTGAAGGAATTTTGAATTCATGTTATCTAATGATCTTTGAACTCATCTCATATTGAAATTATCATTGAGCTCATATTATCAAGCATAAAGCAGCTAATCTTGCTTAACAAATATTTGATGAACTGAACAATTATATTAACAAAGTCTGTAGCGAAAAAAAATAGAACTGGGTCAAGTTGGTAGACTGACTGAGCACACATGCTCATCTTCTCTCCCTCCTAAGACCCCACTGAAACATGTTAATAAAACAAAGTGTGTGGGGCGCCTGGGTGGCGCAGTCGGTTAAGCGTCCGACTTCAGCCAGGTCACGATCTCGCGGTCCGTGAGTTCGAGCCCCGCGTCAGGCTCTGGGCTGATGGCTCGGAGCCTGGAGCCTGTTTCCGATTCTGTGTCTCCCTCTCTCTCTCTCTGCCCCTCCCCCGTTCATGCTCTGTCTCTCTCTGTCCCAAAAATAAATAAAAAACGTTGAAAAAAAAATTAAAAAAAAAAAAAAAAAAAAAACAAAGTGTGTAAAATAATCACCAAAATTAGAACAGGATATGAAATAATTAAATATGTCGTTTCACTAAAATTGTGGAATATGGAGAGTGAATGGATAAAGGGTTACTGATGAAGATGATTTCAGGAAATTGAACCTCTAACCCCCAGAAAGGCTAAAGGATGCCTAAGATGACTGGAACTTCAAAGAGGCAAGTGGTAGTAAGACAGGGAACTGAAATCTAAATATTATTTGAAAATCCATAGCTGAACAGTCATTTTAGATTTAAGGACACTTATACACTGGGAGTGAAGAGATAGAGTCATATTTCAAACAACTGGTAACCGAAAGAATGTAGGGGGAGCTATACTTACATCAGACAAATGGACTTTAGGCAAAAAAATGGACACAGGAGACAAAGCAGATCATTATATAATGATAAAAAAAGTCATTTCATCAAGAAGATATAACAATTATAAATACTAATGGACCTAAAACTGCAGCACTTAAACATTTATAAAGAAAAAATAATAGCTATAAACACATATATCTAGAAAAAAGAAAGATCTAAAGCAAACAATCTAATATTACACGTGCCAGCCTAGAAAAAGAACAAACTAAGTCAATACTTAGTAGAACAAATGAAATAATAAAGATTAGAGTAGAAATAAAGGTAACAGAGAATATAAATTAAGATTTGGTTATTTGAAAAGTTTAACAAAATTGACAAAACTTTAGCTGGATTAACCAAAGAAAATACAAAGTACTCAAATAAATAAAACTATAAATAAAATGTTACAACATATACCACAAAAATACAAAGAGTCATAAAAGACTACTATTAACAATAAACAAGCACCAGCTAATTGGACAACCCAGAAGTTTTGGATAATGCTAGAAACATACAACTTCTCAAGACTGAATAACGTAGAAACAGAAAGTCTTTAACAGATCATTAATGAATAAGGAGATTGAATCAGTAATTGAAAACATCCAAAACCAGAAAAGGACAGCACTAGATGGATTCACTGGTGAATTCTATCCAACAGTTAAAGAAGAATAAACATCAATCCTCAAACTCTTCCAAAAAGTTGAGGGGGAAGAAATGTTCTAATTTTATTTTATAATATCATAAAATTATATTATCTGATATTTTATGATATAATAGCAAGATAAGGACACAAGAAGAAAATAAAACTACAGGCCAATATACCTGATAAATACTGATTCAAAAGTTGTCAACAAACTCTGGGAAATCAAATTAAATAGCACATTAAAAGGACCATACATATAATCAAGTATGATCCATTCCTGAGTTGCAAAGATGGTTCAACATATGTAAATCAATGAATGTGATATGTCATATTAATAAAGTGAAAGACAAAATTCAGATGATTACCTCAAAAGATACAGAAAACACAACTGACAAAATTCAACATCAGTTCATAATATCAACTCTCAATAAATTCAGTATAGAGGAATGTACCTCAACACAATAAAGGGTGTATATGGAAGCTCACAGCTAACATCATATACAATAGTGAAAGCTTGAGTTCTTTTCCTCTAACACCAGAAGTAAGACAAGGGTGCCCACTCTTATTACCCCTATTCAACATAGGACTGGAGTCCTAGCCAGAATAATTATGCAAGACAAACAATAAAAGGAATTTATTAGAAAAAGAATAAACTGTCTCTTTTTACAGATTGCATGACCTTATATAGAGAAAAATTTAAAGATTCAACTGAAACACAAATACACACACACACACACACACACACACACACTGTTGGAACTAATAAATTCATTAAAATTGCATGATACAAAATTAGCATACATATGTCAATTGTGTTTCTGTACACTAACAATGAAATCTGCGGAAAAGAAATAAACTACCCCATTTACAACAGCATCAAAAATAATTTAACAACTCAGGAATAAATTTAATAAACAAGGAGAAAAACTTGGAACTGAAAACTATAAGGCATTGCTTAAAGAATTTGAGGAATTCACAAATAGAAAGATATCCAGTGTTCATAATTCAGAAGAACCAGTGTTAAAATATCCATACTACCAAAAGCGATCAACAGATTCAATGCAATTCCCATTAAAATTCCAATGGCGTGTTTTTTTAATAGAAATAGAAAAAAAAAATCTAAAATATGTATGGGATTACAAAAGTAGCCAAAGCAAACCTGAGAGAAAAGAATATAGCTGGTGACATCATGTTTCCTGATGTCACCCTAAACTATAATGGTACAGTAATCAAATAGTATGGTACTTGATTAAAAAAAAAAAAGACAGAAAAAGCAATGAAACAGAATGAGATCCCAGAAATAAACCCATCCATATATGGTCAACTAATATTTGAAAAGAAGCCAAGAATCAATGGGGAAAGATAGTCTTGTTAACAACTGGTGCTGGGAAAATTGGATGTTCACAGGCAAAAGAACAAAACTGAACCCCTACCTAACATCACTCACAAAAATTAAGTCAAAATGGACTAAAGACTTGAATGTAGACCTGAAACCATAAATTCCTAGAAGAAAAGAAAAAGGGAAGAAACTCCTTGACACTGCTTTTGGCAGTGTTTTTTTTTTTTTTTAATATGATGCCAGAAACACAGGGAACAAAGACAAGTGTGAACTCAGCAGGCTAAAAAGGGTCTGCAAAGGAAAAGAAACAATCAACAGAATGAAAAAGCCATTTATTAAAAGGGAAAAATATTTGCAAATCACATATCTGATAAGGTGTTAATTTCCAAAATATGTAAGAAATTCATATAATTCAATAACGAATAAAGGATATGATTAAAATATGGGCAAAGAATTTGAATAGACATTTTTTCCAAAGAAGATAAAGAAATGGGCAACAGATACATGAAAAGATGCTCAGCATCAACAATCATTAGGGACATGCACATCAAAACCACAAGATAATACCTTCCAGCTGTAAGAACGGCTATTATCGAAAAGATAAGAGGTAGCAAATGCTGCCAAGAATTTGGAGAAAATGGAATCTTTGTGCACTGCTTTGGGGAATATCAATTGGTAAAACCACTGAAAGTAGTATTGAGGCTTCTCAAAAACTAAAGAATAAAACTACCATATGATCCAGCAATTGCTTTTCTGAGTAAGTATCTTAAGAAAATGAAGTCACTGTCTTAAAAAGATATCTGCACTGCCATGCTCATTGAAGCATTATTTACAATAGTCAAGACTCAAAAATAACCTAAGTGTTAGTCAACAAATTAATGGATGAAGAACATGTGAGAGACAGAGACAGGGGCAGGCGAGAGAGATTCATTTAGCCAAAAAACATGAAGAAATCTTGCCATTTCTAACAACATGGATTTGGAGGGCATCATGCAGAATACAATAAGTTAGACCAAGAAAGCCAAATGTTGTATGATCTCACTTATATGTGAAATCTAAAAATAACAAACTCAGAAACAGAGAGAAAATTGGTTGCTTCCAGGGGCAGAGGTGGAAGAATGAAGGTGGTCAATTGGTACAAACTTTCAGTTAGAAGATGAGTAAGTTCTAGGAATGTGATAATGTACAACACAGTGACCATAGTTAACGGTACTGTATTTTACACTTGAAATTAAGAAGGCAGATATTTAAAGATCTCACCACACACACACACACACACACACACACACACACAGGTAACTATGTGAAGAGATGGATGTGTTAAACAACCTCAGCGTGGTGATCATTGAACAATACACACACATAAAAAATCATAACTTTTTACAACCTTAAATTTACACAATGCTATATGTCAGTTTTATCTCATTCAAGCTTGAAAAATTAATACAACAAAAATAGCGCTTTGGAGATATCAATTAGAAGAACTGTATTCAAATAGGCCAATGAATTTACTTCAGGTAAGTGGGTAGGTACTTTAGGTAATCCAGTAAGAATGGTGGGGAGTCAGAGGAAGGAAGTTCAGGAGGGTCTTAGATTTTACAGAAGTTCTTAGTGATATGATCTAATTTATTAGTATACACATGTGACATATTAATAAAATATATAAAACATTTAAGGTAAAAATGACTGATTTTTGACTGGAAAACTTGCAGTGTAAAATGGGATATGAAAGGAATTCTGTAATGTAAATATTCTTTTCTTGGTTAATAAATTCATTTTTTTAATATTTATTTTTGAGAGACGGAGCACGATGAGGGAATGGGGAGAGGCAGTTGGGGAGGGGACAGAGGGTCTGAAGCAAGCTCAGTGCTGAGAGTAGAGAGTCCAAGGTGGGGCTTGAACTCACCAACCCTGAGATCATGACCTAAGCCAAATCTGATGCTTAAAGGATTGAGCAATCTAGGCACTCCTCTTGGTTAAGAGATTTAAAAGACAATGGGGATCAATCCATTTTGACATATGACAGTTTTATGTGAGTTTTTCCTTATGAAATCATTCAAAGGAAGTCAATAGCAATCCTTTTGTTTTGGTTGCTGAAGAAACACAAAACTACTTGTTGGATAGTCAAGGACAGAGCAAAGGGAGGAATCTTGATATCTCTTTTGTCTAAGACATACAAGCCAATTAAGGGCAATAAACTTAGCCCATTGGTACCAACCTTCACAGAATCTTTAACAAGGAAGTCTCTACAAGAATACACACTCATTTCCTCAGAACAGATTAATGTAAATTCACAAAGTGCTAATTAGCAGCTAACATTTAAACAAATAGAGAAGTACTATATTTTCTCTTAATCCTAGTACCTAGGTGTATTTTAGCTGTTCTCTTTTAGAAATTTAACTCCATAAAATATGGACTTTTCTAAAACAAACAAACAAACAAAAAACAAAAAAGAAATACCCTTTAACTAGTTCACAAATAATAAACTATTTTGCATGGTTATATTTTCTTTCTGGACCATCTGACTATGAAGCAGGAATTCAACGTTAAGTCTCAGCTCAAAATAGTACTAATATCTCTGAAATCTTGTGTTCACCCTTTAAACCCAAATGTCCAAAATTAAATACATCATCTTTCCACAGCTCCTCATCCTCCTTACCACCAGGTCTGTTCAGTCTGCCTTCCCTAGAGGTCTCCAAAAACTAACCCCTTCATGTCCCAACTCTATCTCTATTCTGTCACTTTCTTTGTTGCAACTGTTCTCCAACTTTAGTTTTTATGCGTCGGTATCTAAAAAATTGTAACAGCTTAAAATCGGTCTCCTTTACTCCAGTGGTACCCTTCTCCAAACCATGCTCACAATACTGTCAAAATAATCTAATTACAAACCAAATATATTAATGTCACTTTACCATTCTTGTTGTTTGTTTATTTATTTATTTGAAAGAGGGAGAGAGAGCACATGAGTGAGGGAGGAGCAGAGAGAGAGAGAAAGAGAAAGAGAAAGAAAAAGAATCCTAAGCAGGGTCCGCACTGACAGCATGTAGCCCCACTCGGGCTCAAACCCACCAACCATGCTTGGGATCATGATGTGAGCCGGAATCAAGAGCTGGATGCTTAACCAACTGAGCCACCCAGGTGTCCTTGTCTCTTTACTGTTTAAAATGGCTTCTTTTCAGTTTCAGGATAAAATCTAGACCTTGAACATCATTATATAGTTCTCTTAATTCTAATCCCTGTCACAATACTTAGCCCTAATACTCTCCATCTGATTGTAGTCATGATAGATGGCCATAAAATCTTTGTACTTTTCCCATTGAGAGGTGGAGTCTGGTGCTGCTGTCATCACCATACCTTCATGACTGAATTTTCGCCATTTAAATAGGGATGAAGAGATGCTGTTGAGCTAACATCTCAGTGCATTCCATTGGTTCACCTGTACTAACCCTCATCATCTCTATGAGATAAGCTTACTAGTCACATTCTATAGATAAAATTGAGCTCAAAGACTTTATAGAGATGGCTATAATTCAAACCCAAAAGCCAGACTTAAAGAGATTTCTTGCTTCTGATTTCACATTTGGTGGTAACACCGATTATTGGAATCCAGTTGTGAGGAAGCCTGAATAGCCACATGCAGAGTTCGATGGGGAGGAGAACCACAACCCTACCTAGCAGTTCCAGCTGGATTCCAGCCAGGGGTCAGCTCCAATTGTCAGCCATGTGAGTGTTGTTTGTTAGAGCAGATGAGCCATCCATGCCAAAATCTGCTCTAAGGTAAGATCATGAACAAGTAAATGATAATTTTTACTAATTTTGCTACATATTGATAGAAAATTAAAAATACATATGTGATTAACAAGCCATATATATATATATGTATATACATATACATATATATGTATATATATACATATACATATATATGTATATGTATATACATATATATGTATATATGTATATATAGTATATATATGTATATATGTATATATATGTATATATATACGTGTGTATATATGTATATATATGTGTGTGTGTGTGTATATATATATATATATATTTGAGTTCCAAAGACACATAGCTCATGCCTCTATTATTTTAATTCTGTTCTTATCACTTTCTGAAAGACCATCCTTAGATGACTACTGACACTCGTTTTAAATATAAGCAAAAGCATAAACTTCTTTTTTCCCCTTTTTCTTTGCTTATTTATTTTTTAGAGACAGAGAGAGATAGCACTAGGTGGGGAAGGGCAGAGAGAGAAGAAGACACAGAATCTGAAGCAGGCTCCAGGCCCTGAGCTGTCAGCACAGAGCCTGATATGGGGTTCGAATTCACGAACTGTGAGATCATGACCTGAACTGAAGTCGGCTGCTTAACTGACTGAGTCACCTAGTTGTCCCCTTCCTTTTTCTTTTTAAAGCAGAATATTCTAAGTTGCATTCTCTGACACTGCCATCTCACCCCCTCCCAAATTGCAAGATTGGGTTATGTACATTTCCTAGCTCTTCTGCATCTATGAGAATGAAGCTTTCTGAAAATAGTTGGTGTGTATTATTCACTTTCATTATATTTTCTGATCACCTAGCCTCTATCACATGCTTAGACAAATAGGCATCTATTAAATATTGGAATAACTAAACTTACTGTGTTAGCCACCTGAATTACCAATTTGATCTTTGCAGTAAAATAAGAGCAGGGAATTGGGAAGTAGGTAGTGAAAAGGAATTGAAATCTAAATATAATACACATATTTACATGATTTAACCCTTAAAACATCTTCATGAAGCAAGTGTTAATCCTTTCAATTTAGAAATGAATAAATTGAGATTCAAGAGTTTACAGAGATAAAAATGAGCTTCCACCTCAACTATAAGTGACTTCAAAGCCCTTACTGTTACTGCTATATTGTTGTGCATTATGTGCCCAATCTACGCAATCTTGGAAAATTATTAAAGTCATATCAAACCAGGAAATGTTACTCAGACTGTATGTTACGCAAAGTTGGATATAGCATAATCTTACACTTAATGTTTCATGGAGTAGTGCTGCAAAAATGTAGTCTATAAAGCCATCATCATTACTTAGGAACTTGTTAGAAATGCAAATTCATGATCCTCACTCCTGAACTATTAAATCAAATCTCTGGGGTTGGGACCCAGCAATCTGTGTTTTAACAAGCCCTACAGGTGATTCTAAAGCAATCTCAATTTTAAAACCACTGCCTTTGCATGCAACACACTTTGAAGGAAGACACTTAACACTTTTAAATCACACTTTAGTATGATTTTCTTTATTCACAAATAAAGAAATTAAAGGTTTCAATATGGGTTATATATTATCAACAAGCAGCAAAGCAAAAACTAAAGTCAGGATATCCTGATTATCAGTTAAATCTTTCATTGCATCTCAGTGCGATTTTTACTTGTAAGGCAAGTCAAATTTTGACTGTCAATAGCATATAAGTTTCGTTGCAAACAGAATCAAAAGTGTATATACGTGTATAAATTTATCTAAATACACTGTAATGACAATTGCTCTTCAAAGGACACGTGCAGAGAATTGAATCTCAGCAGGCTAGCAAATCCAGCTGGGGTAGGGCAACGACAAGTGAGGTTCACAAAAGAAACACGCTAAGGACACACTGAACCAGCATGGTTGATGAGGCATGATTATAGAGTGTTAAGACATAATCATAGCATAAAGAACAGGCTGGAGTACCAGAATCAGAAATGTAAGCAAGGGCTCTGCAAACATCTGCTTTAACGCAATTCAAGATTCCTATTCCCATTTACCCAGGGTAAGAAAATCAGCTGATCACACTTTATCTAACTTAAAGGACAATTCTGAAGCATGACAAGGCAAATAAAATACATAGGTGTGTACGTGTGTTCAAGTGTACAGAAATACCCATAAAACATTCTTCAAAAGTATATGTTATATCATATATGCAGTAAAACCTTGGCTTATGAGTGTAATTTGTTCTGGAAATATGCTTGTAATCCAAAGCACTGGTATATCAAAGCACATTTCAAGAACCATTGGATCAGTGGTGATCATGCAATATTCGGCATCACGTACTACTCGTATTGCAAGACATCACTCCTTTATCTAGATAAAATTTATTAGAAATGTTTGCTTGTCTCACAGAACACTCACAGAACAAGTTATTCGCAATCCAAGGTTTTACTGTATATATAAATGTGGAGATGTATTTAGATACGTAGCATTTCTCCCAAAGCCATGAGATATCTTTTAATACTGTCGTACTTTTAGGAAAAAATTGATTGTCATAGTCTCCTTGTGGAGTTTTATATATGTGTTCTGGTGTACAAATTATACTTAAGGTGTCCTATAGAAAATAAAACCTGTCTTAAGCCTTCATTACCCATTCTTATTTGAAGGAATTTTTTTTTTTAATTTACAAGTATTTCATCTGCCACTAGAGACAGATACCCACCCTCTTACCCTCTTGAGCTCAGTGTCCTCATGGCCTATTCTGCTATTGGAAGAGAAGCGAGGGCTTTATATGCCAACTAGCACTAAAAATCCCATGGGAAAGATATCATAGGCTGGGGAGATTTTATATAAAAATCTTAGTTTTGCCTTGTCTTGAAAAAAAAAAAAGAAATCTTAAAAGAGTGTGCTTACTTTCTGGCACGGTGACAATTAACTCTTACTTATTAGTAGCTGCTGTTTTGCAAAGACAAGGGCTCTTCTTTTGGCCACAGTGCCCACCATAGCCTAATTCACTCAATTATTTTATCTGCTGCCCCTGTATGTTTTGAAATTTATTATCCTTGCTGTGGGACTTAGCGAGAAAAGAGTCACCCACTTCAGATGACAAGAAATTGCCAGTGATTTAGGTGGAGATTTGTCATTAATTATTTCGCAGCTTAGTGAATTTTACTTTTGCTTAAACTACCTGCTGATGATAGCAGTAGGTCAGAATGCAAATAGTCACATTACTCTTCCCTTGCATACCATACCCACTCCTATCCCGTCTGATGTTAGATGAGAATAAGAAAGGAACTATTGGTAATTTATAGTCTGAAATATATATGTAAATCAAAACACTTTCCTCGATGTTCTAATAAGATGATTTAAAAATCATATCATCTCTACTCTTTGGAAACCTAACTTTCATTAATTAATATTACAGACAATGTTATTCCTATCATCTCCCTGTACATGAGGGAATCAGATTGCCATTTGCTTTTATTCTATTTAAACATCTATGAGGAACAAGAGTAGAATGATAAATATGCTAAACTTCTTGTTTGAATTGCTATTTAATACAATGCCTAGATTTTATTGTTTGGAGAGTATTCCTTCAGCAATAAAATAATTATTATTTAAAATGAAATAGAGAAAGTGTGGGAATAATACACTATTCACTTTTTCTTTCTGGTTTCTAAAAGCTGCCTTTCTTCTTCCTTCTGGGCATGAAAAGAGGATAAGCCACTCTGACTTTCTCCTTCTGCTTCTTTTTTTTTTTTTTTTCTCTTTTTTCTTCTGGCTATGTCAGTTCCTGAAGGGAATAGAAGGTGTCAGGAAGCTTAGAAAGCAGCTTATGTGTTATCTGGGCTGGTTTTTCCAGTCTCTGCCTGCTCAGTAGGGAACCATGGAATAACTGTCATTGTCCTCAGTACTGTTGGGGTCTTTTTGGACAAAGAAGACAGTAGTAGTGAGCATTCTTTAAAACTTTCTACATTTAGGTGATTTTTGATCCAAAGAAGAGTTGCAAAAATAGTACATAGAGTCTTTACATTCATTTCAACTCACTTCCCCTTATGCTAACAATTTATATAACCATAGAATACTTATCAAAACTAAGAAACTAACACAAATACAATGCCATTTAACCTAAAATACATAATTTATGTGAACTTCTTTTTTTCTACTATTGCTCTTTTTCTGTTCCAGAGCCAACACAGGGTCCCACGCTGCATTTGTTGGCATGTCCTCTTAGTCTTCTCCAATCAAGGAGAATGCCTCAGTCTTTCCTTGTCTTTCAAAAACTTGACACTTCTGAAAAAGACTGGTCAGTTATTTTGTAGAATGTCCCTCAGTTTGGGTTTGCCTGATGTTTTCTCTTGACTACACTGAGGTTATACATTATTAGAAATGATATCTCAGAGATCATATGACTTTCTCAGTGCATCATTTCAGGGATACATGATGTCCATATGTCTTATTACTAGTGATGTTAATTACAAGATGTTAATGCAAGAGTGATGTTTGCTAGGATTCTGCAGTTACTCCCTTTCTTTTTTATTACTAAATATTCTGTAGCTATTACCTTGAGACTATACAAATATCCTGCTTCAACTTAAACTTTTGTCCACTAATTTATGCATCCATGGCTGGATTGGTGATTTTCCATTTACTGCTTTCCCTCTACCACTAATATTTGAAATTCTTTTGTGAGGAGATATTTGTCTCTTCTTCTCTATTTCTTGATTTATTTTGTTATTTGTTATATCATACAGACGCATTAATTTGTATTTTATTTTGGGGTTAGAATTCGGTACATGTTTTATTTATTTTGTTGCTCAAGGTCTTTCTTTGGTCACTGAGAGCTCATTCAGGATGGCTCATGTGCCCTTTTAATATTCATCAGTCTTTAAAAAAATTTAGGACGTCCTTATGTTCAAGCATCATAAGATGCTCCAGGCACATCTTATATTTTCCCTGACTCACTTCTGGAATCAGTCATTTCTCCAAGGAGCTCTGATTCCTTTTCATGAAAAGTGGTATTTAAAACCCAAAATCTGGGCCATAGTTTCACTCATTGTTACTAGGGTGTCTAGGTGCTTCTAGACCCTCTGCTAGTGGACAAAATATCTGTATATACATACATATACACACATACTAACTCATGTGTACATGAACCAGTATTTATCCAAGAGTCAATGTATGTATCTATATCTATCTATCTATCTATCATCTATCTATCTATCTATCCATATTTATGTCTATTGATTTATTGATCTACCTACCTAAAGAAGTCTATATTGATATTTTCTATTTCAGTGCAGCACCATGGGGTTCATTTTAGCTTTTTCTCTTTTCTTATGTAACTAATTTTTTAGACAATGAAAAATCTGTCTCTCATTATCTATAATATATTTATTTTTATTGAGCCCCAACATACGAATCAAGTAGCTTCAGAACTTCTAACCATAGACCTGTGGGAAACAAACTTGCCAACTAGAGTATAGTGATTTTTGTCTTAAGTTAATTAATGTCCACTCAAAACTCTTTTTCTTAAAGTTATTTAGGTTACTTCCTCTCCTTCCCATTAGAAGGGGCATTATTAATTAAGATCCTGGAGAATTTTATATGGCATTGAAGCAAGAAATACAACTGGACTTTCCCTGCCACTAGAACCATAAATCTGAAACCATTAATCTGAAAACACTTTTACATGTTTTCTTACATCACTGTTTTCTATTTTTGAGTAAAAACTTCATTTATTTTATTCTGTATCACGCTTTCTTTATATAGGCCACTCTCCTATTTATCTGTTTCACATGTTAGGAAACAAGCACACATTAAGCCCTGGAATTTTATATTTTAGACCTTTATTGGGCTTCTTTTATACAGGAGAACTGATAATGAAGCTGGTGCTGAGTTGGTACTAGTCTGACATTGTCATTGTTGGTCATCATGTTGCATTTTCTCAGCATAATAAAACCCCTGATTTTTCACATACAAAACTCTCAAAATGTCCAGCCAACCTTAAATCCAGTTTCTCAAAACCCAAACCAAAAACCAAACCAAATCCACTCCTCTTGCCTGGAAGAGCCTTGTAATGTCATGTTTAGTTTGTGACTCCACAGTGTCACAGGGCCAGTGTTTTCCTAACCCACATTCTCTGTAGTCTCAATCCTTCTTGATTTATATTTTCTCTCTCTTGAAACATATGATCTAAATCTGGGGTTGACCAACTTAATTCACAAGACCAGTTGGTAAATATTTTAAGCTTGAAGGTGATATGGTCTCTGTTAAAACATCTCAACTCTGCCATTGTAGCACAAAAGCAATCACAGACACCACATATATAAATTAGCATGGCTGTGTTCCCACAAAACTTTATCTATGGACATTGAACTGAATTTATATAATTTCACATTCTGTGAAATATTATTTTCAGAATGTTTTTTAACTATTGAAATGTAAAAACCATTCACAGTTCACAGACTGTACAACACTAGACAGCAGGGAAGATTTGGCCCAAAGACTATAATTTGACAATTAGTGTTCTAAATAATAAATTTAACCCCTTTCAAGATAGATGATCCACAGTGTGGAAAATAATTCCAAATAAACATAGTAAAAAATTCCATCCAAAAAAAGAGATATTCCCTGCCTTGACCACTAAGTCCAAAATACAGTATTTAATAGACTCCAAAACAGGAATAGTTAATCTCACAGGTATTCATTGATAGTTTGGCATTTTTAACAAATTACTGCCTCTGAAAGGCTCTTTTCCTATTGTGACTTATTCATTTTTTTCAACAAATCTGCAACAAATATCTATCAATATCTAGCACCTCTTATATGCTGGAATTTTTTCTAGTCACTTGAGATATAATAGCAAACAAAACAGATGAAAATCTCTATATTCATGAAGCTTACATTCTAATGTATCTTTTGGTGGGAGGCAGTAGAAACAGACATCAAAAAAATAAAAACCACATAAAATTAAGTAACGTGATACCTGTGATGGGTTATATACCACAAGGGGAAGGAAAAGATCAAGGCAAAGGAGATAGAAATAGAGTTGGGAGAAGTTTCTATTTTAAATCAGATAAAGCAGATCTTACTGAAAAGATGATTTGGGGAGAAAAAAGATTTTAAGAAAGTGAGGGAATAAGGCTTGGAAAAAGCTGGGATCTGAGTCTCCAGGAGAGATGAGAATCAGTGTGAGATTTCTAAGGTCCTGAGGCCAGCGTGTCTGCAACAGAGTAAGGCAAGGCAAGAGTAGCAGGAACTGAAGACAGAAAGATGAAGTAGACTATTTTGATTTAATTCTGTGGAGACAAATAGCTTAGCTAAACAAATGGATGCCAGAATTTAAGAGGAAGGAAAGAAAGAAAGGAGGAAGGAAGGAAGGAAGAAAGGAAGGAAGGAGAGGGAAGGAAGTAAAACAAAGAAAGAAAGGAAAAGGAAGAAAGGAAGAAAAGAAAGAAAGAGAGGGAGGGAGAGAGAAATAAAAGCAAGAAAGAGAGAGAGAGAAAGAGAGAGGGAAAGAAGAAAAGAAAAAGAAAAAAGAAAGAGAGCAAAGTGAGGAGAGAGAAAGGAAGAGAAAGAAGGGGGAAGTAGGTAAGGAGGGTAAGTCTTAAAATATAAAATAAAATTAAAAAATAAAATTAATTAATTAATTAGTTAAATAAAATAAAATAAAATAAAATAAAATAAAATAAAATGTAGACCAGACTTGAAAACCCCCAAACTGACAAACCATCCAAGTCATATAAGCAAAATTAAATGTAGCTTATTGTATGAACAAACAAAACTTAGGTTATTTCTTCCAAATGTTGCCAATAATTATAAAACAACTTACATCATTTTCTTTAAACAGGTATAATATAATCAATTTTAACCAATTTCCTAATGTCTGGAACATCCATACTAATAATTAATCATTGTAAAGGTTAAACACTTTACACATTTTCACCTTATAAGCCATCCTATAATGTTAAGCCTCTGAGCTTCATATCAATTCTGGATTTGAGGGCTCCCGGCTTATGAACCGTTCTTATATGCACAATAGGCTCTTACAAAATACTATTTTCCTGACCTGGTTTTAAAATTTGCTGTTTCGGGATTTTTGACAGAGAGAAGGAAAGGAGGAACGGAGGAAGGGAAGGAAGAAAGCAGGGAGGGAGAGAGGAAGAAAGGAAGCAAAGAAGGAAGGAAGGAAAGGAGGAACAAATGTACTACTTAAAAGTTTTAATATATAGTAAAATAAAATAGTCTCGGGCAAAAATCTCATAAACCCATATTGGATTATATTTTTTGCAACATAATATTAATAAATATAATATCTAAAATAAGTCTATTGTGAGTTTATTTTGTGCCAGTATTGCATTAAACATTTTCTACACTTGTTCTTATTAAGTGTACCTAATGCAAGCAGAGAATCTTTGTGGCATTGTTTTAATACATCCAGAACTTGAAAATAGGTGGATGATGACTATATGTCCATTCAATGTCTCCCTAGAATTGTTGTATAACATGACAAGAGTTCTGTAATTGTCCAGTGTTATATATATTTTATTTTATTTTACTTATTTTGTTTTATTTACTAATTACTATTGATTGAGGATTTAAATACTCTGTAAGGGTAGTTATTGATTTGTATTAGATAGTACTGCAAGCACTTCATGGCAAATAACAACACACATTGATTTTGAGAAGTATATTGGGATATAAGCATGCTAAAAATTTCACCCCAAAGTTTTGTTTATTTTTTATTGCCCAGTAGGGCATCAACCAGTTTTGTATATGATTAGAAATATTATTTCAGTACTCTGTAGTTCTGAATATAAAAGACATACTTTGAATAGAAATACTTCATTTTTTCTTAAATTTCTTTTTTTTTAATATATGAAATTTATTGTCAAATTGGTTTCCATACAACACCCAGTGCTCATCCCAAAAGGTGCCCTCCTCAATACCCATCACCCACTCTCCCCTCCCCCCCCCCCCATCAGCCCTCAGTTTGTTCTCAGTTTTTAAGAGTCTCTTATGCTTTGGCTCTCTCCCACTCTAACCTCTTTTTTTTTTCCTTCCCCTCCCCCATGGGATCCTGTTAAGTTTCTCAGGATCCACCTAAGAGTGAACACATATGGTATCTGTCTTTGTCTGTATGGCTTATTTCACTCAGTATAACACTCTCCAGTTCCATCCACGTTGCTACAAAGGGCCATATTTCATTCTTTCTCATTGCTCACCAAACTCCACACCCGAAAAACAAATAATCCAGTGAAGAAATGGGCAGAAAACATGAATAGACACTTCTCTAAAGAAGACATCCGGATGGCCAACAGGCACATGAAAAGATGCTCAATGTCGCTCCTCATCAGGGAAATACAAATCAAAACCACACTCAGATATCACCTCACACCAGTCAGAATGGCCAAAATGAACAAAACAGGAGACTATAGATGCTGGCGAGGATGTGGAGAAACGGGAACCCTCTTGCACTGTTGGTGGGAATGCAAACTGGTGCAGCCACTCTGGAAAACAGTGTGGAGGTTCCTCAAAAAATTAAAAATAGACCTACCCTATGACCCAGCAGTAGCACTGCTAGGAATTTACCCAAAGGATACAGGAGTACTGATGCATAGGGGCACTTGTACCCCAATGTTTACAGCAGCACTCTCAACAATAGCCAAATTATGGAAAGAGCCTAAATGTCCATCAACTGATGAATGGATAAAGAAATTGTGGTTTATATACACAATGGAGTACTATGTTTCTTACATTTCTTAAAGCAATCTTACCATTCTGCAGGTTTCTTGTCAAGAAGTTGAAGACATTTTGACATGTGTTTATTCTATATTTCTATGAGAATTATGCTTTCAACTTTTTGAAAAGTATACTTTGGAAATTTAAAATGGCGTGCCTCTGGGGCACCTGGGTGGCTCAGTCGGTTAAGCGTCCAACTTTACCTAAGGTCATGATCTCACAGTTCAGGAGTTCAAGCCCTGCATCAGGCTCTGTGCTGACAGCTCAGAGCATGGAGCCTGCTTCAGATCCTGTGACTCCCTCTCTCCCTGACCCTCCTCTACTCACTCTCTGTTTCTCTCTCTCTTTCTCTCTCTCAAAAATAAATAAACATTAAACGATTAAAAATAATAAAAAATAAAATAAAATAAAATAAAATAAAATAAAATAAAATAAAATGGCATGGTTCTGATGAACCCAGGCAAATAGGAGAAACTCTCAAGTGATTGAAGCTGCAAGATAAAGATTCTGGAACTGTTCTTGACTAATGAAAACTATGGACCAAAATTTGGAACAAGTGGGGTCTACAGAAAAAGATAGATAAGATGAAGATGCATAGGGAAGATAGAGACAAAAGGTGGAAAGTCTTGACATTGTTTAAGTACATGAGTCCACTCTTTCCTGAAAGCTATGTCAGATCCCATTCTTGACTTCCATTAGACAGACTAGAATCATTATTTTAAAATGGCTATTTCTCAAGTTCATTTAAGTGGTTTTGTCTGAAATGCAACTCCAAATACAAGAAATTAAAGTATTTCAACTATACCAAATCTCAAAATATATAGCTGACTATCTGGTACACCCAAGAAAGGATTTCCTGAGAGTGGGTTGACAGACACCAGTCTGTTTGCTATTGCTTAGTTTCTCTAAGGCTCATCCTAGTTAACCATAGGAACTGGATATTTAATGTTATTGGTAGAAAATAGCAGGTAACCAGATCATATATATCAAGTATCTGCTCTAAGGACTTGGAAAATATTAGTGAACTAAACTGCTAAAAAATATTTTGCATCAACAAGAAGCTTATATTTTTGTAAAGAGTTGTTCTTCATGAAATATTGTCCTCTTTGGTATGGCCTGCCTGAGAGTAATTAAGAACTTACAGTACAAGCTAACTTTGTAAAAGGAAACCCTTTTGTCTGCCTTCAGATTTACGTGAGAGTGTGTGAGATTTCCAAGATCAAGAAAGACATTATGGGAAATGAGGGGCGTGGGAAGATTCTAACTTTGTAACCAATACAATTGCTATGAATCCTTGCCAAGAGACAAATAATGCATTTGAAGATCGACTAAGTCTCCACACCTATAACTAAGAGAGAGTGCCAAAATAGAGGGCACAAATTAAAAAGCAAGATTTCACAAGATTTCTTGATTTTGGTTACCAGCAAATGGACTCCTTCAAATTAAATTGCCTATCAGCAAACTTTTAAGGATTATAAAGTTTAAAATTAATTGATATAGTTAATATCATTTTTGAATGATTGCTATTCTATGGGAGCATCCTGAATTTACTGAAAGCTTTAATTAAAATATAGACATGATTCATATCTTTGAGGAGCTCATAATTAGGCTATGTAAAGCAGTGAGGAAATAAATACCAGTACAAAGTAGAGAAGAAGGAAAGTCCAGAGGGATGAGTAAAATCATAGATACTGCAACTGCCAAAGGGCCTAGATTTACTCTAAGCCTGAATCTATACACTTGACATTCAGAGTAAAGCCAAATCGCACTTTAATGAGACTATTTTATCATCAGCTTCTGCTTTTCCTCAGTTAAGTAGCTAGCTGGTAAGAGCAGTATGTTAATAATCTACTTTCAAAGCAAACTTTGAAATAGAAAGTCCGAAAAAATATCTCTTCATTCATGCATCATTACATTTATATAGCAGAATATTTTTAATCATGTATATGCTTTCTACTATGAAAGTATTTGTAAATAGTGCTTTAGTGCCTTGTGGAAAGAAGAAACACATAATACATCCAAGAATAAAAATAATAACAAAGGAATAGAATAGGATAAGGAGACCTAATCCATGGACTCTCAGATTTAGAGTGAGAAGGGAATTTAGAGATTGTTTCCCTTATTTTGAAGTTAAAAAAAGACCAGATACATTACTTCCATGCATACAGCCAGGAAATAGAGATATTCCAATGAAAGTGGAAGCCAGAAACACAGAGGAGTCACAGATTTCAGTAGTCTTATAGCTAAAGAAGACACACACAGAAACACACACACTCACATACACACACTCACATACACCCATTCACATACACAGAGATAAACACACACATACACTCACAATCTCCATTCTTTTGTGTTCTTTGTTCTCATTGCTCTTTAACACACAAAAACACCAAATTTCATTGATTCAGTAAGTATGCATTAAGAATTTACCATACACCAGGCACTCTTATAAGCATTAGCAAATTCAGGTCTGCTGAAGTACTTGTCTTCTGAAACAAACAAAACCTGTGTGACCGTGCATTGAGACAAAGATTATGTTAAATCAGGCTTTACCTATACAATAGGACTATGACTCCTAATTCTGGCTAACGTCTAATTCTAAAGGCATAAATATTCCCTACAATAATATGTTCAGAAAATTTCAGTGTATGACAGAAATATATAGCATGACATGCCAAAATTTATTGTAAGAAAGAGTAGATGAGGTTATGATTGCCACAGGATGAGAATCAGAGAAATTGGTGGAGGGATAGTAGTCTCCTGCAGGATCAGGCCATTAGTTCAACACGAAGACATAGAGAATTCAAATACCTTCCAGGCTAACACCAGTGGCCAACAATGTTCTCTCTAAGACTATAGAGTAACACGTGTGGAGAGATTACTGTAAAACAGCCATTTTCCACAACAGCAATTTTTTCCCTAAGTTATAGATTAGGAGGTGTATCTAGTTTAATTAGAGAAATACAAAAAGATGGCAGTAACAATACGAAAGGTCCTAGAAGGCAGAGAAGTGTGTGAGTAAGTCAGAGTTTCTAGATAAAATCTACATAATGGCCAGGTTCTAAATGACATGGAAAACAATTCCTAGGACATAGAGGGCACCTCATGAACTTCTTAAATTAGTGAATAAACGAATGATGTCATCATTCACCATTATAAGTAATACATTACACTCAATCTTTTTTTGAGCATATGTTGCTTTGATACCTACAATATTTGAAGTAATTTGATAGTTTCTATTGATGATACAAAGTAAAATGGACACAACTCTGACCTCAAAGAGTATAAAGTTCATCTAGGGAGCTTATGGTTTATAAGCAGGTGCAATAACTGCAAATAACTGATACGTATAAGATTATTAGAAAGGGGAAATTACTATGGTCAAAAGAAAAAGTGAAAGCTATGATGTGATTATGAACAAGAAGAACAACTGAGACGGAATGGACAGGTATACAGGGGCATCTATGGGATATAGTGTGGGGCTATGGTTGGGCAAAACATAAAGTATAGAAACAATGAGTAGAGTCTGGAAAAAAAAGATTTTACAAGCTACAATAGAGTCAAACTCTGAAGAGTCTTATAAATTATTCTTAATTTTTACTTTAATGATATGAATGATCTGAAAGAGTCTGTGCAGTAGAATCAGATCCAAGTGGTTTTATAAGGTCATTTTGACAATCATTAGTTGGGTAGATATTAAGGCAGAAGCTGGATGCATATAAATCAATTTGATACCTATTACAAAGATTCAGATTAATAAACATTTTAAAAATTATTATTTTTCATGAGCTTCAATGTAAGAGAATGTAATTCCATATAAAATAATACTGTGGTTCACATAAACTGAATATTTTATAGTAAACTCTAAAAAGTCAAATATTGAGTGTTTTAGAAATGTCAGAAGAAGTAATAAAAAATCAATGTAATATTAGTTATCCTACTTTACATTATAGCAAACTCATAACCACTATTGACTAAAAGCTTTGAAAGTTCTTTAAGGAACATTATAATGGGTTTTTCATGGAAAAAAAAGAAGGTCAGTTTCACAGCAAGAGAGGTCTCCATCGAATGATAGGAGAAATTCATGGTTCGCTGCCTTTTTTGTAGGTGCATCTTCTGTTTTTTGCCTGAATTTGGGGCCTATAACAATGGCAGGTGGAGATGGCAAAGGTCAAATTGCTGTGGAGGTGATGAACTAAATCATTATAGAGAAAAAAAATGATAGAAAAAGCATGAGCAGAATTCTCTAGGGAAAGAAATCTTAACATAAAAACTATTTGCAGCTGTCCTCCCAAAACCCAGATTTCTGTTCTCATAATGTTGCAATCAATTCATGATTATCTGCACTAATTGGGGAAGTAGTGGCACATTAATCTCAAATTCATTTGTATGTGGTGACTGACTCAAGGGCACTTGATAATATTCATGGCCTGTTGAGATTCTCCAAGGACCATGTTCTAATGATCTAATACCAGTATTCTAACACCGATTCTTAGGAGGTTTCAAGTGCCCTTGAGAAAACTGTGAAAAGGAGTGAGCAAAACAGAAAAATGAGTATTCTATTTTACTTCATTAAGTGTAGAGAACAGGATAGGCATGACAACATCAACTAAAATACAATTTTCACAGGACTGTCTTGGGACATGCTACCTAGGCAAAGTTGTGAACTCAGTTCTCTAACGGAAACAGCTGCTCTTCTAAAAACTTATAGAAAATAAAATCTAAATCAGCCTACTGTATGTTGAAGCCCTATACAACTATATCAATTCAAAATCTGACTCCAGAGACCAACAAATTCTGCCATTCATCATATTCAGATAAGTTACACTTGCAGTAACTAATCCAAAGACACCTGTCTCCCTCTCCATATACGTACATGTCTACTTTATTTACGAATCAATTTACTGAAATTTCTCTAGTGTTCATTGTTAACCAGTTTTTAAGGAGACATTTCCTTAGCAACTGCCTTGTCAATTGTAGGATTTATTAGTATAAGCAGACTCAAGTAGAAATGTTTTTGGCTTAACCTGGTTTCTTATAGTTGGTCTGTGTTTGTAAACATACAATGTGTAATGTCTGAATATTTGTATTACAGATCCTTCTGCAGCTACCTTGGAACTGAATCCGTGCAATGTTTAGAGTGTGAAGCCCGTTACTTGACCTTTTTCTTACTGTGTCAGTGAAGTACATATTGTCACGTCAGTTCTTGCCAGGAATTTCTCAACAAAATGGATTTTTTCCCCAGTATTTCAATACTGAGTACCCAAAAAAGTCAATTTGCAATTCTGATGAAAGTTATATACCCTAATTTAAAAAAAAATGTGTCAAATGTGCCTAATAATTTGCATGCAGTTTGAGAAAGTTCAGCAATCCTCTAAAACTCTCTCCAAACAGTGAGGTTTTTTGTTTCAGGTTCAAGGCCTTCAATCCCAGGCAATGCTACCCATTAGTTAGTGATGCCCATTGAGAGTGCACTGTTGTATAAGTTTGTCTATCTTCCAGTTTGGGTGATTGGGAAATGAAAACAATCATAGTCATATTCATAATGATAAAAACAACACCAGTACAATCAGTAACTGAAGATTTTATTTAAATTTCTTAATTTAAAACAAGACTTTTGTTTAAAATAACTGGGAGAAATGACAGGGCACCCAGGGGGTTAAGCATCCAACTTTGGCCCAGGTCATGATCTCACAGCAGCTCGTGGGTTTGGTTCTGAGTCGGGCTCTGTGCTGACAACTCAGAGCTTGGAGCCTGCTCTGGATTCTATGTCTCCCTCTCTCTCTCTCTCTGCCCCTCACCTGCTGTGTCTCTGTCTCTGTCTCTCTCAAAAATAAATAAACATTAAAAAAATAAATGAAATAAATAAAAAATAACTAGAAGAAATGAGTCACTTGTTCTTATAAGTGATGATAAAATAGAAAACTACAAGGTTTTTAACAGTTATTTAATCCAAGATTGTAAACGTAGTCTAAATGTTCCCTTAGTATATGAAGTTCTTAATAATGAACCTGTTTTATCTAAAGCAGCACTTAGTCCAGGATGTAGTTCTTTAAAAGCCTCACACTACTTTCCTTCTGAGTTTAAGTACTGCAGGGGCCAAGGGCAGGCTGCACCAAAAAGTGCCACTTTGGCATATTGATTATTTAAAGTAAAGTTACTTAAGAGGCAGCCTATGCAAGAAGGACACTCGGACCCTCCTCTGTCCCCTGAAAACAGAAAATAAATCTCCCATGAGAAAGGTAACTTCCCTGTACCAGGAGGAACAATAAGAAACAATCTTATCACCAAAGATGAGAAATTTAGAGCCAAGAAACCTGTATAAACAACCCTTGTTACTTTATACAAATTTACCACCCCAGGTCAAATTCTGTTTAAGAGTTTCTTATTAATTGAAGCTCCCAAAGTTTTCTTCGTCCTCTATCAATTCCTCACAGATTTATTACCACTTTGTCTAAACATTTAAAAACTACCTGCCTCAGTCATTTGTTTGGGTCTTAATTTCATTATTGGGCTTCCATTTGCATGTAATAAAACTGTTTATTTTTCCCCCTCCTGTTAATTTGTCTTATTTAAATTTAATTCTTAGTCCAGCTGGTAGATCTTGAAGGTAGAGAAGAATTTTTCCTTCCCTTTAGTACTTTATCAATTTTATATAAATTGTCTCTATAATCTATGGGTGGCTTTGTGATACACAGGACAATTTTTAAGTTATTTTAAGAAGTGAACCAGACATTCCCTTTCTGGAAACCTAGAAGAATGGTAAATGTGGATATTTCTCCTTAAGGAAAAACAGTAGTGTCTCTGGTGTTGTAAACACTGACTTGCCTAAGGGGTGGGCAGAGAGATGGAAAAACGGAGTCTTCAAAAAAGTTGGAAGATGACTGAAGGATGGAAACCCACTGTGGGAAGGACAAGGGGGAATGTTTTGCAGGTTGGTGGGATCCTCACTCTGAGTAGGTGACATTAAAAGTAGTGGGATGTGGAGGCCAAGAGCTTATTCTTCCGCCTGGGGCACTGCTATGTCTTCTGTGTTCTTTCCCCACAAAACATTTGAAATCAAAGTATTTGCCTGCTGATTTTGGAATATTTTTTTAACCATTGCCTTCTTTGTGAAAACCTAATCACATATCTATTTTAATGTGAATTCGAAAAACATGGGCATTCCATTCTTAGTAATGACCCAAAGTTCATTTTACCATATGTAAAAATAGAGTGCTCACTGGGATTATCCCAGCACTCATGTATACCTTCCTCTATTTCTTTGATGATGACTTACTTTCTTCACCCATCTTCAGCACACTTGTCAAGGCTGTATCTTTGGTTTTCTTCTCTTTCTCCCTTTTTCCCATATGTGGTGCAGAAGAAGAAAGAAAGAAAGAAAGAAAGAAAGAAAGAGAGAAAGGGAGGGAGAGAAAGGGAGGGAGAGAGACAGAGAAAGGGAGGGAGGGAGGGAGAGAGAGAAAGGGAGGGAGGGAGGGAGAGACAGAGAGAGAGAGACAGAAAGAACAAAAAACTATTGACTCTATTTTCTCAAAAAAAATTGATATATTTCCCTCTTGGTGATCTTCACTATCTATTATAAGCATTCATTGCCTCTCCATCAGACCAACACACTAGCCCTCCACTGGTGCCCAAAGATAGGCACAGAACAAATTCCAAAGGATAGTTTTGGCTTTGAAATATTTGTGTTGTCCATCTTCTTGATAACCCCCAAATGTCCTTCTCAGAACATGTGTTTTCATACCTTTGCTTTTACTGATGCCCAATCTCCCCTCTCTATCTTATTTTTTTTTCTTCCATGACCAATTTTTTCTTGACCACTCCTTTCATTATCTCACCCATGATAGGTCAGAGTATTTACTATCTTCTCAGGCTCCACAGGACTATATTTAATTTTCTATTTCTATTTTTGTTTGCATTGAATTTTCTTAGAATTCTTTGAAAAGGCTTTCCTTTTTGAAAAGGTTGTCATTTTAACAATGTTTAAATTTGTGCCATTTAATTTGCATTCACGTTTCTCCACTGTTTCATGCTATTCTCATTTCCAACTTACTACTTTCCATCTCACTCTTGGTCATCTTTTTCCCTCTCAGAATAGTTCAGAAATCACTCACTTCTAATTTTGTTTTTCCCTGATGTTTGAGGAAGGAAATTTCCATTGTAGGGAGGATGAATATGGTTAAATGGTTTTGTGATCAGATAGAGTTGGATTTTTGCATTCAATGCTGCCTAACTATGTGGACTTAAGTTACTATTTTCATCAAAATTGCCTTGTTTATGATAGTTACTATAGTGCTTATCATTCAGGATTTTTTTAAGTTAAATGTATTCGTGTATATTAATTGTTCAGCCAGTAAAATACATTAAAATATGTCACTTCCCTTCTTCCTCTTGCTTATGTCTCAGCACAAGTAAAGAAATGGGTAAACTTAATTATAAACCACATAGAGCAAAATTCCCACCCTGGGCTTTCATTATAACATTAAGAATATTCTTTATGATTCATACTTAATGATATTAATATCCCAAGTGCCTTGCTTGTGAAAAACAAGGCAGTACAGTGGAAGAAACCTGAGTTCCAATCCCAGCTGTGTTGTATGACTCTGGGCAAGTTAATTAACTGTCTGAGTTTCAGTTTACATATCTGTGAAAGCTCAGTGTAATAATACTTACCCCTCAAAGGATTGTTTGAGGATTAAATAAGTATGAGTTTGATGCATAGTTATACTTATGCATGTTGTCAAATAACAAAAATTCAACTGAGTACATGTTAAAGATTTAATGGCATTATTAAATGATTCATGAATCAGGCAGTGCCCCATATAGCAGTTAGAGGGGAGCTCTGGGGACTTGTCCAAAATGATAGGTTCTTAGAGAAGGAGGGTAGAGCAAGAAATTTATTAGCATAAAAAAAGGATTGTTCTAGTCATAGCCCCTAGGAAAAGCAAGAGGTGTTATCATACAAGTTACCTCATCTTCCACTGGGGGATGAAGAGAGCCCATGTGGCAGACTCTAGCACTGATCTGAAAGTTCCTGACTGACTTGTCAAGATTTCATTTCTGGGGGAAGTTGAAACTTCAGTTAGATTATGTATTAAGCCTCAGTGTGGGAACTTGGTCTAAATGATGTTACTTTAGGGCTTCAGTTTTCTTTAACAATGTATAGATGATGATTCTCAACAGAAATAGTCCTATTGTTTACCTGTTTCATAAATTGGATAACATGTCTTCCAGAAATGACATGAAATATTATAGAACAATCAAGTCACTCCTAGTAGGAAGCTCTAGAAAATATGTCCCTCTATAATGTGCTCCTCTTGTCAGAATAAAAAACAAACAAACACACAAGCAAAGACTTAGCAGAGTCAGTATTTTGCAATCTTACACACTTTATTTTACCTGTCTCTCTGCTCCTCCCCTGCTCATGCTCTGTCTCTCTCTGTCTCAAAAACAAAAATAAAAACATTAAAAACTTAAAAAAAAGAGCTACTGACTGTAGCATTCATGCTGTGCCGCCATTTTGAACCCACAACCTATACCTGCTATCACTGGTTATCAAGGTAGTAGGGATAAGCACATCATCCATCTACCAGTCGGGCCATCCATGTATTCATCCATTCATTTGACACTTAAAATTGAAATAAATTACTTGCCACCAGGATTTCAGGGCCTATCAAGGAAGACTAACAACGAAAAGTTGAATGTGGTTAACTTGGGGGTATAGGGTTAGGGGAAAGGGCTCATACTGACCTCATATAGTACCCAGTATCAAAGTCAAACCTTCCATTTCATGTACTAATTCAGTAAGTGAATCAAGAAGGAAAGAAAATTCTGAAACACAGTTTTTTTGTTTTTGTTTTCTATGTTTATTTTCTTAGAAGAAGGATGCAAATTATAATTGCTCCATTACTTAAAGACTTATTTTATTATGAGATGTTTATCCCTGATCTAAATTGACTGTGAGATACTTGGGCGGGGTGTGGGTGGAAAGAAGACAAATAAATTTGGTAAAGCTATACTGAAATGCAGTACAAGTTTTAAAGTCAATGTCAGCACAAATCCACATTCTATAACTCAGAATAATCCTTACTTAGCAAAAAGAGTAATAGGACAGAGGTGCAACAATTTTCATCTAAAAATTTATCACAGCTATTTATTGTTGAGCCCCACCACTGCCCCCATTGCATTTGGCATCCAGAGTTACTTATTCCTGGTCAGTAGTAGCCCAGATAGGCTATAAATCAGGCTCTCTTCCCTGACCTCTGTTGATACCACTGAAAGAATAATTAGCACCTGCACCACAGGCTCAGATTCCAACTTTGCTGCCTGTTTATGCATCATTTCAAGTAAAAAACAAACTACTTGTGCTGCCTCCTCTGACCACCTGCCACCTTGTTCTTTCTTCTGTTCTCTAAACATAACCTTCAGGAGTAGTCTGAGGGGTAACAGACAACCTAACAGCTTTTCCGAATGGCACAGTTCATGTGCCTGTTCATTTGAATGCTAAGTGCCCATTATGTGCTTCTTTGTCCTAATGCCTACCTGCTAAATATTTCTGCCGGTTTTCATATTCTTGCTATTAACAATCACCAGTGTTGCCAAGTCATTTAAATATCTGAGGTGAATATACGGTTCAAATACACTTGCGACAAACATAAAAATGCTTAATTCGTTCCCGTGACTCCAAGTCTGAAGTAAATAATTTCTGCATTGCTCCTGTCTGACACCTGCAGCAAACATTCAAATCTTTCGCTTGCTTCAGTTTCTGATTCCACTTCCCTGAAATATTTAACTTGTCTGTGTTTACCAATCTGTTGCCATTAATAATTCAAATTAACCTCAACTAATTTACATTATATGAAAATAATAATATACACCTTTTTGTAATGCATGCCAGGTTAATAAAAAGTATTTTGGCATACATATCCAATACTCTATAGAATACTCACAGAATCAGAGAATCAGAGACCTTTCAAGAATCTTGGATATGATCTCGTCTTAACTGCCACATAAAGAAATCAAGACCTAGTAAGGTTACATAACACAGACCCTCAGTGAAAGAACTACACTTCCAGATTTTCTGACCTCATAATCAGGAATAGTTTCATTAAACTTAATTTTCAAAGCGTGTTTTAATAAAATGAAAATGACTGCCCAACAATGGCCGAGCTGATGTATGGAACTACAATAAAATTAGTTATTTTTGAATTAAAATAACTTATTAAATTTTAAAGCTGTACTTGTTCAAAATCATAAGTTTATGCTTCAGCTGTTGTCTATGTTCATTTGTTAAAGAAGCTCTTATAGGACTATCGTAATTTATTCATTCTGCTTTAATGATGCCATTTTCTACACTTTTAATTTGACAACAGTATTCACTTGTCTTTTCGGAGCATCACAGACAGCTGCAGAAGAGAGATCCAACTGCATATTGGCAGGAGCCCACAGACATAGAGGGCTGTTTGGGGTACAATTGCAGTTTAATTTAGGTTGATGAGAAAACACACCAGAGTTTGCTTGTCAGGAATTTGGCCACATCTTTTGCTGAATATTTATGTGTTTCTAAATTTCTACAATTCTTAAAAAATGCATTTTTTTTTGGTCTATTTAACAGTCTGTATATGGGAGACCTTAGAGTTTTCTCATAGCTCTTATAGATTTTAGGTTCTAAAATTATTTAGTATAAGCAGAAATTTCACAGATGAGAAAACAGATCCTGAGAGTTTAAGAGATTTTCTCAAAATCACCCAGCTAGTTTATGGCCAAGCTGAATTTCAGGATTCCCAGTTTATGACCACCCGTCCATGGTTTGTCGGTGGGCACTAGTAAGCAAGCATCATGTATGAAAATGGTGTGTTCTTAATACAATTCCCAGCTAAAATAATGCAAAAGTCATGACTTCTCCTTCCCTCGAACTCCATCACCTCACCTAAATTACCATTGTGCCCTCATGATAACTGAATAGCCATGCAATAGTTTTCTGTTCTATTTTGTTTAACTGTGCTTAGTTGTCTGCATTTATCTTGGGGTCTCAGAATTAGACTGTGTCTGAGAATCGTCTTGTACTACTTCCCTGTACTTTGTAACTCTACACATCCATCCTTCCACTCTCTCCTTGAACATTTTCAGTAGCAGGAAACTTTGTGAGACAAATTTTACTTGATTAGGCAACTCTAAGAGACTCAGTGATTATTTTATCCAAGTTAGTATTTAATTTAGTGTACCACGGGCAAAATGAGGAGCAATAAATCACAGTTGGTGACATCAGTAGTTCAGATTCCAGAGGACAAAAACAATGCTTGTATGCACATAAGCATAATGCAAACAAAAAATGATGAGTTGGGTAAAACATCTAGAAGAAGTAACTAACATTCTTGACTCGTTTCTCTGTGTCAGACACTGTCCACGTAAGAGTGCAAAGTGCTCGGAGAGGCAGAGACTGTCATCATCTACCTAGCATTCATGAAGAAATCAGAGCTTGGAATGTCAAACGCTATCTCAAAGCCACATAGTGATTTAGTGTTGGAACTGGAGATTAAACCAAAGTCTGTTTCTGACCAACACTTTCACACTATGATATTTTGGCAATCTTCAGGGAATAGGAAGATTAGTAGAGTTAGAGGCAGGATGAAAAAAATCATGAGAGAATAAAATGGACAAAAGCCACCCGAAAGAAACCTTAGATCATCAACGACGAAAGTGTTTCCATTTCAAGAAAGATGACTGTGAGGGGATAAGATAAAATATGTGGACTGCAGTCAGATTACAGCGAACCCGGGAACCCAGCAGATGATGTGTGGATTGAGGACCTATCGAAATTTTTAAGCAAAAAAAAAATGACATAATCAGAGAGAACTTCAGGGACGTTAATTTCGGAAAAATTTTAGAAAATGTTCGATGAAGTAGAGCTGTAGAGGCACATAGGCTCAGTGGTGTCAGGAAGAATGAAAGTATTTTGTCGCTTGTTTTTTACCACGAGCCGGCGTATTTTTCCATACATTTTGTATATTCTTGATTATATTTCTACCTTCTGGAGTGACAGAGAATACATGCTCTTATATATTCTTTTTTACAACTTAATATGAAGTTACAAGAAAAAAAATGTATATCTTAATGTATTCGAGTCACCAAATATAAAAATTGTCTAATGCTCTACTTGCTAAGTATTCTATTCTAGAAACCTAGTTTACAAATGAATATGTGCTTCCAGGTCCCTTTAAAATATACAAGTGCTATTTACACCAATTGCACCTAGACAGCAACCATATATCAGATTTATTAATGTTTTCAGATTTATACAAATGTGTTAGAAAAAATTCCTGAATGTGTAATGCACAGTAATACACGTTTGCATTTTATTAAGTGATTTATGAGAAAGATAAATGGAGTGTTTATGGTCTGACAAAGGGAGTACAGAAAAATTATTTTTATGAGGTCCAGCACTATAGTGATGTATATAGTGAAGTATATAGAAATTGATTATACCAACTATTAGAGAACTTATAACTTTAAAATAAACATAAACATTTATCCTCAACCTGTATACTGATACTCCTTGTCTTTAAGTAACAAAACAGAAACAACAAAAACAGTGCTTGTATTTTGACTTCTTTTATGCATACGTATTTATATTTCACATGAAAAGTGGATGCTAAGACAATCCTTCTGTTAAAAAATTGATCCATTTTAAATATATTCAGGATTAATGTCAACATCCCTACAAATGCACACACAATATGAACTATTAATTTCAATGTATTCCAAGGAAAGACTAATGGATATATGCCAAAATGTAACTACAAGAATGTCTACTATGCCTTTGTTTATATTAATGTGAGGATTCATTAAATAAATAATGTCCCAACAATTTAAAAATTGTTTTTGTGAATGTGTATGTAATAGACAGAAATGTTAAATTATTTAAGTAAAAAATCCAGGCTGAAAGGCAATGAATAGGGAATGATAAATTATATGTATATCTAGTATATATAATATATTAAAACAGCTTTCACTGGGCAATAATTTCATAGGTTTTTATGTTTTTATCTATTTAGCAAATTTCCTGCATTAGGACAGATTGAAAATGGCATCTTTTAATAGTTTTTTGTGAGCTGCAGTCTTTTTAGTCTCCATACTTTGAGCTATTCATTTCACTGCAGTTTTCTTCATTCATGCATTTGATTATGGCTTCCATCCCAAATTTTCTGTTTCCACAGGACAACATATAATTCTCAGCTCAGATATTTTTTCCCTCCAGATATACTTACTAGCTTCTCATTGGTTATTTTTATTCATTCTTAAGCAATCTTAAGAAATAAATTTCACTTCCAAACTAATCACTCAATATTCTACATTGGTTACTCATCTTTATACTGCCATGATATTTGTATTTTTCATTTCTTTTCAGTCATCCATTTCACACATAATATCTTAGTAGTATTTTTTCATCTCAATGTATATCTTCTTCATAGTATTTGTTTCTCTCTCATGATGGGTCTTCTAAACATTATTGAGGAGGCTAATAAATTTCTGAATCATTATTGAAGCCTTAATAAATAGCTTTTAGAGGGCTATGTGATCTTACTGTAAGCCCTCAAGGTTATATTTCCATTATTGTGTGTTCAGTATAGTTTGCTGACTGCTCTGCTTATTAACAAAAGAGGAATCTGTACAGGACTCGTTCTGAGTCCTTTTCCAGGTGAGTCCTGATTAAGTCTCCTTCACATACACAGACTATAAACCCATTGAAGTGCACAACTCCCAGCTTTATTTCTAGACTCTAGTGAGTGTTCTTGGACCAAGATTATCCGAACAGTACAGTGTAGTTGCTAAGAGTATGGATTTTGAAACCAGAGCTTGAGTGTATTTGCTAGCTATTTGAACTTGGACAAGTTACTTAAACCTTTGGTGACTCAATCTCCTCATTAAATATTAAAATAACATAACACTTTATTGGTTGTTAAGAAAGTTAGCTAAGTTAATGTGCATAAGGTGCTTAAAATAAAACTTCTTACATGGGAAGTTTTACAGAAGTGTTGGCTACTATTCTTATGCTTTTCCCCATACCACCATTCATTGACTCTCTAAAACTAATTGGAGAAAAAATGAGAAGAATGGTTTCTTTACTTGGACTCCTTTACTTTACTTTACTTGGACTTTACTTGTCTCCTCTTTACTTTACTTTACTTTACTTGGACTCCTCTGACTTCTGCCCCAACTTATAGCATATGATTGTGAGTATGAAGCCTTGGGAGAAGTGACTTACTCCCAGGCCACTTCACCCAATCTTCCATCCACTGTGCTGTCTTGTCCAAGTGCATTTTGTATCTATTTCCAGGCAATTATTCAGAGATATCAATGGGGATAATGATGGTGGTTTGAAGACAAAACACTCTGAGTAACTTAAAATGAAGCTTATGGAGGCACCTGGGTGGCACAGCTGGTTAAACATACTACTTTGGCTCAGGTCATGATCTCACGTTTTGTGAGTTCAAGTCCCACATTGGGCTCCAAGCTGATGGTGACAAGATTCTCTCTCTCTCTCTCTTTCTCCCCATGTGTCTCTGCTCCTTCTGTGCTCTCTCTCAAAAATACATAAATAAACCTAAAAAAGGAAGTTTAAAAAACACAGTTTATGCACTACAGGAATGCTATAGGTTTTTTGATATTCATTTCTCCTTTTTATTATTTTGAGCCAAAGATAAGACATGAGGAAGAAGTGAATCCATTTATTATTTTTCAAGAAACAGAAATGCTAATTTTTGTCCTTACTATATGTGATATGATTTGTATTTTTATGGTTGTTGAGTATTGAAACCAAGATCATCATAGTTGTCATTAGTAGAAACGTTTCCTAAATTTTATTAATAGGTTGAATTTCATATATAGTTTTGGGTTGCATTGTTTTTTTCTTAATTTTTAAGTTTTTATGTAGATTTGAATGGTAATTTGGAAGAGCTAATAGCAAGTGTTGTTAGACTCGACTTTAACCAAGATTACTTGTAAAGGATAGTCCCTTATGCAAGGATTTGGAATGCCAGTTTTTGTTTTGTTTTGTTTTATTTTCCTGAAGAGCCAAGAGTAATAGGAGGAAGTGCAAATGATTTATAGTGCTAACCATTTAACACTCCCTGGGAAGATAGCAATTCTGATGCTTATTAGCTTTTCTGCCAAGAGGCCATTAATATACCCAGTACGAATTTCATAATGAACTAGATAAAATTATGAATAGGTAGGTAAGTAGATATATAGATGATAGATAGATAGATAGATGATAATAGATATAGATAAACATCCCTTCAGCTGAACCCCAGTTGATGAAATTAGTGACTAAATGAAGAAGATGGCTGGACTGGGGGAGAGGACTCTCGTGTTTCTAGTTTGAGCAGCTGAGTCCTATGTTGCCATTTAATGGGATAACAAATCATAAAGAAGGCACAGAAGTTTGGGAATTGATAGTAAGTCAATTTGGGGAAATAGTGAATTTAATATGCCAATCAGGCATCATATGGAAATTGCTAGTAAATTATTGGAAAGAAGGTGAGGAGTATGGCCATATTAATTCATAATTTACTGAATAAATATTTAATGTGACATACAGTGTGACAGATACTGAACCAAGGTCTGTGCTATGACAACGGATAAGATGAAATCCACTCTCTGTATTTTGCTGGAGACTGACAATTTAGCAACATAAGCCAAAACAAACTCCACAGGCTATCACTGATAAAAATAACAACTTAGGTTCTGTTCATTGTTTGTTTTTGTTGTTGTTTTGTTCTGCTTTGTCTATTATTAAACCAACACAGAACATACAAGAGTTCATAAAAGGATGTGTGACAGAAAGTGACCATCAAAGCCTCCCTGTTCCTTACAGAAATGAGCTCAAAGTTCTAAGTGTGTGAATAAGGAGTAAGAAATCTTCTAGGTAGAGCAGCCCCAAACTGAGGACTGTCTCTTATACCCCTTTAGACGGACAGTCTATCTAAGGAAATTCTTGCTGTACCACAATTACACATTAACATTCCATTTCTTTAACATGTCGCTTTCTACTTGAGTTTTCAATAGAAAGGCCTGGGTGGTCCAATCACATATGTGCAATAGGTCATTGCATTACTGTAGAGTATATGCTTCACACAGAAGAGTACAGACGACTACAATCTAGGGCCTGGATCCCTAACCCAATTTCAATGGGGGAGAAGCCATAATAACTTACCTCAGGAATGTCTCAAAGATATAAAAAGCTATCTTACTCTGGAGGAATTATATTCTAGGAAAAAGAAATAGCATTCACAACGCCTAGAATAAAGGAAATATACAGAGCAAATTAGGAAACTGCAAAATATGTCTATACTCTGGTCTTCCCTTCCTTGAATTTAGGGGGGTAGATAATATTTTTAAAAAAAAGATAGAGGCAGGGGGAATGAGCAGGGCAGAGGTACAGAGGCAGAGAGAGAGAATCTCAAGCAGACTCCACACCCAGTGCAGAGCCTGACATGGGGGGGGGGGGGGGGTTGATCTCACAACCATGAGATTGAAATCAAGAGTCAGGCCGTTTAATCGAATGAGCCACCCAGGTGGCCCTGGGGGTAGACAACTTTAAAGGTATATCTTAAGCATTATAATCTCTGAAGCAAAATTAATTATTTTGATAATTGAACTCATTAAAAAACAATTCCAATGTTGAAAAACTAGCCATGAATAATAATTATTATAGACTGTGATATACTTTAGTTTAGAGTTAAGTTTCTAGTTATTTATTACATGTTTTTTTCTATGCCTCCCTAGAATTAAGCAAACTTTTAGTATATCCACAAGAACATTAGCATTTCATATGGAATATTTTTCCCTTTTGCAATAATCATAATTATAGGCACTCAATCCTTAACACCCTTTCCTCCCAAATCTCTTATACATCACTATAAAGAAAAACGTCATGTAAAAGGACTTTAGTCTCTATTTATGATATGACAAAACTGAAGTTCTGATAAGTGAATTCACCTTCAAAGGTAACACAGCGGCAGAGCCAGAGTTTGAACCCATGCCCCTGCCCAGTGTCCATACCAGCTTTCCAGAACTGTAGAGGGAGTAAGATTATACAACCACCTCTGAGCATATTTGATATCCTTTGCGTTTAACATTGGAAATATTTCAGTATTCTATATAAAGATGCTATGCCTGGTAGTTGAAAGGGACTTTATGAAGAATAGCCCACAAACATGCTGGCAATATTATGCCAGTTAACCTTGCCTCATTTTCAGTCCTTCTGATCCAGCTGACAATACATGATTCCTTATACCTGACCAAAATGCGATTTTATCCATTAAATGCACATTCCTGTAGTAATTAGGTACAAAATAAACTTCTGTAATAAGTAAATTGAACTGTAAAGCATAGTCTCAAACAAAATAGAAGTTTATTTCTTCTATAACATTCTAAGGTTAGGTGTGCAGACCAAGATAGGGAGACAACTTAGTTTCTTCGATTGTTTTTTTCAGGAATGAAGTTTAATTCCGTCATCTTCTAGTGTGTTGTCCTTATTTATAAGACCCTTGTTAGTCCCACTTCACCTTTGTGTTTCTATGCCAGGTAGTAAGTAGTAGGTGGGTAGGGACTAAGTGAAGAAGTAAAGAAAGAATATTTCACCTTAAGCAAATGTATCAGTAAAGGTTTATCCAGAGAAGCAAAATGAATACAACACATGTATATACACATAAATACATATACATATATAACTTATAACATATTATATGTTTTACTATATATATGACATATTTAACTTATTGAAAGGAATTTGTTTATGCAATTATGGAGGTTGGCTAAGCAAGTACAAAATCCACCAGGAAAATAATATAGGCAGAATGGAACTCCATGGGTATGAGCTGAAGCTGAACTTCATTTTGTCATTTCTTCTCTTCATTCTCCTACTCTTCCTTCTCCTCTCTCCTTTTTCTTCTTCCTTTCTGTCTCATCTCTCTTGCTCTCTCACTATTTCTCTCCCTCTCATCTGGGAAGACTAAGCTCTGCTTCAAGGCCTCCCAACTGATTAAGTGGGAGTGGAGGGAAGTGCCTGCCTAAAGATGACATATCAGTTGGTATTCCCTAGACATACTTTATTTCATATATTTCATGTTAGGTTATTATATTTGAATATATGGAAACCCTAGAGTAACAGACCAATTTCTTGGATTAGGAAACTAATTCTCCACCCCTGACACCTACTAGCAAGATAAGTATAGAAGGCCTTTGATATAGTTTACAAACCATCAGAAACAATCCTCATCAATTTTTACTGTCCTTTTTCTGATAAAATTTGACATAACTTGTTCTCATATCAGAGGACTCAAGACCCCAACAAAACTACTGGCATGAGTCAAATATTTAATCTGATAGGTAGCATAGTGGGCCAGACACTTCTATCAGAATATCTACTACCTATGTCATACTACTGATTTTCATTTGTGTACCTATTCCTTTTATTCTTTTCTTCCTCCCTACCTTCCTCTTGCTTTGTGCAACCCTTCTCATTTTCTCCCTCCCTGTGAATATTTATGCCTTCATGGTAACCTCAAAGGAACTGTAGCCTTAATGTTTGTTGTACTTCCCTATTTTAAGTAGGTGATTTTGCATCTCATAACCACCATCTCAAATACTCTTATTATTTCTTTTCCTTTTTATCAATGCAACTACTGGTTAACAAAGGGGCTGTATCTGTCCTATCAACACACTTCAGTGAGGCTATTTTAGCACCGCATGTGAGATGGCAGCACTTCCAGAGACTAGCACGGGTGGAACTTTGCTGAGACATTATCATGCCATGTCCACTGAGACTGAAGAACTCTCCAGAAACACCAAAGGGAGAAAATTAGACATGAACTAAGAGCCCAAAGAATTGTGTTACTTAAGGGCCATTAAATGACTTGGAAAAGTAATTATGAAAAAGGATGAGATGATTCTAGGGCAAGAGGTCAACTTGCCTCTGATTTTTACTCCTATTAATATGGAAAAAAAACTTTTTATGTGAAATAAAGTTCCCCAGGCAACTCTATTAAGTTTCTTATTATATATTTACTAATTAAAAGCCTTTTGTAACCTTTAAATGATGAATTACCAGTAAATATCTCCATAATATTCACATACCTGACATAATTTCTTTTACAGCAAAAGGAAGCCACATGACATTATTTATTAAGAAGAGAAATTGAGTTCTTCATAAAGTACTGGGAATACATTCCTCTGGCATAGTCTAAACACAGATCTTTGAAAACACTCAATTAATAATGTGTTGAGATATATCTGTGCTCTACCCACTAATCACAGGATGAAAATATACATTCTTCTGTTTTTTTTTCATTTTTAATGTTAATCTCAAAACGTAAATTTTCCCCTACAGAGAACATCAAACGACAAATTCCCTTAGTGGCATTTTACAATTAATTTTAATATCCGTGAACTAAGCACATAAATTCTTCTAGTCATAGCATATGCAAATGTATTTCTGCATATCTTTGAAGTAGCTGTTATTAAATGCAGATACCATCTCTGCTTGGGGCTAAGCATTAAAATAGTTTTTATAAAATAACAAAAGATGCTGTATTTTATTTTCTAGATGGTTTATTTTATTCAATACATCTCTTTAGACAGGAAGCACAAAAATGCTGTAACTCAAATTCCATAACATATACTCATGAAATGTGAGTAATCTTAATATAAATAAAGGTTTTAAAATTATTAAGGTCCATATCCTCCATCTAGAGAAGAAAGACATTATAAAGAGGAAAACCTGGACAAATTCATCTCAAACAAAAATTCTACTCAGGAAATTTAAATTAGAAATGTGATAAAATTAATTATCCCAAGTGATGAAAGCCTGCAATATTTTCTGTATCTGTCTCCATATTTTGGTAAATTCCCCTTATATTGGTCAGGGCTCTTCAACAAAACATAACCAAAATAAGATATATACATATACATTATACATATTATAATATATACTTATATAATACATTAGATTATATAAAATATTTATATATTTATAATATATATAATATGCATATCCTTATATGTATAAAATAACAAATTTGCTCCCACACTTATGGGGGCTGCCAAGTGGGCTGGGCAGGCTGGAGACTCAGGAAGAACTGTTGTTGGAAGGTCATGAGGTAGAAAGAGTCAATGTTGCAGATGAATTCTGAATTCAGTCTGCTGGAAAATTCTCTGTTACTTGGGGGAGGGGAAGGCTTTTTGTTCAAGTCAGACTTTCAACTGATTAGATGAGGCCCACTCACATTATAGAGGATAAAATCTACTTTACCAATTAAAATGTTAATTCCATCCAGAAACACCCTTGTAGAAACACCCAGAATAATTTGACCAAATCTCTGGGCACCCTACGGACCAAAGAAGTGGACACATAATATAAATTATCACCCCCTCTCAATCATTTAAGACGAAAATTCTTGTGTATGTATAGCAAGTTGAAAATTGAGCAGGTTTTGACATCAAAATATCCATTGGAATAGAAGGAAATAGTCTAATATGTAAGCCTGATACATTCGATAAAGTAAATAAAAAAATATTTATCTAACCAAACTTTAGAGAAACAAATATTAATTTTATTCTATTTATTTTTTTAAGCAGGCTCCATGCCCAACTAGGGTTTGAACTCACAACCTTGAGATCAACAGTCACGTACTCTACTGACTGAGCCAGCCAGGTGCTCTCAAAAATTAATTTTATTTTTAAAAATTTTTTTAAATTTAAATTCAGGTTAGTTAACATACAATGTAGTCTTGGCTTCAGGAGTAGAACCCAGTGATTCATCTCTTACATATGACACCCAGTGCTTATTCCAAAATATTCCCTCATTAATGTACATCATCCATTTAACCCATCCCCTCACTCACCTTCCAAACATTATTTTTTTTTTTAACGTTTATTCATTTTTGAGACAGAGAGAGACAGAGCATGAATGGGGGAAGGTCAGAGAGAGAGGGAGACACAGAACCCGAAACAGGCTCCAGGCTCCGAGCTGTCAGCACAGAGCCGGATGCGGGGCTCAAACTCACGGACCGCGAGATCATGACCTGAACCGAAGTTGGACGCCCAACCGACTGAGCCACCCAGGCGCCCCCCAAAAAATTAATTTTAAATTGAAAATCTCATACCATACTCAATGCACAGAAGGGACTAAGAATTTGGCAGTAAAACAACAGTGTTTTTCAAATGAGAAGTGACTGTCATTATTACTGAAGAGTATTCAGGAAGTCATGAAATTTAAACCTGGGGCATTGAGTTAACCCCAACGGTAAAAATTGTAGGTTTGGTTATTTTTGCTCTAGGCAAAGAGCTTTAAGATGATAAGAGAAATACTATTGATAATATTTGAACAAACTATATATAGAATGGAGGAAGAAAATACTTATGAAATTGTAAAAGTGACTTAGCGTCTAAAATTTCCAAAATTCTAGAGTTTATTATTAAATAGATGAATTTAGGGCACCCTGGAAGTTGTTTAAGTAGTAATTGAATCCACTCTCTTTTTTAAAGAGTTAATAGGGGTGCCTGGGTGGCTCAGTCAGTTAAACCTCTGACTTCTGCGCAAGTCATGATCTCATGGTTCATGGGATCGAGCCCGGTGTCCGGTGTCGGGCTCTGTGCTGACAGCTCAAAGCCTGGAGCCTGCTTCAGATTCTGTGTCTCCCTCTCTCTCTACTCTGTCTCTCTGTCTCAAAATTAAATAATAAGCATTAAATTTTTTCAAAGAATTAATAAATTTGTATATCAAGATAACGATATAAGTAAATTTCTACAAAGAATAGGGCAATAGTGTGTTAGTCAAGTTGGGATTCAACTGAACAAATATTTTGGTGCTTCAGTTTCAACTCAGAGTAAACTTTGTTAGGGTTATGATGGCTTTCACCCTATCTCTGTCCTATTTAGAATTTTTCTGATGAATAGAATGCAGTTGTGGGGGAAATATATAGTATAGAGGCAGTTTCCAAAAGGGTGGAAAGTTTAGGTAATAAGTTGTGATTTTTAAAAAGTTGACAAAGATTTCAAAATTATAGCAGAAGTTTTATTATGGAACAAAACTAGGGATATTTAACAGGTGTAATGGGTTCTTATATTTTGGTTTTAGAAAGCAAAATTTCTTCAATACTCATGGCTGAGATTGTGTTGAAAAAAGTTCAGGAAGAGCCTTCCATTTCTGGCTGTATGACAGACTTTAATCCTAAAAACAAAACAAAAAAAAAATCTCATCACTAAAAAGTGGTTAAAATAACGGCTAAATGTTTTTAACATATTTTTATTTTCAAGATTATAAGGCAAAAAATTTATTTCCTCAGGAGCCAGACCCAATTTTCCTCAAATAGCTTTATTAAGGTATAACTGACATTTCAATAAATTGTACATATTTAAAGTGTATGATTTGACAACGTTTGACAAATGTATACACCACCAAAAAAAAACCACATTAAAAAAATGGATTTATCTATTTCCTCAAAAGTTTCCCTGTGACCCTTTTCTAGTCCCTTCTTTATATCTGTCCCACACCACCCTTCTCAGGCAACCACTACAGATTAGTTCTCATTTCCTAGAATTCTAATATATATCAAAACATATAATATGGTCATTTTATTCCATATTGAACCAGAAGCAAAATTTGATGCAGAACTTTTTAATGGATTAACTGAGGTGACAAAAGACAGAAAAGTGAAAAGTCAGAATGAAGACATCTGCATAAAACTGGGGCTGCCTAAATGTACATCCTCTGTGGAAGGGTAAAGAAGAAAAAAAAATATTATCCCAAAGGGGAACACTATGGAAATTTGCTTCTACAGGTATTGCCTCGCAGATGAAAGGGAAATAATTAGAACTGAGATTGTGTTTCCATCACCTAAAATTTATGGTTCAAAATAATCCAAGCTAAGAATTTAGTCTAAAATGATCATCTGCTGGTAGGGATTTCAGATGCTTGGAAGAAATATAAGCAAATTCTCTCAGAAGGAGCATAAGTTTCAGTTCATGATATGTGAGAAGCCAACAACTGCAAGACTAGATTATATTAGCAAAGGTTTTATTTGAGAAACCACCTGTGAAATATAAAAGGCTTAGGAGAAGCGGTTGGGAGGAGTTTTCAAATTGTGATACAGGTCTGGCACCTGTGTAATGTAGAGTGAGAAAAGAAGATTGGGTGGAAAGACTGCAACATAATCAAATAGCCAGTTCATATCTGGTTGGTGTCATCAGTGAGTAGTGCTATATGAGGGGCTACCATTGGTCTCTACTGCTGGCAGTCTGATGTTGTGAACAAGACCTGGCTTCTTAGTGGCATATGGATCATCACATAGATCAAAAGAAATGAATAGAGAAGTCAGAGATAAATTCAGAAATATATAGAAACTTGTTATATAACAAGGCAGTATTTATGATCAGTAGTAAAGAAAGGTATTAAAAGGAAACACTAACTCAAAAAGATATATGCACCTACCCTATGTTTATTGCGGCATTATTTACAAGAGCCCAAGGTATATAAACAGCCCATGTGCCCACTGATAAATGAATGGATAAAGAAGTTGTGTTTTGTGTGTATATGTAGATATTAATATTAATCAGCCTTAAGTGTATACTGTTACACATACTTAGGAAATAATAGATCATTAGCTCTTAAAATGGACTATGTGCATATACTGGACAGGCAGCAATGTAGGTACAACACAATGTCTAAGAGAAGGGATTCCATTATGCAGAAGCAGACATGTTTTTCAGAACTTGGTGGGAAAATTCAGGGATAATAACAAATGTAGGGATAATAGCAATCTATCACAGGTGTAGAAAAGAAGCAGCATCCTCACCCCAAGCCATCTGGGGAACCATAATAAGACCTAACGAAGAATTTTAAAATATAAATTTTTAAAAATGATACAGTTGTCTGTGGAAGAAATATTTTTACTCAATATGGTCTCAGTAGCAAAAAAAAAAAAAAAGAATGCTCAAAAATATTATTTGTGCCTAATTAGAGAAAGAATAATTTTTGAAAATTAGATCAGCCTTAGAAAATATTGCCTTAGAAAAGGGGAATTATATCTCCAATTTACACCTAAATGACTGAATTATTGAGGAAAAAGTAGAGAGAGAGAGAGTGCACAGGTGCTCAAATAGCCTCAAGCTTCTCCCCCTCCACCACCCAGTGTGCACATCTTGTTTAATTCCACCCCACGGATGCAGACAGTACCCGTGAATATGAAACGATACTGCTCTCATACTTAAGCTACCAATCAGTTGATTTTTAGTTAATCAATAGGGAGATTATCTGGTTGTGCCTGTTCTAATCAGATGATCCCTTGAAGCCGTAGATTGGACGGAAACACGTGGCAAGGATCTGGCTGGCAACCATCAAAGAGCAGAGGCATCTAACCGGCCAATGGATTCAGGGTGATGAATTCTACTACCACGTGAGCTTAAAAAGGATCCAATCTTTAGAAAGGAAAGAAACCCAAACAACAACTTATTTTCAGCCTTGTGAGACACTGAACACAGGACCCAGTGAACCCATGCCTACACAGGAGACCCATGGAAACTGTGAGATAGCAAATTTATGTAAGTCAGGTTTGCAATCATCTGTTATACAGCAATAGGAAGTCAATGCAATGTTAAATCTAAATAAGAAGGATGATTGGGGCGCCTGGGTGGCTCAGTTGTTTGAGGGTCCGACTTTAACTTAGGTCATGATCTCATGATTCATAAGTTCAAGTCCCACATCCAGCTCTGTGCTGACAGCTCAGATCCTGGAGCCTGCCTTCAGATTCTGTGTCTCCCTCTCTTTCTGCCCTTCACCTACACACACTCTGTCTCTCTGTCTCTCTGTCTCTGTCTCTCAAAAATAAATAAAAAAAAATAAAAAAAGAAAAGAAAGAGGACTGATACTTGCGATCTGGGTAAGGCAGTAGGATATTATTTGCACACACACACACACACACACACACACACAAAACAAAACTAAACTAAAAACAAAACAAAATAAACAAAAAATCTTGGGCTTCTAGTTTACTTGCAAGCCAGGTTTTACGGTTTATTATGTTTCAAGCAGTGCTAGTGTTAATTACAATGTGTTTATGCAATTGATATAAGTCATTTAGAAAGTTTTCAGACTCCAGTGTTTTCTTCAACCTTTAATTTATATGCAATGTCTGAGTCCCCCAAACCTTACCCACATAGACAGATCCTGGAGAAAATGAAAGAACACACTAAATTCTTAAACTAAAAAGATACAGATTATAGCTTTTAAAAAAAAGTAAGACTACTGAAACGGATGGCGTTTCTCTAACTTTATATCTTAAGAATTTAAAATATTTCATGAAATTTGGATATTTTGGTTCAATATTTTAATAAATAAAAAATGTATTTCCTAATACTTCCTCCCTGCAAATTCATCTTTCTCTCTCACAAATACTAATGACTTACTTCTACATGGAAGAGAGTGAACACTTCAAAGGACCTGTGCTAGGCACAGCATGGTAGGTGGTACATGAAATCCAGCTACTTAAAAGACCTGGTTTGTCTTTCATGTTAGTGGAAAACAAATAATTTTAATACACCCCAGGGTAACGCCAATGGGATTTTTTATGATTGTTATTAAAAGCATCACACTCTCCATTACCTTTGCTTCTTTAGAAATATTGTGTCTAATTCTTAACTCCTCTTAGTTAATTCATTTTTGGTCCTTTGTTACAATATGAGACAAATTGGCTTGTCACTATCTTCCTTAGCCATCATATTTACCAATAATCTCATACAGTAGTTGAGAAAGATCACTATTACACTGCTCATACAATATCATAGAAACTGGATAGGGTCGTATCAGGATAAAAGAAGGTACTGGAACCTTCCCAGAATATCCTCACTCTATTAAAATGGCAGTATTGTTGTATGTTCATTTCATTTTTAGTCAATACCAAAGCAAATATCTTCCAGGAACTGGTGACACAAAGTATTGCCAATTTAGCCTCAAGAAAGTTTGTACCATTTCAAACTCCTGCCTATACTGTCAGATGGAAATGTGTCACTCTCAAAAAAATTATAATAAATCTGCTCATTATCATGTTAAAAATAATTTCCCAGTTTGATAAGCAACACATTTGATCTTAAAATATTTTAATTTCGTATTTCTTTCATTATTAATAAGTGTCTTAACTATTTTTTCATGTAATTAGAGGTCATTTGTTGTTTCTTCTCCCCTGAATAAATTCATGTTTTCACCATGCCTTAAAACACTTGCTTTTAATTTAATTACCTTGTAGCTTCACATGAGATTCTCCACAGATTGCTGAAACACCTTCCTTTTCGTTTCTCTAAAAATATAATTTATAAAGGAAAAGTTTTGACTTTCTCAGTACGATCCATATTAATACATTTGAAATAATAAAATGTTTTTAATTTGTGTATAATTAAATTAATAACTATTCACTATGGCAATTATCAACTAACAAAGGCTCATAATTTAATCTTTTAAAAATACTTATTAACTGGGAGTTATTATTCAAAAGATAAAATGCATAATCAACCTTTGTAGAAAAAATTGCTGTATAAGTTTAGTGATGTTGGAATTTAATATTGTAAGATTTTCCCCATCTCATATCCCTAATAGTAAATATTGATTTTATTCATCATAAATTATTTTTCAAGTTTTAATATGTTTGCTAATATATGATAATATGGCTATATTTTATCATTAAACAATGCATCATCTTCATATAATTTCTACTACTGTCTTTTTCTGTTTCTCTTCTTCTACAGTTCAGGCACACATATAGTTTTAAAAAAAGCTTATAGTTAAAAAACATTGTAATACTGTAAACAAACTAATGTTATTTATTAATATTTATTATATCTATATATTTTTAATCTATGAGATGACAAATCAAAATGACCACATATTGCAATGAAAATGCTTATTAAAACCATTAAAAATAAATTGTGTATACTAGGTTTTAAATAAAGCTGTATATGCTCTATCTCAACAAAGCTTGCTGTTTTATGAAATAGTTTTATCATTCAAGAAAATAAACTTTTAAAAAGTTCAAAGTTTTTCCTACTCATAATGTGCCAAAGATGCTTTCATCATACACAGATTTCAACATATATATTTTCAGCATATATGTAACATATATAAAATAACTACACATAGTTTTCACCTTAAATTACTTGAAACATTTCTATAAATAAATTTATCACTTGAGAAAAAAGAAGCATGTTAGTTTTTTGTTGTTGCTATTACATATTACTACAAATTAATGGTTTAAAACAACACAAATGCATTATCTTAACAGTTCTGGAGGTCTGACATTCAAAAGGAGTATTACACAGTTGAAATCAAGTGGTTAGCAGAGCTCTTTCCTTCTAGATGCTCCAGGGGAGAATCTGTTTCTTGCCTCATCCAGTTTCTTGAGGCTTCTGGCTTTCCTTGATGTGATCACATCACTCTATTTATTTTACGCTTCTTTGGTGACATCACCTTCTCTTCTATGTCACTTCCATGCTTTCTTTTATAAGGATCCTTCTCACTACATTAGATGCAACCCAGATAATCTAAAATAATCTCTCCATATCAAAACCCTTAACCTAATCACATATTTTTATCCCTCATTATCACATATACAGTAAAAGATTCTAAGAAATAGGACATGGAGAGTCTGGGACAGGGGGTATTATTCAACCTACCACAAGAAGTACCTGTTTATCTTTTAAAATGAGGACATATGATACAAAACTGCTGTCTGCAAATCAGTAAAGCTTTATCTGCCCTTCAGAAGAGGAGTCTATTCTTTCTACAATAAACCCATATGAACTGTAGAGTGCACCAGGTAGAAATCTATAATGTAACTTATTTTTTACCCACAAGCCCAAGTGCCAAAGTATTGTTAGTATCCTGAGAAGAGTTTGGTAAATTTATAATTGATCTACTTTTGTTCCATGCTTTGTCAGCCAAATATGTATTATTCTGTTTCATAATCCCAAATATACTGAACAGTAAGTGTAAGCAGTTTTAATAAGCAAATGAAGGAAATTTACCTTCTGCTTATAGTACACACTGATTTTCAGCTTGAAGGCTATCTTTATGCCCTGAAAGACTGTAAAGTGAGCTTTCAAAGAGAGTTTATAGTCTATAGAGTTCATAAAGTGTGAGGAAAATACTTTAATCTAGAGTCCAGGGATTTTCTACCTTCATGGATTTCCTCTAACAATGCTTATCACACCACTTGGCCTTGAAAGAAAATTATCAGCAAGGTTCTTAAGAAACAGGCAATATTTCAAGTAAGTAAATAAATGTTTGTATAAAATACTGTGAGGTCAACTGGGTGTTTTCCTGTCCTGGTGCCTCAGCTTCTGCTCTAAGCCTGGTAATAAACACAATTAATCATATTTCAGAGAACACAGCCTCAACTTTAACTCAATGGCATGTATATTCTTGCTATGGATCGGTTATCAACATATGCTCTGTCTCTTAATATTACTATTTACTGTGTAAAGTGTGAGAGTTCATATACTAAAGTAGAGAAAAAATATATTTCATTTTATTCTACATACTCATGTTGGCAGTACAAATAAATGACCTTTGAAAAGTGAAGTTTCTTTCCAGTTTAGAAAAGGTTGAGAATTTTAAAGCATACATGTTTTTAAAGTAATAGCTGATCAGATAAGTTTAATTGTATTTAATGTTTATTTATTTTTGAGACAAAGGGAGACAGAGCGAGAGTGGGGGAGGGGCAGAAAGAAAGGGAGACACAGAGTCTGAAACAGGCTCCAGGCTCTGAGCTGTCAGCACAGATCCTGATGTGGGGTTCAAACCTACGAATCGTGAGATCATGACCTGAGCCGAAGTCGGATGCTCAACTGACTGAACCACCCAGGCGACCCTGATCAGATAAATTTAAATTAAATTACATACACAAAGTTCTACCCATAATCATTTTTACTCAAACATATTCAGAAATTATTTGTCAACCAAATACTTAATTGTAGTTAACTACTATTTTTATCCTGTTCAGAAAATACTTATTAATCATCTACCAGGCATAGAGCAGTGAACAAACAGATCAAATCCCTGCCTAAACAGAGCTGTGCCAGAGCTGGCTAGCATAGGTGGTGAAAACTGATTGTCCCAGCCTCAAGGCATCATACTGATTACTTCAAATCAGCTAAAATACATGAAGTATTGACACCATGGAGTATCAATGTTGGATTCAGGTATATTGGATAGCTGTAGATGGAAGTGGGAGATTATAACCTTTCTAGTGAGATTGCCTTTTTGTTTTTTCAGAGAAGTAGGAAATAAGCTCATGAACTGAGAATGAGAATAGAAAAAAAATTGCATATCATTTGAGAACATTAGAAAGAGTAGAAACTAAACGTATAGGAGAATGGGAGAAACATGTCATCATCAAACAACGTTAAGGATTTTTTTTTTTCTGTTACAGATGACACACTGGAAGTTGAATAATTCAAAGAGAATTAGCACAATGAGATTATTTACAAAGGAGTAGGTATGGGACAACCTTAATGCATAGTGCAATAAATCAGGGCTAGTATCTGTCAAGCATTCACCTCTAGTCTCAAAGAGACAGAAAAAATTACGAAAACGAGAGAAAAAGGTTCTGAAGAGTACACTTCCTTGAAAGTATCAATGGTACACTCCCTTTTCCCCTGTAGTTGCCTCCTGGCTCAAATCCAAAAAGAAGTTAAAAGGAGCAGGGCATTGGTGCCTGGGTGGTTCAGCCAGTTAAGCGTCCAACTTCGGCTCAGTTCGGTTCATCCATTGGGCTCTGTGCTGACAGTTCAGAGCCTGAAGCCTGCTTCAGATTCTGTGCCTCCCTCTTTCTGCCCCTCCTCAACTCACGCTTTGTCTCTCTTTCTCAAAAATAAGTAAACATTAGAAAAGTACAACAAAAGTGGGGCGGGAGGACAAGGGGCTCTGTTGATCTAACACATGGTCTCCTAAATCAGCGTTTAAAAGGAGTAGATCTAGGCATAATGGAAGGGTATCTTTTAAAGCTCCATTGAGGTTAGTCATCACAATTTTAAAGTTAGGAAAATCAATATTTTTTCTATGATTTCCATTCATGTTTATATTCAAGCACAGAGGAGCAAAAAAGTTGGATTTCAGTGGGGCTGCAAGAACTAAAAACTGTAAGGGATGAAGAGGAATAATTCCATGGACTGAAAAAAGGTTTAGCAGGTGGCAGTTCTGCAACAGGAATTTAACATTTTGGTGCTGAGGAATCTTAAATTCCTATTTCTAAGTGAAAGTGGTAAACCAAAAGGCTACAAGCTATATGATTCCAGCGATATGACATTCTAGAAAAGGCAAAACTATGGAGACAATAAAGATCAATGGTTGCCAGAGGGAGAGGAGGAGAAATGAATAGAACACAGAAACTTTTGAGGCCATGAAAATATTCTGTATATTATCATAATGATGCATATATATATCATCATACTTTTATCCAAACCCATAGACTCTATGACACAAAGAATGAACCATAAATAAACTACAGACTTTTGTTGATTATCATGTGTCAGTGTAGGTTTGTCTTTGGTAAATGTACCATTTTGGTGAGTGGTATTAATAATGGGGGGAATCTATGCATCTATGGTGGCAGGGGATATGTGAGAAATATTTATACCTTCTGAATTTTGTTGTAAATCCAAAGCTTCTCTTAAAAATAAATCTTAAAAACAACGAAAATAAATCTGGGTGCTTTAAAAGTGAAGCAAGTGAGTATGACTTTGATTTAGAAACAGGAACAAGAAGTAGGTCAGCTAGTTGAATAGTACTCTGTGGTTTACAACATGCTTTTAAATATTACTCCATTGAATTTAATTATCTGGACAGTTCTAAAAGCTGAGTAGCTCACGCTTCGCTCAATCACACGACACATTTACGGAGTGACTGACATGTGTCAACATGTGCTCACACGGAAGATATGGTGAAGGATGGAGTCTCTGCTTTCGTAAAGATTTTTTGAGAAAAAAACTGGTATATTGAGAGGTGAAATGACAAAAGGTTTTTCTAGAATTAAAAAGCATCTGTGTCCACTAGTAAGGTTCTTTTACACATTATCACTTCACATCGTACTATGCATTTTTGAGCCTGTTTATCTCTGTATGAAGAACTGGGATGTACAGATTGTCACATTACAGACAGGCATTTTCAATTTACCAAACGTTTTCTAATTTTATTCTCAAGGCCATGCTGTGAGATTATTTGAAAATTGACAGAAAATTGCCTTAGGGATTCTAATAAAGGCTGAAGAATTAGAATTTGTTGTGATTATGGTGTATTGAGAATGGTTTAATAGATAATACAAAATGATACGGTCATGGTCGAAGGAATTTGGACATTTAGTTTTATGTCTGTAAATTTTGGACAATAACACCAGGGTTTATACATAATTTTGTTGAAACGTCAACATGTTATCTTTAAATATACTCACCCTGTGGTTTGAGGGAATAAAAAGTAGCCCAAGAGATCCCTGAGTCTGCTTCATTATTTTAAGGATTTAAAAAGAAGCATAACTAAAATATTTCTAGTTTGTATTAAAAGGCAGAAAAATAATTTCTTCAGATTACTCCTATACAGTGAAACTTTCTCAAAATATGGATATATTCCCTGTTCTGATTTTTCTTTGTATAGAAAGTAACAGAAATAAACTAAGACAGTAATAAAGTAATGCCAACATAACTAGCTGAATATTTAAAATTCAGTGTTTAATGGGATCTTTTAAATAAAATGATAAAAATAACAGGGAAAATTGGGTTGTTTTTTTTTTTGTTATTGTCTCTTTGCTATTTGAAGGACCAATGTTAGGACTTAATATTTTCTCTGTTATTTAGGTGATGTAACTTAATTGTTTTCTTTTCTGGTTTATCAATTTTTTCCTCTGTCCCCTCCATTCTACGGTTGAGCCCATCCATTGAGTTTTCATTCAGTTGGTGTTTTTGTTGTTGTTGTTGTAAAATTTGGTTCTCTTTTTTATGTTCTATTTCTTAGCTGAGATTTGCTATTTCTTCATGGAGATTTTTGTTTTTCATTTGTCTTAAGAATGGTCATAATTGCTGTACCATTTTTATCATGCCACTTTAAATTTTTTAAGGTAATTCAAACATCCGTCACATCTGTGTTTGCATCTACTCATTGCCTTTTCTTACTCAGCTTGAAGTCTTCCTGTTTCTTTACATAACAGATGTATTTCAGTTGAAACATGGATATTTTCATATTATGTTATGAGACTCTGGGTCTTATTTCAACCTTTTGTTTTCATTGTTTTTCTCTGACACCATGGTCACGCCCACAGGGGAAGGGGGACTACCTTCTCAAAAATCTTTAAGAAACAGGTACCATTTTTCCTCCATTGTATTTCCCACCTGAGCACATACTGGTACCTGGAAACCACTTGGTAAATGTGAATGAGTGAAGAGTGAGTGATCCAACTATTAGGAGTATTCAGATGATGAAATTAAAGTGTCAAGGGAACACAGAAGTCCACTTTCACCAATCAGCCTCCAGTGACACTGTAGTCAGGGGCAGGGCAGAACTCTTCATAACTGCTAGAACAGGATGAGAGTCCAAGCTCTTCACATGGTTTATACTGATATGTGGTAAAGGTCTCCCCACTCCATCTGAAGAGGAGTGTAAGTCCTGACTCTCTATTAAGCTTTCTTTGACACCATCCAATGGCGAAGGGGAACAGGCATCTTGAAACTGTCAGGTGAAAGTGGAAATCCAGGTTTCTCATATAGTTTCCACCAACATGAAGAGAGTTATCAGCTGGCAGGGATGACAGTCCTGGATTCCTCTATGGCCTTCTCTGACACTATCTGGCAGTTGTGTTGAGAGACCTCATTATAACCTTGCAAGGGTAGAAATCTAAACTCTCCACTCAGCCTTTGCTGGCACTGTGGAGCCACAGATTTTTTCCTGTGGTGTTTTCCTGGAGTACAGAGGTAATTAATTGTTTAAGAGTTTTCTGTTTTGTTAGGTTGAGCCTTTCCTGTCCTTTGGCTACAGAGAACAAGTTTTTGCTTGGACCTTTTGTGTCAATGTCTACTGAACTTCCTGGTATGCTAGATCTTGAGCTCCAAGTTTAAAATATTTGAAGCAAAAAGAAAACCCAGGAAACTCACATTTTGTCATTACTTGGGTCCCATGTTCGCAAGCTAGTCTGCCTCCTTCTTTCCCCTTTTCAAAATCCTCTTATGTTTTTGTTTATTTAATACACAATGTCCAAGGACTTTTGTTTTATTAGTGGTTAGAATAGGGTAAAACACAGCTTTCTCTCTTAGTTTTTTAAAATATTTTTATGTATGTTATTAATGCAATAAATATATATTAATTTGCCTTGTTTGGTTCTATGCTCTCTGTGCTTATTGTCTTAGCTTGTATGCAGAATGACAGGAAATTTTTAGTTGCTATGAGATTATTAAATCCTGACCAAAAAAAAAAAAAAGAAAGAAAGAAAGAAAGAAAGAAAAGAAAAGAAAAGAAAAGAAATGCTTGCTCAGCCCACCCCAAAGAAATCATTTAGGGATAATATATTTGGCCATTGAACAGTGAAGCACTGGCCTGTGCTTATTATGAATAGACTTTCAGGCAATGAAATGCCTTATGAGAAATAAGCTGAAAACATTAAACATATGATGGTCTATTATTGGGAAAAACAAAAGTTAATTGCTTATATCATAAAGTCTTTGCTTTTGACAGAGTTGTAAGAACTATAAAAGTAAAGAAAAAATAAAACAAGCTCACTTCTGTAATATAAAACAAAAATGATTTCTAAACTTCAAATAAAATGATAATTAAATTCTTCAGAGAAGCCCTCAGCGAAGGACCCTGAAATGTTTTCAAGAAGAACCTCATTAGCAGTATATAAATTTGGGGAAAATGTATTCAAAGCCAGCCAGCCTAGATAATAGATTCTGAATCCTAATGTAAACTATGGCGTCAATTGCAAAAACAAAAACAAAGCTGTTTGCCTACACTCCCAAATGGAAAGGTACGGTTCTATAAAGCCATTTTAAAATGTTTGCTAACTTTAATGGTCTTATGATTCCGTAAGCAAAACTGCATCTGGGCTAGAGTCTCTCACATATCTTTCATATTAGAAATTACTTTTTGCTAAAGTTATTCTGGAGGTCAGTAAAAAAAAAAAAAAAAGACTTGATATGTTTTCAGGATAAAATTTTGTCTCTTCGTAATCTGAAAGAGTCAAAGCAAAATAGTCAAGGAAACAGGTTAAAGCTGTTTTGTTTCATTCTAAATACATAAGCATGCATTCAAGAACTGGTAATCAAGAGAAAGTGGTTTTGGTTCTAGCTCCGTCATTGAATCCGGTCACTCATCCTACAAGTCTTTCTTCCATCTGCAAAATAACTTTTTGCTACGTGTGTCTCATGAATTCCATCAGTTATGTCTTGAGGGCTTCAAATATCCAGTGGGAGGACCAAATAAATTCATTTATTTCATTCATTCAACACATATATATCATTTCTCCTTTACGTGACAGACACTGGGGAATCAGAAATAAGAGAAGCACATTCTGGATTGTCAAGGTGATCTCAATGACAGAGACAATAACATCAATAGATCAGGAAGATTTCTCAGGAGGGTAGTACTTCAGTCTAAGGGTAATTAAATAAAGGAGATGAACTTTTGAATGAGAGTAGATTTGGGGGCAAGGTGAAGGTCCACTCTCCTTCTAAGTGTTGGGCAAAATATGTGTGTACATTTTGATTTGTTTTGTTTTGTTTGAAAGAGTGACTCCATGGCGTTCACTTGAATAGCAAAAGGTCCATGACTCCCAACATGTCAGGAACTACTGCCTTAAAGGATGAATAGAATGTCAGCAAAGTTAAGACAGGGAAGGTGAGGTGTCCTAGGCAGAGGAGGTCACATGAGCAATGATTCAAAGATACAAAAAACTAGAAATACATCCCAGAGCATAGTGTACTTACCTTAGAGATATGAATTTAACTTATTATCAAAGGAGGGATACTAAAAGGTTTTAAAGTAAAGGGAAATCATATTCAGTTAGGATTAGAAAGATCACTCTGACAGCTGCATGGAAGCTGAATCCAAGAACTAAAGTAGAACCTGGTAAATAGAATCTTGATAATACATTCCAGGACAGAGATGATGATAGCCCATACATAGGAGTGTACAGGAAGAGACGGACTTCAGAGAAACGTAGAATAAAAATGACCAAAAGTTGATATGAATGAATAAAATAAATTCATTGAAATCTATAAAAATCCATATAAAAGCAAAACTTCCCATTTCTAGAAGTTTAAAAGAATTGATATACACAGTTTTAGGGTGGTTCACCCAGAAAATACAGCTTGATGCAAAGTAAAGGTTTTACTGGGTGGTTGGATCCTAGACAAGAAAGACAACAATGAGAAGAAAGGGGTTGGAAAGAAAACAAAGTGGTAAGCTGCTGAGTTGGCCCCAGTTCTCACAGAAACATGGGTGGTTGCTCAGTCAAGGGCAGGTGTGGAGGAAACCTTACACTTCACAACATGCTGGTGGTGGGAGAAAAAGGAGGCTTATCCTTTTTTCCCATCTTCTGCTTCTCACTGCACAAGGTTTTCCCATGGAACATTAACTCTCCTGTGCTTCCAAGAATGTTTTCCTGGATCCTTTACACAGGTTCTGGCCACATCAGATCCATGTACAGAATAAGGCACTTCATGTAAGTCCAGAAGTGATGGGAGAAATCAGCTTCCACAAGCCCCGTGAGAGCAGGCCTGAGTGCCAGAGCTCCTCAGAATCCCACCACAGGAGGCAAGAGGGGCCTCTGAGATAGCCCCTAGGTTGAGGAGATGTGGCTAATGGGCTCAGATGGCAACACCAGATCTGGGCAGCAGAGGCAGCTAAATCAAGTACTAAAGCCACATCTAATACCACAACATGAATACAAAAAAGGAGGGGAAAGTGCAATGCTTCCGTATGGTAGCCATTTACAATCCCCTAAAAGAGCTACAAATAAAATTATAAATCAAATTGCCCATATTCTTAATCAGTTTTTTTTTTATCACTTCGACCTTTCTTTCAAGTCTATTTATTTATTTTTGAGAGAAAAAGAGCACACGAGCATGAGTAGGGGAGGGGCAGAGAGAAAGCGAGAAAGAAAGAATTCCAAGCAGGCTCTGTACTGTCAGCAGAGTCCAATGGGGGCTCAAACTCATGAACTGTGAGATCATGACCTGAGCTGAAATCAAGATTCGAATGTTTAACCCACTGAGCCATCCATGTGCCCCTTCACTTTGACTTTAAGTCTCAGTGGACCTTGAAAAATTTTGACAAGAACTGACCCTAATTATTTCCTTCTCCCCTCCTCTTCTCTCCTCTTTTCTTTCCTCCCCCTTTTCTTTTCTTCCCCTCTTTCTCTCCTCTACCTCCTCTCTCTCTTTCTCTTTCTTCCTTTCTTTCTTCCTTCCTTCCTTTCTTTCTTCCTTTCTTTTTCTTTCTTCCTTTCTTCCTTTCTTTCCTTTCTTCCCTTTATTTCCTCCCTTCCTTCCTTCCTTCCTTCCTTCCTTTCCTTCTTTCCCTCCTTCCTTCTTATGCCTATTGTAAAATCAAGGAAGTCAAATTAACCATCACTATTATACTGAATATTAGTCAAGTAATTCAAAGTATATAGACATAATCCCTGGTCTTTCAACACTTTGTCATATTTATTTAGATGTTTCTTTCTTTTGACTTGCTTTTTATTTTAATTCTTAGAATTCAATAATTGGATGTATGTCACATAATTTCTCTCCACTTTGACTTGGTAGTTTCACTCTCGAAGTTTATATTACTTAAAGACATTTTTTTTATTTTAATCTCAAACAGTGAAGATAAGTATCTAGTTATATAGAGGAAAGGAGTTGGAAAATGCATGAAGGAGAGTGTAAATATGTATTTATATGTGTCTCTGTGCACCTAGGTGGGGAATGTGTATTTGTTTGCCATTCCCAAAGCGTAGGAAAGTAAAATCATAATAGTGCAAGCAGAGGTGAACTAGAGGGTATTTAGAAACTGAATAATTTGAACTTCATGAAGAAGAAAGAGAAAAGAAGCTCTTACAATAAAAGTTTTTTTAAGTTTATTTATTTATTTATTTTGAGAGAGGAAAAGCACATGAGTAGCGGGGAAGGGGCAGAGAGAGAGGAAGAGAGAGAATCCAAAGCAAGCTCCGTGCTGTTAGCATGGAACCTCACTTGGTGCTCAATCCCATGAAGCTCAAGATCATGACCAGAGCCAAAGACTAGAGTCCAATGATTGACTGAGCCACCCAACACCTCTACAAAAGGTATTTTGAATTGATGGGAGTTGAAGAGACACAGGCCAAATCATCATTAAACTTGGAAAACTACAAGGAGAAACAAATAAGTACTTCCCTATTATCAATAGAATTTATAGCTTTGTGGAAGACATCCAAATAAGTTCAAAAAGTGAGGTCACATTTTGTGTATTTGTTTATTATATGATATGATATCAACTGTCTCAGAGGATTTAAGTGCTTAATACTATAGCTACTTATTTTACTTTAACTATTTATCTATTCATATGTTCTATGCTTTCTTAAATTATTTAAGTAAAGTTCAGTTTCTATAATTAAGTGTCGCCATCAATTCCTAAACACTCTGTGTCTTTTATAGTAAGAAAATAAATATAAAACCCTGCCCTTAGGCTTTGGTGTTGGCCAGTGATTCAATCTGTACCCTTGTGAATGGCCTCTAAGAGATGGCATTAAGTAAGGTGACATCTCAGTTTGCCAAGCAGTCCATAAACCACAAATAGATTTATGCCTATTGTTGTCATAAATATTAATAGTGCATCAGCTCACTCTCAGAAGTGTGTTAGTTCGGATGATAAATAAAAGAACTCAAAATGAGGGCAATAAGATTGTCATCAGGGAGTTAAAGTACAAAATTAACAGAATGGATCAAATCAGAGACAGATAGGTACATCTTAAAGTTAGAATAAAAAGATTAGAAGGTAATAGCATGGCTAAAGAAACACAATTTCAATCAGAAAAGAATTAGTGAATAACAGAAGCCCAGAAAAATCATTGTCACAGATTCTATTTGTGCAAGCATGACCTAAGTGCCGCAATGTCTTGGATCAGGACACTTTTGTACGTTTTAAGCATACCAAAGTCCTCACTGTATTATGATGATGAATGTATATGATAATCACAATATAACAATATTAATCATTTGGCACCTACAACTTTCTTGTAGAGCTCTAATATTGTGTTTATCAATCAGCTTTCTGGTTGTCTTCTGACCCTTCATGTAGAGCTATGCGCACTCACTCTTTTATTCAGCTTTTATTTAACACGTACCATGTGTCAAGAATTACGATGGGCACTGGGTATACTAAGATGGATCCTGCTCTCATACAACTCACAGCCATGTTGGGAGAAAGAAGGAGATGAGAGAGGAAAGAGGAGGGAGGAGAGAGTGAAGGAGGAGGGGAGGGACAGAGACAGAAAGTGAGAGAGATAATTACTATTTAGGATGCTAGGGGAGCACCTAGCCATGGGAGCTAGGAGTAGGCAGTAAAGAACATCAAGGGAGGTTTCCTGAAGGAGGTGACATTTTAGAGGAGTTAAATATAAATGAATGGAAACAAGTTGGTCAAATAGAATAAAAGAGTATACATTATAGGCAGAGGAGGACAAAAGAAGCAGTTAAGGGGTTTGAAATTTACATTTGAAGATAAAGTAGCAAGGCTTTTGATTTATTTTTTTTTGTTTTTAGTGTTTCAGATTTATTCCCTAACTTATCTATGTAGTCCAGGGAGGGCAATAGCCATATTTTTCAGAAAAAAACAAACAAGTTGCATTCCCATGGAGGCTGGACTAAATGGAGTACCATCCTGATTAGAGCTTTATTAATACAAGGATTTTGAATTTTATTCTCAAAATGGGAAAAGGCTAAATATGCATCTAATAGCTTTATTTTGAAAAAAAAAATATCCATTTTCCTTAGAGACAGATCATGTTCCCTGGCAGCCATTTCAACATCACTGACCTAGAAAATGAAAGGCACAAATAACATGGAAGAAAGGAGTATAAAATGTAGGCAAAGTCACTGACTGATACGAAGGGTAAATGTAAGAAAAATCTTGCATCTGTGTGAGAGATTAAAAGCAAAACAAGGAGTGGTCAGATATGCTCATCCTTACTGTCCCATCTGGGAGGAACTTCTAGAGATAGACTTGGTGCCAGAAAAGGAGAAACAAAAAGTCTTTAATATTCGTTCTCTATTTTCACTATCTGGGAAGAGAAGAGTGTAGAGTTGTGTTGAATCAATACAGAGCAGTCGCTTCAGGGTAAAGGGTCAACATCCCATGACTGGCAGAGGGAGAAAAGCCGAAGCCCCCTCACTCCTGCACTCTTCCCACTCCAATTGCTCCTTTGGCCCCAAGGAGGTACAGAGGAAATTCAGGATTTTGCAGAAACTCCATGAGGTTATAAGAAGATAGCTAATAGAAGAACAGGATTACCTGTGGTAGGGAATACGTGTTTCTGAAACCAGACTCAGGATCAGCATCAAATACAAACAAAACATGAAAAATTTCTACATCACCCACAACAGATGATGTGGTACTGAGTGACCACAAAGTGACCAGTGAACTTTACCAAACCAAGAGAACAACAAATTTCCCAGCTTTGGGCTTTATAGCGGATACTATCTTACAGAACAGACAAGCCACCTTGCCCAGAGATCAGAGAAGAGGAAAAAGGGCAGAGGGCAGATATATATGCCCCTGTAACAGTACCATCACACCTTCTTTCTCAATACTTCACTGCCCTCTTGGGGAAGAGGAGGTGACAGAGAAGGGGTATGAAAAACTGAACGTTTACCCAATAGAAATCAAGGGGTTCAACAAGGTTATTTAAATCAGAAAGGCCCAAGGGTAAATCGACAAGTACTAGTCAGCCCCATCATTGTCTCTCACTACATAGACAAATGGATGGCATAAGCTGGTGCTCTTATGTCCCTTCCCTTCCATGAAGTATGGAAGGAATCCAGTAGTTCCTCCATGTGTGGTGATGATACTGGCTTCATTGTAGATTGTGGATGGTGGCAGAGTGCAGAGTCAGAAAGAAGATTATGGATTTCCCCATTGTTTTCAGTTAGCTATTGCCACACTTAAAAAAAATACAATAACCAAAAACAACACCGTATTATTTTTACAATCCTGTAGGTTGGAATTACTTATGCATCTGTAGTCATCTGACCAGCTCTACTGGGACTGAAGGGCTCAAGATGTTATCAGGGTGCCTGAGTGGCATCTGACTCTTGGTTTGGACTCAGGTCATGATCTCACAGTTCACGAGATTGAGCCCTCAGGTTGAGCTCTACGCTGACATCACAGAGCCTGCTTAGGATTCTATCTCCCTCTCTCTCTGCCTCTCCCCTGCTTGTGCTCTCTCTCTGTCTCAAAATGAATAAATGTTAAAAAAAAAAAGATGTTCTCATTTACATGCCTAAAAATGGGTACTGGCTATAGACTGGGTACCTTAATTCTCTCCTACAATACTTCTCATTTTGTAGTAGGTTAGGCTGGACTTCCTCACAGCATAGTGATCTCAGGATTTCAAGAAAGAAACAAAATAAGATCTGAATTTTGTATACAATACAGTTAAAAAGAGATTCCAGAAGAAATGCAGATTATGTTTTAATCATGAAACTTTCTTCCAATGATTACATTGTTCCCAAGTGCAATACCTGCTTGTTGACTTTCACTGATATAATTATTTCTCTGCAGTGAATTAAGTTCAGGGGAGAGTAGGGCTTATAGTGTTTGAAACTCATTTTTTTAAACATTTTTTTTTTCTATTTTATCCCCCCCCCCCCCAACCACCTCCTCTCGGGAACCTATCAGTTTGTCTTCTGTATTTAAGAGTCTGCATGTTTTTTTTTTTTTTTTCCAGGGCGCCTGGGTGGGTCAGTTGGTTAAGTGCCAGACTTCAGCTGAGGTCATGACCTCGCGGTTCATGAGTTCCAGCCCCACATCAGCTCTATGCTGACAGCCTGGATTCTAATTTCAGGGAGCCTGTGTCTCCCTTTCTATGCCCCTCCCCACTCATGCTCTGTCTCTCTCTCTTAAAAATAAAATAAATGTTAAGAATTTTTAAAAAGAAAAAAAAAGGGGTCTGCTTTCTTGTTTCTTTTTTTTCCTTTGTTCATTTGTTTTGTTTCTTAAATTTCACATATGAGTAAAATCATATATTATTTGTCTTTCTTTGACTGACTTTTTTCACTTAGCATTATACCCTCTAGGTTCATCCATGTTATTAGAAATGGCAAGATGTCATTCTTTTTCATAGTTGAGTAATTTTCTTTATATTTTATATCCTTGGGCACAGAATTTGAAAGGACCTGACACCAGAATATCAAGTCAGATTACGAGTAGCCTTTATAGAGCCCATATATCCCCGGCAACTACGATATACAATTTTCTTCATGTTTGCCTATTGGTCTAGCTGATTTTGACAGTGTATTTAACCACAATGTCAGTGGTATTGGTGATCAACTAAGTTAAGAGCATTGCATAAGTGAAGAAACAGGGAAGAGCTGACAATGTAAAGGAAAGTTGAAAGGGGTTGTTGGTTAATGTTTAGTTCATAACCCACCAACTGGCCCTGTTCTCATTTCTCTTTTCCATATTGCCTTATATCTATAATTAGGTGTGTATTACTCAAGACCTCTGCCCTGTTGCCTAGGGTGCCTTAGTCAAGGTGTCTGACAAGGCTGAGCATCAGTAACATAACACATTTACAGATGTATTTGTGAGAAAAGACTGCTCATCATATAAAGTGTGCCATTTTTTTAAAAAATGACATTTTGGAAGTTCTGTTAATTAGCAAGGGATATTGCTATCATTCACTCTGATAGATTCAAGGAGTTCATGCTATCTAACACCATATTCAGAGTTTCAAAACATTTGATTTCCTAAGGTTAGATATTTGCCTATGATAGAATTGTTATTATGAAAAATATGTCTCAAAACTCAATGGAGTTCAACTGTTATGCTTGCTCAATAAAAACAAATTAATATAATTAATAAGATTTTTAAATGAAGAAATAACATTAAATAAGTATATAGCAGGGACAAAAATGTCTTTCTAGCCAATCACTTGTACACTTACATTAAAATGTACATTCTTCCATCACTTTAATAGTTATTGTCATCTTAGACTTACCTTACCAACTCTGTATTAAATTTTGCACTTACAGAAAATCACTTTTCACACTTAATGTTGATTTGAAAGTCACATTGTGTCTTTATGGTCACAAGATAGAATCCATAGCAGAGAAGAACAATTTTAAAAATTCATGAATGGTTTCTACTTTCTCAAAGTTAATTGCTTAAGCAGAAGGTTTAATCTTTATTACAGATTGTTCAGTAATTGAAAGCTGTTTGTATTTCACACCAGAGAGGTCAGGTTTATGTTCACAGTAACACCTCAGATTAAGGAATAGACCTCAACTAAAACAAGGATTAATCTGGAAAATAGAAATTTATTCAAAAGCACCGCTTGTGATTTTTTTTTTTCCTTCAGGTGAGCCTTAGCCCTTAAAAAACAAAAAATGGCTACTACAGTGTTTGCCAGAAGATAAACCCTTCCAAGCCACCACCCCGCTGCTCTGCATTACACACACACACACACACACACACACACACACACACACACATACTTACACCCTACTAATTTCCCCAGGGTTGCTCTGATATAAAAGCAATTTTCTTCCTTTTCCCTCGTGAAGTTTGTGTTTTCAAACTGCTGTGAAACCATGCATTTAGTATAGCTCTTCATTTCTTTTTCAATTACCTAAAAGAAATATCCATCTTTTAAGTGCATTTAGGAATGTATCATCATAGTTTTAATTGGATAGCCATTCTTATATTGACTCTGCTTCTTATACTTATCATTTTAATTGATAAGCCAATATATTTACATTGAATTTACATTTCCAAACACTGGCCTGTTTCATATCTATAGCAATTTTACTTATCTTTACTTGAATGTTATTTGTTTATGCTTAGATTCCAAATTTAATGTAGTATTTACAATAAATGCTGGTGATAATATTTTGTCAATAAATCCTCCTTTTAATCACATTATGTACACTAACAGTAAATATGACTAACATTTACTACATAATGTACATTTGTTGTGTAAGAAAATACTCTGGGTACTTTTTATGCTTTGTGTAGGAAAATGTTTCAATAATCACATTAAGAGTTTATATATTGCAATATTATATTTAAATAGTTGTATGTCTTGTACATCCTGATCCTAGATGATAATTCCAAAGTAAATATTAGTAGTTTAAAAACAAAGTATAATTTCACTCATATTATTGGAAGGTGGATCTTGGTTGCAAATAATGTCTTACATGTAAAGAGTAATGTAAAGAGTAATAAATACTTGTATTTAATTTATTATTTCTTAAATCAAATAGACTAAAATCTGTCATTTAAAGTATGAACTTTGTTTTTATATGAAAAAATAAGCAAATCTTTACTATGATAATAATGATAGCTAGTATACTGTGTTAACTATATTTACTATGCCAAGAACTTATATATATATTGTGTGTGTATATATATATATATATAATTTAATTATAAAAATTAAGTAATTTTTTATCATTATATAGATTAGGAAAATCAGATATGAGACCATTAAATAACTCAATTAAATTCAGATCACAATGGAGCCAAGTTTGGACCCAGACTTCTGGCTATCACAAAATCTGCTCCTAACCACTAGGCCTATAGAAAAATCAATTCTGTCCTTCCCACAGCACATACCCAAATGCTTTACTACACTAAGACTTAAAATAAAATAGCTAAATATATGCAGACCACAAAACTCCGCTAAAACATATGTTAAAACATTAGTGGGATTTGTTTGCGGGACACAAAATTTTGAATGATATCCATCCACTTTGATGGTTATGAAAGTGTGGTTCAGGATCAACTACATACAAATCATTTGATTTTTTTTTTGTTTTTTTGTTTTTGTTTTTTTCAATTCAGGCTCCTGACACACGTTATATCAATTGACCTCAAATTATGAAGTAATAGGTTCAGAAATTTACAATTTAATAAATTTCCTACATAATTTTCATGCAGACAAATATTTGGGAAAACTGCTCTCTTTTTTTTAATGTTTTGCATTCTTTAAAATCCTATAAAGGCTATATACCTATTTTAATCTGAGTAAAAAATACAAAATGTCTTTTGTTGAATTCTACTACCCTAGGATGTTATTTTACCTCACTCTACATTTATTTCTCCATTTCATCCTTCTAAATTAAATGAGTAAATAAATCTTTTCTAAATTTCATTTTTCCAACATCATTTTTATTTACTCTAAAATAAAGTTGAAATGAATTTTTTTTCCGTTTTTGTTATGACTCTCCTTGCTCTGTACCCCTGATTTATTATCTCCAGTTGTTTGAGATGAATATGAATGTGTTAGGCAGTAAAAGATTGTTGCATGAGCTCCTATTCAAGGATATCAAAATATAGCTCCAGAGAGATTCTAAACACTACCCTCTGTTATTGATGAAAGTGGAAGAGATAAGTTTGGAGCTATCAAATTTTGGGATTTGGAGTCATGTTCAAACTCATGTTAGCCATCATTTGAGTTATCTGAGCTAGTAGGATGCAATCCTTTATCTTTCAAATACTCAAGGTCGTTAATCTTTACACACAATTTCTAACCCATAATCAGACGAGTAGGAATTGAAATTAAAATACTTCTTCCTTTTGACCATTATTTCTTACTTAAAATTTTGCAATATTATGCTGTTTCCCTCATTCAACTCTATATAATGTTCTTGGTAAAAAATTATCTTTCATGAATATAAAGCTATTCATTCCACTTAGGAAACATAGGAAAAGAATCTAATACGAAGGGTCAAAGTACTAGAGGAAGTATCAAAGGTGAAACATGAACAATGAAGATGAATTCTCCAGGCAGACAAAAATAATTTTAAAGAAACTGAAATAAGAGATTGTACAGTGTAATCTAAAATATGTTCAGACAGCAGGGGGCTCAGCTTGCCATGGATGGAGAGAAACAATGGGATGGTTGAAAGATGCAATTTAAATACTACTGAGAGATAAAGACAGAGTTAAACAGGGGTAATACATGAATCTATAGGTCATTTTTAAGAGGTTTGTCATGTGGAGTCAAAGGAAAAGCATTAAATTCGGGAGCTGGAATGTTCAAATTAGCATTTAGAAGAACCACTCTAGTTCAATGGCCAATTAGTCCAGTCAGGCTGCTATAACAGAACACATACACTGGGTAGGTTATGAACAAGAGAAGTTTATTTCTCACAATTCTGAAAACTGGCCAGTCCAAGATTAATGTGCTGACAGATTCAGTATTTGATGAGCACTTGCTTCCTGGGTAATAAAGGCTGTCTTCTCTCCATAAGCTATAACCTCACATGGTGGAAAGAACAAAGAAATTCTTTTGTAAGGGCACTATCTCCATTCATGAGGGCTCCATCCACATGACCTAATCACCTCCCAAAGGCCATACCTCAAAATATGATCATTTGGAGAAGTTGGGTTTTAAGATATAAATTTGGGGGGGGATATACAAATATATAGTCTAGAGCAAACAGTTATGGGAATCTTTGGACCGAGATTTAGACTTGATATTCTCTTCTCCAAGGCATGTTTATTTCTTCACTTTTTTTTTTTTATTGAATAAAAAAATATTTCTTTGTACAGGCACTGAATAAGTCTCTCAAAATTTCCTAAGATAGGAATCACTCATGTTATTTTGTTCTAGTAATTTTTATTATGATATAATTTAGATGCCATGTAATACATAGATTTTGACAGTTTTCTTGAGGTATAATTGACATACAATGCAATGCACATGTTTAAAATGTACAACTTGTCAAGTTTTGATATTTGTAAACACTTGGTGACACATCAGTTCAAACAAAATAGTGAACATACCCATCACCTCCCAAACAATGTGGTGTAAGAGTATAAAGAGCAGTCATCTTGGGTTCTGTTCCTGATCTTGGGGGGGGCGGGTATTGTCTTTCATCACAAAACATGATATTAGCTATTAGTGTTACAGATAACCTTTACCAAGTTGGCTAACTTTCCTTCTATTTCCTGTTTGGTGAGAGTTATTTTTTATCAGGAATGGATGTTGGAACAAATTTTTAATTTCACTTATTTTCCCCACTGGGAAAATATTGTTCATTTATTTTTCAATATTTTAAACATTTACTATGTTCTTTCTTTTACATTGTGTTTTTGTCTTATTTCCCTTTTCTTATTTCTTAAGGTGGAAACCATGGTCACTGATTTGAGATGTTATTTCTTTCTAAAAGGCATTTTGGTGGCACCTGGGTAGCTCAGTCAGTTAAGCATCTGACTCTTGATTTTGGCTCAGGTCATGATCTCAAAGTTGTGAGATCAAGCCCCGGTCCCAACTCCTCACTGGGCCTGGAGCCTACTTAAGATTCTTTCTCCTTCTTCCTCTGCTTCTCTCCCCATCTTGCCCTCTCCCACTCTCATTCTGAAAAAAAATTATGTTTAAAAATATGTTTAAAAAATAAATAAAAAGGCATTTTGCATTATGAGTTTCCTTTTAGGCTCTGCTATAACCACCTCACAAATGTTGACATATTGTGTTTCCTTTTCATTCAATACTAAATATTTTAAATTTATCTTTTGATTTCTTCTTGGATTCATAAATTATTTAGAAGCATGGTATTTTTCCAAAATATTATCATATTTGGCTAAAAATTGCATTCTTGATTTTTAATTCAGTTCTATTGTGGGCAAAGAATGTATTTTGTTTTATTTAAACACATTTCAATTTAATGATACTGGTTTATGGTCCAGGATATGGTCCACTTGGTAAATATTCTATGTTTCTAGAATCACAACATTAGAGTAGTTTCATTACTTTTCTCCTCTCCAAGATTTGGCATTATTCATGTCATGCATTTTACTTCTACATATGTTTTATGCTTTGAAATACATTTTTATTATTTTTGTTTTGGTCAATTATCATTTAAAGATATTAAATAATAATAAGTATTTATATTTACTCATGTAGTTCCCATTTTCAGTGTTCTTTATTGTCTTTTGTAGAACTAGCCTTCCTTCTGCTATTATTTTTTCTTTCTTTCAAAGGACTCTAAGATTTCCTGTAATGAATGTCTCTCTTTGTCTGTATAAGGCATTATTTATTTATTTTTTATTTTTGAAAGATATTTCACTTTCAACGTAGACAAAAAATTCTACGTTGGCAGTTACTTCCATTATTACTTTAAAGATGCTGCTCCAATATTTTCTATCTAGCATTACTTCTGAAGAGAAGTCAGCTATAGTCCTTACTTTTTTGTTGTTGTTGTTGTTGTTATCCTTTTTCTTTTACTGTTTTAAAGATTTCTCTCTATCACTAATTTTAAGCAAATTGATTATATGCTTGTTGGTGTAATTATTTTCATATCTCTTGCTTTTTCAGTTCTTTTAACTACTTGAATAATAGTTTTCACTAAATTTGGATAATTCAGCCTTTATTTCTTCAAATAATTTTGGTCCTCTTTCTTCAGGGACACTACTCACATATACAATCAGCAAGTCAAAGTTGTCTCTCAGATCGTCAGTAGTTGTTTTTTCAAGTGATTTCCCTCTTTGTATTTTATTTTGGAAACTTTATTTTGCTATATTTCAAGTACACTAAACTTTTTTTTGAAATGTGTAATTTTTAATGTGGTTCCATCCAGTATATTTTATTTTTTAACTCAAACATTGTCATTTTTAATCTCTAGAATATCTTAAGATCTTCAACCTTTCTTCTAGTTTCTTTAACATATGGAGTATAGTCATAAAATGTTTTAAATGCCTTTTATGATGTTTTCATCATGTGTGTCATTTGTGGGTCCATTTCTATAAGTGAGTTCTCTTCTCACTTGGGTGCTTCCTGCTGCTTCTTTACATACCTGCTAATTTTTATTAGATGCTAGACAAATTGTACCTTTTTAGACGTTGAATATTTCTTGTGTTCCTATAAATGCTCTTGAGATATTTTCTGGGACATCGAAGTTATTTGAAAATAATTGGATCTTTTGAATGAGAATATCTTACTCTTCATCTTCATTAACTATAAATTACTTTTCATTGCTATCAAAGTTTAGAAAAGCATACAGTATATAGTATTTTGTGTCTAGTTTCTTTTGTTTGTTATGCTTTTAAGTTTCAATTATGTTTTTGTACATATTGGTAGGTTTTTTTTTATTGCTTTGTAATCCATTGTATGAATATAAAACACCTTGTCTAGCCATTCGCCTACTGATGGATATATGAGTTCTTTCTGGTTGTGGACTATTCTGAAGAAAGCTGCTACAAACATCTTACCCACAAATTTATTTGAATGTATACTTTATACTTTGATTTCTTTATAGCAATGTGTGGAATTACTGCCTCATAGGGTAGACGTATGTTTAAATATTTAAGAAATTGCCAAATACTTTACTAAAGTAGTGACAGTCCTACCAGCAAATACTGTGTAAATTTCTCCAAATACCCCACTACCATTTGCTTTCATCAGAATTTAAGTTTTTTATTTGTAGCCATTTTTGTGAGTAAGATGTAGTAAACATTTAATTTCTGGAGGAAGCTGGACACCTTTCATCTCTTTATTTAGTCATTTTTATATTTTTATTTATGATGTATTTCATACTTTGCTTATTTTTTATTTAGCTATTTTGTATTATTTTATTGATTTTTTGAAGCTTCTTATATATTCTGCACACAAGAACTTGAATTAGATATCACGGTTGTGCATATTTTCTCATATTCAATAGCTGGTCTTCCCAAATTTCAGTGGTGTCTTTCTAAAAGCAGAAAACTTTAATTTCAATGAAGTCTTATGAAGCCATATTTTATATTTAATTACATTATGCATGTTCTTTGTAAAAACTCAAACATAATTTCATATAATTTCTTAGAATCTTCATAGTTTCAGATTTAATGGTTTGGTCTGTGGTCAATCTTCAGTTAATTGTTGGGTACAGAGTGAGTTAAGGATTGATCAATTTTTTACATGGATTTCTAGTGATTCCAACATCATTTCCTGAAAAGAAATTCTTTCTACTGATCAAATCAACTTAGCAAATTGGTCAAAACATCAACTGTAGATTTACTTAAGGACTCTTGATTCTGTTTAATTGTTCCATTTATCTTCATGCCAAACTCACATTCTCTTGATTACATCTAGTTTTATAGTACATCTTAAGATTAAGTAATGTATGTCCTCCAATTTTCACATAAAATTGTTCATAAAATTCTTGTATCACCTTTATTCTGTAAAAATTTTAGTAATGTGTTTCAATCATGGTATTTATCATTTGTATTCTTTGTTTTCTTGCTAGGGTTTAATTGATATTTTTAACTTTTTCAAAGAACTGTCTCTTGGATTTTAAATATTTTCTTTTTTTAAGTTTATTTATTTTGAGAGAGAGAGAGAGAGAGAGAGAGAGGCAGTCAGAGAGAGAAGGAGAGAGAGAATCCCAAGCAGGCTCCACATTGTCAGCATAGAGCCCGATGTGGGGCTGGAGCTTACAAACCATGATATCATGACCTGAGCCGAAATAAATAGTTGGATGCTTAACCAACTGAGCCACCCAGGTGCCCCTAAATATTTTCTTAATGATTATTTTTATATCATTGATTCCAATGGTACCTGTATTATTTTTTTATTTATTTTAGATATTATTTGCTCATTTTTGAGCTTCTTAATGTGAATACTTAGATCATTGGTTTTAAGTATTTCTTCTCTAATATCAATATTTAAAGATATAATCTTCCACGTAAAGATTTACTTAGCAGGGGCGCCTAGGTGGCTCTGTCGGTTGAGCATCTGACTCGATTTCGGCTCATGATTTCACGGTTCATGAAATCTGCACTGTTAGTACCGAGCCTACTTGGGATTCTCTCTCTCCCTGTCTCTGCCCTCCCCCACTTTTTCTCTCTCCCTCTCTGTCTCTGTCTCTCTCTCTCAAAGTAAATAAACTGTTTTAAAAAGATGTATTTAGCTTTATTCCACAAGCTTTGATATTTTGTTTTTGTTTTCTTTGAGCATAAAATATAATCTAAATTCTTTTATGATTTTTTTCATTGATTTATGGGTTATTTATGTGTGTAAATTCGCAATCATTTTCAGATTTTGTAGATTTTTGGGCATTTATTTTTAATGGATACTCTTCATTTCTAATGTAATACCCTTGTGGCCAGAGATTACCTTTTCATTTTATTGAAACATTTTTAAGATCCAGCATATGATCTATTTTAGTGAGTGTTCCATATGTACATTAAAAATAATAAATATTTTGTAACTTTTGCAGGTAGCGTTTTCTAACAGTTGGTTAGGTCAAATGGATAGATAATGTTTATATTTACTGTGTCTCTATTGTCTATTTATTCTATCAGTTAACAGAAAGGGGCATTGAAATAAAGATTTGAACTGTGACTAATATGATTTTTTTGAACAGCTTATTTTTAACTGTGATTATTGATTGAATTTGTCTATTTCTCCCCTTAGTTCTAAGAATACTTTGCTCTGTTATTGAGTGCATGCACATTTAATATTGCATTTTCTGAATGTATTCATCCTTTTAGCATTATAACATCCCTCTTTTCTTTAGTAGCACTCCTGTTTTGAATTCTACTCCTTCTGATAATGATATAGTCATCAATTCTTTAATATCATGTATTACATAGGCAATATGTAATACATATATTTGAAATATATACGTTATATTATTATGTATTTTTTTTTCATCTCTATTTCAACCTGCCTTTTATTTATTGTGGGTCACTTATCAAAATAATATCCTTGGGATTTGCTCTTACATGTTATGATGATTTCTGTTAAATGGAAGAGTTGTCCATTTTGTATTACGATACCCATCTCCTGAAAGTTCCTGAGTTCTAGTAGACACGTGCAGTTTCAAGCCACAGTACAAGTATTACAAGAATCTATCAAATCACTAAGTAATAGAAGCAAATAACCACTCCAAATGAAATCTGAAGTGTATCTTTTAGAATCAAAATAGGAAGGATGTTTTTGGGCATCAACTAATTTCTTTGTGCTAGTATTAAGAAACAGCTTTCTTCCACATAGTAATACACTTTCTTATCAAATGTCCCAATATAACTGATCACTTGACACCTTTGCACATATACAATATGGCTTACACAATCATATGTATTTAATAAAATCTATTTTCCTGTTTATAAATTTTCAATATTAAATAAAGCAAAAAGTCAGAAAGCATTTTTCAATGTGTATGAATTGTGAACATGCTAATAGTTAATTTTTAATGAGCATGTAAGAGATTTAAACCAACTAAAAAGCAAAATATTTTGTGGCATGTCAACTAGGTGACAATTTCTTTCACACATATAATGCTGGTGATGCATGACAACCACAATATTTAATATTAGGATTTTATCAATAAGCCATTCTGTTTTATTTTCTAATAAATCCATCATTAATTTAGGCAGCTGATTTCATTAGTGTCTTAGCGATAGTACAATGTGAATATCATTATATCTTTTTAATATTTTTATATAAGCAATATTAGTTTAAATAATGCTTTTTAAATTATTTGTTAAATCATTTAAGATTACTTGATAGGTCAGATGATTTAAATCTAATGACTGTTGCCTGATCCATCAGTCCATTAAATCAAAACAATTGAGAAATATTGTATATGTAAGCATGACGGTAGCCATTGAAAAAGTTAAGAACTTGGAACTTATGAATAAAGATACCTTCTGTCAGGGAAACCAAACTGGAACTATATAACTAAAAAGATGTTTTTCCTTGAAGGAGAAAGAAAGTATAAGAGGAAGGAGTCTTAGTCAACCTGAAGCATGGAAAAAGGAAATTTCCAGTTAAAATAAAATCCATGTGCCTCCAGAATTCTCCCAGGAGATAATGTAGGGTTCACTAGTAGGAGAGATTGTTCCCTTCTCAGGCAGGCTCACAGAGGATCCCTGAAGTTTCAGGAAAAAGGTAACTTGATGCTCCCAGCTTAAAGTCATAAAACTCACCAGCTATAATCTGGGTTTCATCTCACTAGCAAGTCTTGTATCACTTCTGAAAATAATTATTGATTTCCCATTTCCTTCCCACTTCTCAACTTTCTTAAAGAATAGAGAATACCTATAAACCAATATGCATCTATAGAACGTTTCAATTACACTTATTATTTTTCATTCAGATTAAAACATAAACATATTGTGATTTTTGCGTCATGCTAATTGGCACAATCTGAATCCACAACTAGAAAAGACATGGCTGCCAGAGATGGGATGCTACAGTTGAGAACCAGATACAGTATGTCAGACTAGCAGTACTTAATGTCAGGGGTTCTCTGCAACTGAGATTGAGAGAGGTGGTGGAAGAGATCCAAGATAGGTGTATTAGGTACAATAAAAGAAGGCAGGTTGACAAATCAGGCAAACCAAAGCTAGATGCAAAACCTAAAGTGAAAGTAATATGTAATTATATACTAGAGTCTAAGACTCAATAAATTAACATGGGAGAAAATTTCCTTTCTTATTCTAGAGTTTCACAAGAAAGTACCCACAGGCTACATGCCACTATTCACATATAAATTTAAAATAAATGAAATTAAATGTTCTGTTTATTAGTTGGACATTTCAATGCTCAATAACTACATGTGGCTAGTGACTATCACACAGTACAAGTCTAGAGCGTTTCCTTCATCACAGAGCTTTCTACTGCTCAGTGCTGCTCTATAGCAATGGCCTCAAACATTTGTAAATAGTGTAACAACTTGCATTTATATGGATAAATCATCTTACTTAAAGGTACATCTTCCAAAAAGACCAACAACTCTTAATACAGATTAAAAAAAACTTATGTATTTTCTTAAGCTGTGACTATGTTTTTTTTTTTATTTTTATTTTATTTTATTTTATTTTATTTATTTTATTTTTTGAGAGAAAGGAAAGCAGAGGAGGGGCAGAGAGGAAGACAGAAAATCCAAAGCAGGCCTTGCACTGTCAACTCCGAGACCAAAGTGGGGCTCAAACTCATGAACCATGAGATCATGACCTGAGCCAAAGTCGAATGTTCAACTGGCTGAGCCACCCAGGTGCCCCAGCTTATGACTACATTTTTAACTGTGATGAAAACATCAAGGTCTTGTGGAAACACACATTTCTCACTGACATCTCTCTCTAAAACTTCAACAGATATGAATGTATTTCTTCAAGTTAGTCATGGATTCATTTATTCCATTCAGTCATTCAGAAAGCTTTGAGTATAAGATATGGTAGGAGGAAGAGATACAAAGAAAAGGAAGATACAGATTGTTCCTATAAGAATCTCATAGCTCAAAAGTGGAGGTATGCATGCAAGAACATCATTTCAATATGTCATTAATGTTATAATGGAAACAGTTCTAGTTGATTTTAAAAAGGTATTTCAGCAATTTTGAGGGTTATTTAAGGGGACATGAAGATTGGAGACAGAAAGTAAGTTAATGTACCAAGTCTGAAATAAAGCAGTAGCAGAGGTAAAGGAAGAAGAGAAATTTAAAAATAGGACAGTTGACTATAAAGTCCTTGAGGATAGGTACTGACTCATTTAGTATGTTATCTCAAATATATTATTTAACTAAACAATCACTTGTTGAATGGAAAGAAATGGGATGAAAAGTTAGTAGTTTAATGATAACCTAACGTAGGGGTGGTGGAGAATGAGATGTGAAAGAGCATTCTCACAGATCGGTTCCTTCCTCGGTTCTCTTACCCTGTTGTAAGACATACTCCCCCATGCTGTTGCCCAAGCTGGAAACTGGGAGTCACGTTTCTTTCTTCCTGTATATCTTCTCCACTATTATATCTTATAACTCTCTTTCATTTGTCTCAAAGTTGTTCAAATTTCTTCATCCCCATTTCTATTGATTTAGGTTTTTTTTTTTCTTTTTCTTTTGCTTTCCTTTGCAGGGGTTAAATAACAACCACCTTTTTTTAGACTCTAATCTACGTCTCCTCAAACCAATTCTTACCCTTCCACTGAGGTGACTTTTTTAGCTAAAATATGAATTATAATCAAACACTCTTCTCTTATATTTCAGTGCGTGTCCTTTCCCTAACAGGTAAGTAGAAACTCTTAAGAATGGCATTTCTTTAGAATGTAGAATGCTTCCTTTCTCCTACCCATGTATACTCACCACCTCAAATGTAAACTTTGAACTATATTTAAGCTTCCATAATTTTCAAAATAAAGTGTGTTATTTTTCCTTTCTCTCTTTAGACTTCTCCCTCTACTGGCAACACTCCCATCCCAACCCCCATGCCTTGCCTGGTTATGTTGGTTCTACCTGGTCATTTTCTGTACCAGCTCCTGAGGAGGTTTTCCCCATTCATTTTTCCTGGCCCCCCCATCTGGGTTAGGTAACTTCTCCACAAAGTCATAAAATCCTGTACAAGCCTAGAAGAGTACTTTTTAAATAGGATTTTGATCTGTTAATTGTGATATATTTCATTTACATCCTTCAGCATCTAGCAGAGTGCTTAGCAGTGACTTTTAGCAGGATATGGAATACAGAGAGAGGAGATTTGGGGGAAATTTATAAACACACAGTAGTTCCACAAAGGTGTTTGGCAGTCAGAGAAGTATTCTAGGCTCAATATAGATGTGGAGTCATTGAAATCTAGATAGTAGTTTCAGCAAAGAAATTGTATGAAATACTCCTGGAGAAAGACAAGAAGGACAATGTTCCTACATATCTTCATTTCTTCTTCAGTTCAAAGTTTTATATTAAAAGTTAAATTAAGAGATGCACTTATACTGGTAACCATGCTTTCTTCCATCTTTCTGCTTCTAGTATTAGTTTAGTATATTTTTTTAATGTTTATTTTGAGAGACAGAGAGAATGAAAGGGATAGGGGCAGAGAGGGAGAGAGAAAAATCTCAAGCAGGCTCCACGCTGTCAGCACAGAGCCCGATGTGGGGCTCAGTCCCACAAACCATGAGATCATGATCTGAACTGAAATCAAGAGCCATATGCTTAACTGAATGAGCCACCCAGGCTCCCAATAAGTTTAGTAATTTTAATGAAAATTAATGAAAATTTTCATATTGCATTTTCTTGATACTATTTACCATAGTTTCTTTAATTTTGAACTTGATTCTCCTAACTGTTGACCACCACCAGATCACCAGCACAGCTTTCTCTCCCTCACTCACTTTTTTTCCAGTGGAGTTTTAACTATTAATTGGTGACTTATTATTTCCCTGAGATACTACTGCTCATTTTTTCAACAAATATTTATTGATAATCTAACCTTTGAATAGACAAAAATAAGTTATGTGAAGGATAATGGGACATTGTCTCCTAGCTGCCTATTGAGTAATCAAGAAGGATTTTTCCCTACTAGTAGAAATAAGATTTTATTTAAACTGGAAAACTCAGCAAAGTAAGTCTTTGCAAATGTAGATCCATGATTTTCCAACATTTTGTTTAAGGTGACAGGCTCATGAATGCCCTAAGGGTTTTCTGGGTGCTCTTCCTGGAATCACAGTTGTCAAAATTGCCTGTGAAAAAACTCAGATTTGATCATGTAACTTCCCTAATTGAACACTTTTAGTGCTTCTGACTGTACTAAAAATACAGAATACTTTACATGGGCAATAAAGCCTCCAATGAGTCAGTCTATGGTTAAATGCTGATGTTACTGTCACATCATTTTGTCCTTGCTCACTGTGTTTTGGCCACAGCAGTCTTCACTCTTCCCTGACTCTGTTTTCACACACTTTTTTAGGTGGTTCTTCCCTAGAACTATCATCCTTCCTCTATTTCTTTTGGTCCAATTACAATTTTCATAATTTAACCTAAAATTTCATTTACTCAGTTATCTTTGGTCATGAATGTAAACTGCATCCTCTGTAATGCTCTGTACTCACTCTACTGGGTTTAAGATGTAACAATATATTGATTTGTGTAATTGTGCAATGTTTGCATCCCCATTATACTGTAAGCTGTATAACAGGAAAACTCAGTCTGTTAGCTAATCATTCAATCCTTACCTAATAACCATAATGTCTGGCTCACAAGACGTGTTTGGGAGCATTTGTGGAATTAACATGCTTCAAGTTATTTTCTTTAGAAGGAAGTTAATACTAAAACATAATTTATGGACTGTCAACTAGTCTTAACAAAAATATTACTGACACATGTAACAAAGTTTACTTCAGTAGAGACTGAGTAATAGAACCATAAACATGACAATGTAGAGGTAAATCCTTAAAACATATCCTTATACATTTGAAACTACCATAAATGAATCATGTGTATCAGTTCTATGTCTATTGTTACTGCAATCACAAGAATATTTTTCTTTAAATTCTATTTTCATTCTTCGGCTGGAATGTAACTAGTTTTAAAACTAACTTGCTTACATTTTTCAAGCTATAAAATATAAATTAAAAATATTTCCAAAAGAAAAAATTGTGTATAAAAATAATGTGCACCTACTATACTATATGGAAAACCCTGCTGAGTCCTAGAAGACTTCAAAAAGAGATCCTAGATACATTTCTACCTGTGAGTTAGACCATGAAACTGAGCAGAAAATTCTGACAGGGAGAGAAGGAGATGAAAAAGTTTCAGGTATAGAAAGTACAAGAAATGAGAAAATTCATGGCAAAATTATTAATCAGTTACTTGATGTGTTTGAAATATAGAGTATAGGGGCACAGTAATGAAATGGGGCTAAAAAGACAGTTTGTAATCAGTTTGTGTAGAGTTCAAAGTGTCTCTAAATGATATGTCAAAAAGCTATTATTTATATTGTAGGTAACAGAAAAAAAATTAAAGACAATTTTCTGTCTTTGCAGAAAACAAATGACTTATCAGGTACCATTTTGCAAGCAAATATATTGGAAGTGCGAAGAGTGGATTAAAAAGCAACCTATTGGAAACAGGAAAACTAGATATAAAGTGCTTATTACATTGGAATAAAGATAATGAGGGTCTGGCTCTGTATAGGCATATACAAAGAATCCAAACTATCTAAGGGCATTTACTTGTTTACTTCTGCTCCCCTACAGAAACTCTCTCCCTGGGAACAGCATGTAGTTCATATGTATCTATTTAACTTGGAGATCAGCACAGTCTCGGGAATCGTAGTTGCAGATCTAGACAACTGCTGAGGGGGACTGGAGATAACAGTGTCAGCGGAAGTGAAATGAGAACTGTCAAATAGGTTGGAAACATCTCCTTTAAAGTCAGGAAGTAACAAAGATGTCTCCTACCACCTTTATATTCAACATTGCATTAGAGTTCATAGCTCTGTAAGACAAGAAGAAACTTAAGAACAAAAGCAATTGAAGACATCCATTATTTGCATATCATGTGACTGTTTACATAGATAATGCAAAATAATCTAGAGACAAATGTGTAGAAATAAAAAAAAAGTCTTGAAAGGTGGCTGAATATGTAACATAGCCTTATATATCTTTATATACAAGGAACAAACAGTATAAAACATTTTTAAAAGACACCATTTATAATAACTGCAAAAATTATAAATTACCTAGGAATAAATGAAACAAATATGTGAAAACTATATGCAAAAAATTGCAAAAGACATTAAAGAAGGCAAGAAAGTGTTCATGAGTAAGAAGATAATATCAAATAAATACAAAAATTATTTCCAAATTGATACAAAGATTTCATTTCACTTGGCTAAAATTCCAACAGTTATGTTTGGGTGTGTGTGTATCTTAAATGCTTGATTATGAAATTTAGGTGATATAATAAGATCCTTCAAAAGACAAAAAATAAGAAAGATTAAATACAAAACCCAGAAACAGACCCATTCATGTATGGAATCTTGATAGGTTCCAGATGTAGCATAGCAGATCACTGAGAGAAGGAGATACTGTTCAACAAATTGAATGAGGGGAAAAAATGTTTATACAGGTAGAGAAAAGAGAATGTACATGTTTGAGTTAAACTAAAACCATAAAGTAAAACTTTAAACGTTTTAGAAAAACATATAGATGAAAATCATTCTGTTACCAATAAAGGAAGCATTTCTTAAACAGAATTTCAAAAGTATGGACCATAAAGTAATAGAATGGTACATTTGGCAGCATTAATATTAGCAACTCATGTCCATCAAGCAGCCTTTTAAAAAAGTGAAAACACATAGGTAACACATGGGGAGGAGATGTGTGCAGCAAACAAAACCAAATAACGGATCAGATAATATCAACAGTATTTAGGATCATAGAAGTCATTAAGAAAAATAATTCAATAGAAAAGTGGGTAAAAGACCTGAGTAGCCCTCTGAAAGAATATGAAACACATGTAGCTAATACATGGGAGATGGTCAATAGCACTAGATAACAGGAAACTGAAAATCAAGACCACAGTGGCATTTGACACAGTTGATAAGCAAAATTAAAAAAAAAAAAATCTGAGAAAGACCAAGCATTGGAGAGGAAAGCTTCTCCTACGTACTGATGATTGAGGTGTTGACTGGTGCAGATTTGGCAGGGTTGTGGAGTAGAACATTGACATACCCCAAGGTTCAGAATATGTATATCTAAAAAATATTTTAACACATGGGTACCAAAACCAAAAAACATATACATACCAGCACAATACAAAACTTAAAAAATTCTAGTAGTCACTGGCTAGAGAACAAATAAGTTATGGTAGATTTAGTCAATAAGTATTATATACAGCAGTGAAAAACAATGAACAAATTTTAGCAACACAATTTTAAGTTAATAGGATGTCTCAGAAGACATAAAATATCATGCTTGCTCTCTCTCTGCTATCCCTCTGTCTCTGTGGAAATTCTTATTTCCACTGTGTATTGTCCGGAGGTAAGTAGAGGGAAGGAAGGATGTAATGGAACTACTGAAATCATTGAAAAGCTTGAGAATGACAAGAACTAGGGGAAATAGGAGTAAAAGATGTTTCCAGGGAAACGAAGTGGAAAAAAGGCCTGTTGTTCTGAGACAGTAATTTCAAAGTTTGATATCTGGAAGTGAGGGCTCATTCCTTGTGCCACTGAAGGCAAGGATGTAGCTAGATATGTGGGTTACTAAAAGTACTTTGGATCAAAGGGGCTCAGGATAGTTATTGGGTCCCTATTGTAGATCAAGTTTATTCTTTGATTGCTTTTAAAAAGACTTATTTTCTATCAATCTTATATCATAGTCTGTTTAAGAACTTGTCTGAACACTGAAGAATATGCCATGGCTGTGTTTACCTAGCCAATAGCCTAAAAAGTGATTGCTGCACACCAATGCTTTATCACAAGAGGAACACTCCAGTGTTCTGTAGGGAACTGCCCAAAAAGCAGATAAAGTATCTGCACACTTTTATTTATTTATTTATTTATTTATTCACTTATTTACTCACGTGTTTATTTATTTATTTAGAGAGTGTGTGAGTGGGAAAGGGGCAGAGGAAGAGGGAAAGAGAGAATCTTAAGCAGGTTCTGTGCCCAGTGAAGAGCCCAAGGTGGGGCTTGATCTCATGATCGTGAGATCATGAAATCCAGAGTAGTATGCTCAACTGAGCCATTTTAGGTACCCCTGCACACCTTTAAACTCATATGTAATCTTGCTTGGGTAAGAGAAAGTATAAGAGTTGGAGTGGTCCATTCCTTCTGAATCCCCTCATGCGCACAGCCTTTTCCTCAGGGTCCTGCTCTTCCCTTCTATCTCTTGATCTCCACATAAACAGAGATCAAGCATAACATTCATGGATGCTCATAGGAAATGGAACCACATGGGCAAGACTTCCTAGGATGCCATCAATTACATTAGATTCACTGAGTTTCCTTATGGTACAGGATGGCAAGGTTCAAATAAAATATGGACCTATGTTACTCAGAGCAACTGTGGGGAGATTGGGATAAAAACTGTCTCTGCTTGGATTTGGTTAGTGAAGGTTCCAGAAGTGAAGCACCCAACCAACTTTACTATCACATGCTGGCTAGTATTCCAGGAATATATGAAACTGATGTCAGCTTGACTTACAGTGTCAGTAATGGCCTAAGCTGCCAGCAGATGCTTCTCACAAGTACTCTTGATTTACAATCTCTATATCTTTACTGTTCTTCTAGTCATCAAAGCTAGTGTAAGTTAATCACATTTCTGCAGCAAATAATTTGAGAATGTTCTCATTTCCTATCCGTAGGACTTTAAGGGCTGCAGACATTAACCTAAGACAAAGCTCTATAGACTCTTCTCTGGGTTGCATGGAAAGACTGTAAAGTTTTTTTTAACATTATAGTCCTATTTCTCTGACAATGCATTAACTATCTCCTTTACAAATCTACAGTCATTATCCAATAATTAAAGTTTAGAGGTAGGTGAGGCTTTGTCCTAGACTCTCATCTCTTCTTAGTGCTCTTTACTGAGACTTTCTTGTTCACATTCACTACTTCAATTAGTATCTTTTTGATGCTGACTTTAATATTTATACATTTACTCCAGACTCTAATTCATACGTGTATAATGAATTGCTTACAAGAAATTTCCACTTGGATCTTTCAGAGATATCTCCACCTGTGTCAAAAACTACATGCATTCTCTTCCTCATAAGTCTAGAAATTTCTTATACTTTCTTCTATTTCTATTTGAGTTGATTACAATTAGTTGAGAAAGCCATATATCCTATATAGATTTGCACAGCATAATTGATACTACTATTTCTCACAAAACCAATTTTCCTCTCCTTCCAGACTGCAACCCCCTACAGCACTTGTGAGCCCCCTAAAGTAGGTCAGGACCATGCAATTGGATCCACCAAAGAGCCTTTCTAAAGGTGTTGTAGGAGGTTTCATGAGAGTACTAAAAGATTGACCAATCTGGACTATGAATTACCACAGGGAAGGTAATAGCCATAGAGAGACATGAACAAATGAAACAAAACAAACAAAAACCTAAAAACGCACAGTAGAGTTTTCATGAATAGGAAATGAACTTTTATTTTGATTAGCTATTGAGATGTCACTGCTGTTTGTTGCTATGACCAAATATAGTGCCAAACAACATTGGAGTTATTCTGCCTGGGTTTGACAGCTGTAAGCCTTCTAAATTAAGTTCTCCTCAGTAGTTTTCTTGTCCATAAAATGTGATAGTATTAGTCCTATCCTCAGAGGGTTGTTCAAAGTGTTGGAAGAGGTAATTCATATAAAGCACTCATTGTAAATTATGGTACAACAACCTTTATATTTATTACTGAATTCACCAGGAAATTATGTGAATTTTTACCTGCTAAATATCTTTTGAATCTCTTTCTCTTCATTTTTACTGTTACCAATTTAGTTTAATCTAAACTAACAGTATTTTACCCTGACTACTTATTGATATGAACTCTTCGCTAACCTCCTCATACCTATTCTGGTACCTACATGAAGTGTGCTCCAAATGGATGCAAAGACCAAAGAATGGTCTTTGAAAAATTAAGATCTTGTTTCTGTTTAAGAGATTTAAATAGGTTTGCCATTGCTCTTTGGATGAAGATAAATCATTAAGGTCACCTGCGCTACCTTGCTAAGGTCCTATCTATCTATATATTTTTAATGTTTATTTGTTTATGTATTTATTTTTGAGAGAGAGAGAGAGAGGGAGGTAGAGAGCGAGAGAGAGAGAGACTAAGTAGGGTATGGGCAGAAAGGGAGGGAGAGAGAGAATCCCAAGCAGGCCCCATGCTCTCAGCACAGAGCCCAACATCGGCCTTGATCTCCTGAACATGAGATCATGACCTGAGCCAAAATCAAGAGTCAGGTGTTTAACTGACTGAGCTACCCAGGTGCCCCTGACTCCTAGCTATATTTTAAATATATCCCAGTTACATATTCCCATGCCTTCTTTGTGCTCCATCAACACTATTAGTATGTGCCATGGTTTCTCCTGTCACAGGACTTTTACATATACTTTGTCACAGGCTTGTGAAATTTTTTCTCTTTGCTGAATAACTGCTTCTTATTCTTTTTTCCTGAGTTTATTCATTTATTTTGAGAGAGACAGAAAAAGCATGAACAGGGGAGGGGCAGAGAGGTGGGGGTGGGGGTTGGGGCAAGGGGGAATCCCAAGCAGGTTCCATGCAGGTGCGTAGAACCTGATGTGGGCCTCGAACTCAGGAAACTCTGAGATCATGATCTGAGCCAAATTCAAAAGTCAGATGCTCAACTGCCTGAGCCACCCAGGCGCCCGTCATCATTCTTATTCCAGTGCAAACATGACTTCCTCAGAGAAGTGTGCCCCAATCCTCTAGTCTAAATAAGGTTCCTTATTAAAAACTCTCATAAAATACTGTACCTTTATTTCCCATCATCTGTGTGAGAAAAACTCAAGTGCCTTTTTTGGGTAAACTCTGGACAGGGACTAAATAATTGATATTTGACTGTGTTTCACCCTGTTTCAACAAGAATGCTATCAGTGTTATAAATCCATTGTTAGGTCGCTGTTTACATCTACCCTGCAAGAAAAGTAAGGAACTTCTGAAAAAGAGGGAGACCACTGGTGAAATTTCTTCCTTGTACCTATGTGAGGATAAAGGAAAAAAAAAACTGTAACACAAATGGGAATAGCACGGATCAAAGAAAACCTTAGGTAAAGTTATGGTGGCATATTTTGCATATAATGAGAAATCTCTACCCTGAGTAATAGTATGGCAGTAATGTGCTAACAACATAATTAACAGTTTATGTCCTACACACCTGGAAGACTCCTACCCTGTGTGAAAGTTTGAAGTTGATAGAAGTTATATACTCCTGGGAGGAAGATACAAATCAGTAATATGTCTCATTATAGCAATATATGCTTCTCCGTGCATCTTTAATAAATATTAACCAATTTTCATATTTTTACATCTTAAATTGTGCTGCTTGAGAGATGCTGAGGGAAGTCTCTTTATTTATCAGAATCTAACACAAAGGAACACTTTTTTGACAGCACTTTTTAATTTGTATTTAGGTATTTAGCATATTTGATTAAGGTCAGCCTCCTCCTCTAGACTGTAAAATATGACAGCAAGCAGGCACTATGTCTCTTTTTCAATCAGCTTTGCATATCCAATATCTAACACAAAACTTGGTTTATAATGCGAATTCACTGTTTTTTTTTTTTAAATATAAACAAATGGGCACACATTTAATTGATTCGTGTTGGCAGACTACAGGGTAACAGACCAATTCTAACTAAAGTGCCCAAATTTTTAAACAAAATTCTTGGGAATCAAAGTTATAGTTAATACAAGTGAAAGGCATTGTGCAGAGCAAAGAAATTGCCAACTACTTTCTCATTTGTTGAGTTTCAAGAAAAATAATGTCACAAGGGAAAACCCAGGTCCACTAGGGGAAGAGATATAGGAATATAAAGGAAAGCAGTAAGATATGAGAATATCTGATAAAGAAAAAAAGAGCAAGAGAAGTAGTGGTAGATGGCACATGAGTGGAAATGGGTAAATTGGGGGTTAACAGAACAAGGTTGGGTTGGGGGGCTGGGTGAGACTGTAGACTTCCAGGGATGGGGGAGATTGTGGTTTGTTTCCCCATGCCTGTTTATACATTTTCCTTAGTAGTGAAACGCTTGACTTTTAGCTGGCACATGGATCCCTGAATTCAAGTCTACCTTTCCTAACCTACCTTACAACTAAGTGTAGACTATGTCTCAATTTTTACTAATGTAACATACACCTTGTCACATGTTACCTTACAAGAAAGGAATGAGAACTTTTTGTTTCCTTTTGTCCTTCTTCCTTGTAGAAATGTGGATACAGGGGCGGGAGCTGTAGCAGCTATCCTAAACCATGTGAAAACCTTAAATTAGGAGCTGAGATATAGGTAAATGTTAAAAAAATACTTTTAAAATATTATAGAAGGAGCATATGTGCAGTGTGTCTTTTATGTCCCCTTTCAACTTATGAATATTCATCAAGGTAAGTGGACTATATGATTTATGATAGATATTTCAGTGCATTAATAATGTTGGATTAGATATTAAACTCTACATATTGACTTTATGGTAAACTATACTGGTAATTGAGAGTGTTATATTTTTGGAAGTATAATATTATAGAAATTTCCAGTTGAAATGTAGGAAAACAGCAATTTTCCTTTGTAAACAGGCAGGAATATATTTGTTTAAAAATAATTTTTAAGTTACCCTCATAATAAATGTGAAAGTAAGATACAGTGTAAGGCAATATATTAAAGAGAAATTCTTAAAATCTTACAGTTCAGCATGGTTCACTAACCAAGTGTTCCTTATCTACATTATAACACATGTTTCTTGAGCTTTATATAATAGAAATTGGAATGTTTTGAATTAGACCTAAGCCCTTAGGGCATAAATTACATTGGCTTCCAAATTTAGCATTATTTGACAGATACTAAAATTGAACTACTCCCCATTTCAGAAATATTCTTAGGTTCCATTCTGTGGAATTCATTTTTATGGTGAAAGTATCCCCTTACATACAGAGTTAGAAAAATTATTTCATAAGAAGAAAATATTGGCAACAGTATGTTCTTTACAATTAGAAAAGCAAGGTCTGTTTGACCAGACCTCTCTATTTGAACCAGAGCAGTTCTGGTTTTTATTTGCTTCATATATTGTATTTCTGCATAATATTATCTTTAAAAAGAATGGTCTTGTTTCAGGTAAGAGTTAAGGATTGAATGTATGATTGAATTTTGCTCCTTAACCTTAAAAATTATGGTAAACAGATTTTTTTAATGCATAAAACTCCAAGAATAAAGAGGACAGGTGAATATTTCAACAAAATTTTGGAAGGAGGCAGGCATATGAACAAAAGATAGTTAACTAAGCAGATTCAGAAAATTAGAATGTGAAGTGGGCAGTGTGAGAAGCTGTCAACCAATCCGATTGTATCACAGAATTCTTAAAGGCACAGGAACCAGCTGTACAAAGTACATTAAGAACTAGTAATAGAGGAGGGAAAATACAATCAGGAGGACTTAATTTATTTTTAAAACAGTGGATCTCCATATTCCCTTGCCTCTTCTTGACTTCTGGGAGCCTGCTTTTTTCACCAATTCACCAGTGACAGTATGTTATTCTGAAAAGATTAAAAATGCAGTACTCCAGGCTAGGGCATGCCAGGTCCAGCTGAAAGCCTAAGTACTATATTTGAAACAGGTGGTTAAGTGACCTCCGTTCTGAATTCAGAATGTGGAGATCTCCAGTTCTCTTAAACAGTGATTACCAAAACACTGACCATCAGGGCCTTAATCTCTAGGCAAGAAATTAAAAGAAACTTTTTGTTAAGAATCTAACAGGACTAAGAGGAAATATCCAAAGATAGGGACATTTTGAAAAATTCATCAATGAATAGCCCATCTAGATAAATCTATGGCAAAGCTCAAGTAAGATAAATATTTTCTCCTACACATCTGTGCATGTAGAACTCCCAACTCATATTTTAGTCCCCTTTTCTTAATTATTTTTTTTTAATTTTTTTAACTTTTATTTATTTTTGAGAGACAGAGCATGAATGAGGGAAGAGCAGAGAGAGAGAGAGAGAGAGAGAGAGAGAGAATCGAGAGAATCAAAAGCAGGCTCCAGGCTCTGAGCTGTCAGCACAGAGCCCAAAGCGGGGCTTGAACCCACAAACTGTGAGATCATGACCTGAGCCAAAGTCGGACACTTAACCGACTGAGCCAGCCAGGCACTCCCCGCTTTTCTTAATTATTAACAGGCTGCTAAGAATTAAAGACAAAAATTTGAAGAATACCTCTAACATAGAAGATAGGAATCCAAAGAAACTAACAGAAAAATGCAACTTGGATGAAACAGGTCTTTTCAGAAAGAAGGGAATGTAATAGGACTGCTATTGATGTTTTCAGAGATATGAGAAGATATTGCAGCCATAAAACAAGAAATCATAAAAATTAAAATAATTTAATGTCAAGAGAAGTCAGCAGAGTGAACAGAGAAAGTAAAGAAAAGGAAATCCTCAAAGTAATGATTCAGAAAGTTTTCCCCAAACCAAAGGACAACAGTACCTAAATAGAAAAAATTAGCAAAAGCCCAGCATGATGGATAAAGGTAGATCCATGCCTATCACTGGAATATTTTGAGACACTAGGGACAAAGAGATCAAAGAAACCTAAGAGAAAACTTAAAAAACCACAAAGCATCAAGGATCTCAATGATTTCAGGTTTTTCTACAATAGACTAGAAGTAAGAAAGCAATGAAAAGACACCTTGAAATTCATCTAGGTATAAATTATTTTCAACTTAGAACTCTATACCCAGCAAAATTTATAATTACTAATGAAAGTAGAATAAAAGCATTCAGACATAATCAGAGATACAGAAATATCTCATAAAATGGAACCGCCCTGGACCTCTTCTCTAGAAGCCACCATAATTAGTGATACATCTAGAAGAGAGAAGATATATATTAGAGGCAACAGGAGATTCAACATGATTGAGAATAAGATCCTCAGCAGGCAGAAGAGAGGAGTCTCATACAGAAGGCCAAACATCAGTCCACATTGGGACAGTGTAACTCAAATTATAGATACATTCAGGATTGTCATGACCAAAATCTTCACTGCCATTGTACCATCTTTTAAACCTGAAAACATAATTCTCAGGTGATCCTAGTTCATATTGTTATTCACACTTTGCTTTCATTGATCAGACACTGATGATGTTTTTGCTGTACATTCGTGCTCTATTTCCTGAAACAGCTGGGTACTCTCGTCTATGAAAGTACTCTGCTTAAATTTACATTTCAGAGTTGGAGGTGGAGACAAGGAGCCTAGTCACAGAATATATAGAACAGACTATTCCCGGTGATCAATTTTTGGTGTACACAACAACTAGATGCCATAATTCTGTTGTATACAATTTGTTGTATGTATATTTCAAAATAAACAAATATTAAAAAGTAACATTTTGCTAAAATACTTTTAAATCATTAGTGTTTAGGATATATACTCATTCAATAATAACAAGGAACATGTATTAAAAATGTAATCGAGTTGTAAAATATTAGAAACATTTTAACTCACAAAATATCCTTATCCAATTTACATATTTGTAAGATAAAATATATCACCTTGGTGTTCTCATAGTGGTTAGGGCTGTTCACCTGTAAATATGTGAATTCTCCTTGGGATTTGGTATTCTCATAGTTGTTAGTGTTATATAGCCTCAATATAGATAGATAGATGATAGATAGATGATAGATTAGATAGATAGATAGATGATAGATCATTGGTGTTTTAATCTGGTTAGGGTTATTTAGTTATGACATATGTGAATCCACACCGCTAGTGTTTCATAGTGGCTGGAGTTACTTATGATATATGTACCTCCATTGATTACCTGAAGTTGTCAGGTTATGTTGTTGATTGTAATAGGTGTTCTCTTCCTGTCCTTCTTACAATTTAAATACTAGGCTAGAGAAAAATGCTTACTCCATATACTACCTTCCCAGAGAGAAGACACATTTTTTCACTGATTGAAATTATTTTTAAAGTAACCAAGATTTTATTAAGATTAAGAATAGTATCTCATAGATGCATAAGTACCTATTAAGTAGGGAAATATCTGTTTGGCAATAATGTAGAAACCTTTTAGGAAATGGATAAAAATTCAATATTATACACTGTTTATATATCCTAAATTACCATTAGAGTTAAAATACAGAAGGTTTTTTTACGCTTTTCAAAATGTTTTAATACTTGAATAAAATGACTGCCACATTTTATGAAAAATTGAAATAATTATTTCCTGACTTCTTACAAATAATTAAAGTTGTAATTTCCTGTCTACTATTAAGTTAGTTTAATATAATGAAGAATTAAAATTAAAAACTGATTTAAAATATGATTAGAATCTAATCAATAAAAAAACTTAATATTATCCAAAATCTGAACATTTTTATGAGATATGTTGAGGCTATTTACCATGTAAAAAAAATAATGCTGAGATGTTTAGGAGTGGCTTGTGTATCTCTCCAAAATTAAATTTGGTAACAAAATCATCATGGAAATATGAATTTTAATTTAAAATAACTGATACTAGAAATTTTCAAAATACTTGTTCATTTAATTTTTAATTTAATTAGATATCAGCAATTTGATTATTCAACTTCTCTGAGTTTAAAAAAATACAGAGGCTTTTCTTTTTTCTTTTCTTTTTGGTCACTTCTAATTTAAAAGGTTACCTTTTTTGCTTTAAAACAAAGTTCTGTCAGGATGTTAACATCTAAACCACATCATTACTAATTTGTTGGTATTGAGCCTATCTCTTCCTCTCCTTTTGCTGAATTATCAATGCACAAGGAATTCTTAAGTTGGACATGGGTTAAACTTCAAATATACTATTAGTAAACATTACACAGTCTTACACAACCCTATGAATATAGTCAATATCTACTCGTGGAAAAAGTAAGATCATGACTGCTGCTTCTAGAACAGCTATTTTTCTCATTTAAACTGCCGTAAACCTAGAGATTACATTACAGCCCAGTCCAGCTTTTCCTACATCTGTGTAGTTCATCACTGAGCCTTTTTCTTCTTTTCTCCAGGTGGTTGGGAAGTGGCCATCCTTGATGATCTAGAAGGATTCAGGAATCCCTGAATTCCCTGAATGCAATGAACATATTGTGCATTCATTTACACATACAAGAGAAAAATGAAAGTCAAAGCTGAAAGTAAAATGGACATAATTTTAATGTTTTTTTTTTTTTAATTTTGTGCATTGGATTCAAACAGCAAACTGTGTGCACTCAACTGTTATCACAATGTTGTCAAGAGGTCTGTGTCTTTTACCATTTTACACACAATTGTTCATTACAGTATGTTATCAGCCTCGTGGAAACCAGGGGTGTGGCATGGTAAGCAGTGGTGGTAGTGCACCTAGCTTTTATATTATCTAACTTGAAAATATTTCTCTTCTATGATTCCTTTTTTTCTTGATAAAAATAGTTTTCACCAAACGTTGGTGGTGCACACGCACTACCATTCATGCTTGGCATCACACCCCTGACAGGAACACATGTTCTTATTTTGTTGATAAAAAGTATTACAAAAATTTCCATACAAAAACTATTTTCATAGAAATCTTGCATTTCCACAAATAAACCTGAACATTTTTTTGAAAAAAACTGCTCAAGAATTTTGTTCATTTAACATTGTGACTGTATTGATAAATGCAGTCCGCTTCGAAGTTCTCCACACATACTTTTCTATAGATGAACAGTCCCCTCTCTCCTTTCACTGAGATCTGCCCAGGCTCCATCAAGTTCATTTAGAGCGGGAACGAGGGTTTAGATGAACATATCTGAATGTTAGAATGAAAGCTTCAGTCTTCCACATAACCATCAATACTCAGCCCTCTTTTATGACTTAAGACAAAGATTGCAGAACATCATCCTTTTTCATTCAGAATCTCTGAACCAACTGTTGCCCTTTTATTCGGGGGATGGGATTGGGGAAAGGGTATAAGAGGGTAGGGTAAGGATCTGGTAGAGTTGTATGCTAAATCTCCTGCTTTAGTAAATTTAAGAAAAACATTATTGCCTTGGTAATTGACATTTCTATCTCAATCAGTGACACAGACTGTCAAAAGAAAGAAAGAAAGAAAGAAAAACACTGATGAATATCTGCTTTATATTCCACTTGCCATGAAATTCAGATTTGTTTTGCATTACATTTTTTTTCACATCCTATAAACACATATCGTCTATTCAGATGATATTATACTGAGTAGCTGGGGGCTAGTAACATCATCACCTCTATTACCTGGGTGTCAGAAGACTGTACTGTTTCTTGTATCACTACAGTTTTTGCTGATTCCAAGTATTTTTATTCTTTAATGATTTTTTTTTTTTTTACTGGTTACCCTTGGGGCATCGATTTTCCACCTCCTGGCAACAGTTGGACTTCAAAAGGAACCTGTAATTTCCTACTGGACTGCATTTGAAACCAGCCACAAAATGCGCATGTCACATTCACTCAGAAGAAGGGAGGAACCCATGATAAACAGTGTAACCCAGTGTAACTTGGTTGATCCGTGATGCTTGCAAATCAAGTCTGATCATTGCAACTGCTTAGATCACAGAGTCTCTAGTTCATAGACACAGCGGCATGAGGTAACTCATTTTATTTTGCACAGGTTGCATATTTCCACAGGAAACATTCTCGCTAAATTGTTTGGAAAAAAAGACGACAGTTTGTGCTTGGGTGTTTGGCCTCCCAGCTTTATGCCATGGTTTCTTTACCTGGCAACCTTCTGTCGTTAAATGTGTGCATGTTGATAACTTCTTCTGTTTTCACAATAACTGGGGCCTGTGGCTTGTGTTTTAACCGTCGCTGGCACTTCAGGGACATCCTCAGTTCTTCCACCATAGCGCTACAGAAGGACCTCTAGGAACAACACAGAGAATGAAATATTACAAAACAGATACACTGCAACTGCCCAGAAATAATATTAAACTCATTTTCAACAGGCTTGTCAACATAAAAGCCTTGAAGGTTTGAAATATTTCATTAAGAAGATTATAACAGTTGTTGCACTTTTAATAAACAACTCATGATATTTCAAATATTTTTATCAAAGTGGGCTAGTTTAAAGAAAATCTCCACCCGACAGTGAAATTAACTGCCAACAAGGAATGCATATAGTACGTATATGTTGAATAAGATTTTCAGATGTAAAATTTATTAACATCGTGAAATATAAATCTACCTTAAAATTTAAATACAAACACATATACACAAATCAATAACCAGAAATCCATTCTTGATTTTTTAACAAATAGAAGAAATGTACTACTTTTAAATCACAACATGAAATATGAAAATTTTCTTTAAACATGGATTCTACATTGTGCATCTCAAAACAGAACAAAAATAGTACTCACACATTTAGACATAAAAACATGGAAAATAATTTCTGGTATTCATCATATCTTGGTGTGATTATGCCTATAAAGCTATCGATGGTGATTACAAACAGATATGATTTAATCATGAAATGACAAACTGTAGCACGTTAAAAATACATGAATATTAATTTTTTTGTCAACATAGGCTTCATGACTGAAAGCTGGCAAATAAGTTATTCCATGAAGAAAAAATGACCCTATAAATATTATTTTAATTCCCATTTCATTGGCAATAGATTTTGTTAGAAATTCTGTATATCTGGGGCTCATTATAACACATTCCTCACAATTCCTATTACAGAGTCATATATGTGAAACAAAATTTTGTTAGTCTCCTTCCCCAGTTAATTGAGATACACATGTATTAGTTACATATGAATCAGATTCATGGACAAGTTCCATATTGTAGTTGGAATTCAGATGGGCTGAGACTTAGGCTCTTTCTGTGCAAGCACTAAAAGTACGAACAACAACCAAAAATGTGGACAAATATGAAAAGTTTATACAATTCCTAACAGTGATATGAAAACAGTGAAATAAACCTAATCAAGTTTGCGTATGAAGACATTTTTTCCTTTAGATGTTGCTGCTTTATCGTTTATCAGTTTAGGCTAATTCCAAAATAATACAGGATAAAATATTTCATACCATATATGTGCCTTATGTTTGTAAAAATATTTTGCATGCATAATCTTTTGTGTCATTCAAACTAATACTTTGAACTAAAGTAGGCATCTATGTGACAGAAATCTGATTCAGAGAAAAGGCAAATAAATCACTTTCTGTGGCTCATACCTGAGACTACAGCAATATATCCTGATACCCAATGTTGTGATTTTTGACCCTGCCTTAGTATCTTCTTGTCCATTACTGGCTATATCTTCATTTCTCTTCTATGGGTTCCTGAACAGTTTCCTTATTGGTATTCCCAACTCTAATGTCTAGGCTACCCTTCTCCAAAGGCTCACAAATAACAGAAAAATCTATTTTTAAACCAGTTATTAATAGCATTTCCTTGTCCAACAAACAGATAAAATCCAAATGTCCTGTTTTTTCCCCATCATGACTTCTGTGATTCAGCTTTCCTCCTTCCTCCTCACTTTCCCCTCTCCATTTCTTTTTTCTCTACATATACTCTTCTCTGCTTGGACCTTCAGGATTTTTTTCTCCTTCGCTTCTTGCTCTAGTGCCCTGCAGAATTCTTTCACCCTTCATATCAATCCAACTTTATCCCTTATCTCAGGACATGACTCATATTTTCAGTTATTCAGAAATCACTTTCCAAATGACCAGAATCGTTATTTCATTCAATGTGGTTTTGTCCCTCCAGCATTTTGCACTCATTGTCATGTTTTTCTATCTGGCCTCACTGTCTTCTGTGTATCCTTCTCACTAAATTGTAAAGAGCAGAAATCAAATTCTCATGGCAATGAATGAGCACACATGTATTCTTTAAATGTTGACTGAATTTTAACAACAGCTACACATGACCCTAATATTTGAATTCTAATTTTACAGTGCATTTAATTCATTTGCTTAAAAGTTTTTTCAGAAGCTTAGTAAAATGCATGTCTATGAGTTATCTGATTAATCAGGTAAAACTTTGGCATTTGTTTAATAACATTAAATTAGTAAAAATATTAATTTATTAGTACTTGTAATGGGTGATGATTAAATGCTACACATGGATTTCCCATTAACTACAGTTACTGCCATGCATTATTTATAATGTGTTAAATTATACAGTTCAGAAGTTCATGAATTAGATTTCTATTAAAGGATTTATATGACACTGACAGCCAGTAGATGGACACAGTGTTTCTCATTGCTTAATACCTACTATTAGATGTACTTATTAAGAACATGATGATAATGATGATGAAGATGGTGATGATGACAACACTGTAGAAATGGAAAAATCTGACTCCAAAAGGGGGAAGAATACATAGTCTTGAGGTAACTTAGTCTTGGCTCTCTGTTGAAACATTTAACAGAAGAATTGATTAGATAATAAAACAAGGTCAGAACTTGATGCCATTGACACTTTAAAATGTTATAGGATGTGAAAAACGTTGAATTGTTTGAAATAAGCCTTCATTTAAAATGAATAAATTTTGCAATGCTAAATAAAACCCTCTTCTTGGCAAACTCGATTTTTAGACATTTTGAATATATTAGTTCAAATAAACTAATTATTATTTTTTGTCCATACTAAAAGAGTGTCCTAAACAGCTGATTTCCTTTGAGAAAAAAATTTTATAAATATACATACCCATTCAACTATGAAATGACTCAATTTTATTTCTAGTAAGTGAAAGAGTAAAGTATATTTAGTACCCTATACTTAACTTCAGACTACAAATAAAGGCATATAAAACTCTTTTAAGTAATTTTATATAACATTTATATTGTTGAGTAATATAAAATGTAGGTTAAAAAAGTCTGCACCAATCAAAAACCACAATACCATCACCTTTTACAAATGAAAATTATCTTAAATAAATTATATTTACAAATTTAGAAGTTCTGAAAATTATAAGCATGTGACCCCGCCATTACTATTTTAGGCTTTATCTAGTCTACAAAACTATTAGAAAGTGAACATTTTAATCAAGCAGCCTTTAATCAACCAACCAATAGCTTGGTTTTATTTAATGTCAAATTACTACTTTTACTATTTTTTTCTTGGAATGAGTGGTATTTTACCAGTTCTCTTTATCTATTAGTGTATGTTTACCTGGAAAATAGTTTTATTTTAGGTTATTAATAAAGTCACCGTGAAACCATGGGTTCTCTTCTTGTAGAATATTTTTAATCCTTCACAAAACTATGAAAAATTTAGATCTCAGTAAGAGTTTAGAATCTACATGGAAAATTTAAAGAATTTAATGATATCATAAAACACTGTTCATTTGTGGCACTAAGACAAAAACATATTCTCTACTTTTTTTTAAAGCTTTAGAATACAAATTCCATATTGTAATCTGTGTTAAAATCTAAAGTTGAAACTTCAGAAATGATTGTGAATTATAGTTGTTTCCCTGTGCCGTATGTTGCCAAAAAATTACTAACTTTTAAATAAAGTTCTAATGTCATTCAAGAGACCATCTGTCTTTCCTACTTCATATAATAATTGGAACTTTAAAAATGCCTTTTTATTGAAATGTTAAATAAGGTTTTGAAAAACCCAAGTGCATGTAACAGGAGTTTCTTGGATTATAATAAAGAAGAAGAAAAAGGGGGTGGGGAGGAGGAGAGGAGAAAGGAGAGGCAGAATAAAGAATAAAAGAAAAAGAGAGCAATAGAGAGGGGAGGAAGGAAGTAGAGAGGGAGGGAAGAAAAATAGGGAGGGTGAGAGGAAGAGAAAGAAACTATGTTGCTTTTCAAATCACTTCTTAGGAATGGAAAACCACAAATTGTGTCATTAAATAAGGTAACTTTCTTAGGGTGAAAACAACAACAAAAATGTTTCTCCACATTAATATAACAGACTACAAAAAGAAAAAAGAAAGGCACAAGGATACTAACCATTATTAAAAACCTCTTTTAGTAAGTTTCAAAAGTTTACTAAACAGTGTCTGGATGGTAGGGTGGCACTAACCAAATAGAAGATTCCTGAAAATGAAAATTTAAATCTTTGAGCTGTTAGCATGTATAATTGCATTTAAATTAGTAAAACTCATTATAAAATTCACTATATTTAATGAGGCAACCTGTATTTACACATCTCTAATTCTATAAAGGATGAAGGTCCGGAAACTTCAAAAGTATAAATGTGGCTATATTTACATTGTTTTAAAATAAAGCTGTATTTTTATTTGGAGTATATAATAAGACAACATAAATAGTCCACAGAAAAAATGTTCCACGATTATCATTATTGGTGTATAGAATAATTTATTCTGAATAGCTTAACTTTCGAATTTACAGATATGTTTATATGATCACATGATGTGACAGCACTTGGCAAAACACATAATTTTTTTAATATTAGAAATCTAGTTGTAAATATGTTCCCCACTGGACACTGGCATAAACTCCACTTTTAAGTTAAGACCTTTATATCTATCAATGTCTTTTTTAAAAACAGCAACTGATGAAAAATAACCAATTTGAATTTTTAAACTTTGAAGCTTGTCACTTTCAACTTGAAAATATGTTGTCATTTATCACCCAGAGGAGAAATAATCATAAAATATTATACAGTACGATCAAGTCTGTATTTAGTATTTATTTTTTAAAGCGAAAACTATTTTACATGTCTTGCTGTCTATTCTTTGATAGTATAAATGATACTCTAATATTCATTCAGAATAATTTCCAACCATTTTTGCATACTTGAAATTTCCTACTTGAAATGCCATCTAAAATATTCAAGCTACTTCTATCAGATTTGTAGCTCAATATTCTAATATATACTAGCTTATATCAACTAATCTGCCTTTTTTAATGTTGTATTTAATTTTCAGAGAGTGTGAGTGGGGGAGGGGCACAGAGAGAGAGGGGGACAAAGGATCCCAAGAGGGTTGTTGTGCTGACAGCACAGAGCTCAACATGGGGCTCCAACTCGAGAACCATGAGATCATGACCTGAGCCAAAGTTGGAAGCTCAACCAGCTGAACCACCTAGGTGTTCCTAAGTTGTTTTGTGTTGTGCTTGTCCTTTAAATTGCTTGTAATCTGGGGATACCTGGGTGGCTCAATCGGGTGAGTGTCCAACGTCGGCTCAGGTCATGATCTCACGGTTCCTGAATTTGAGCCCTGAGTTTGAGCCCCACGTTGGGCTCTGCTCTGACAGCTCAGGGCCTGGAGCTGCTTCAGATTCTGTGGCTCCCTCTCTCTCTCTGCCCCTTCCCCACTTGTGCGCCTGTGCGCTCTCTCTCTCTCTCTCTCTCAGAAATAATAAATGAATTAACTATAAAATAAAATAAAATAAAATAAAATAAAATAAAATAAAATAAAATAAATTGTTTGTCATCTGGTCATGGATAACCAGTCTGTTCTCAGACACTTTTCTAATTAATTTTTATGCTGTGGGCCATTTGACCATGAAGTCCAAATCACATATAGTGAAGACAAACCCAGTCACTGATCCCTGCATACAATTATCCCATATTAGATAATAGCTAATCAACTAAATAATAACTAAAATGGAATAAAAGTATAAAGAATATAAGATGCAATATTTTATATAGGCATTGCTGTATTAAATGGAGAAAATAATTGTCATTTAATATGACACATTCCTTTTGATTTATACTCTTTTTAATTAACAGTATTTTAAAAATATCAAAGAGCTAATGCTGTACATCAGAAGTATAAATTGACCTAAGGCTATATGAACGTAACAGTGAAGCAATGAGAGATGGAAAGTGACTAGTTAATACACTCATGTCAAAAATATATATAGCAACTTTGATCTTGATATTCAGTTCTAGAGCAGCTATCATTTTGAAAAAAATATGTTATTTAGATAAGCTTTGCAGCTGTCAGACGGGACTTTTTACATGCAGTTTCTGTGGTGATCTTATTGCTTAATCACTTTAATTTTACAGCTAGAGAAACTCAAACTCAAGAAGTCGTTATCTATCTAAGGTTATGCATGTAACTGGCATGAGAACTAAAAGAAGAATGCTGTTCTCTTGATTACCATTCTACGAATGCTTTATTATTTTAGCTTGCTTCATTAACAGTGATTTGAATTTCAGTAGAGCCTTTTACCTGGATGCTGTTCTTAATAAATGTTAATTTTTGAATAATAAGTAATAAATCAGACAAAAAATTATGGGGCAAAAAGAAATACATTTTTTAATGAATAAAATGACAAAGCATCCTATGCTTTAGCCTGGATTATTTTACAATGATAAACTTACCCAAAGATTAAAATATTCTCAGAAACCTTGACTCTTACAGAAACAATTGCTGAATATTTTATATTGCATTTAGCAAATACAGTGACACAGAAAGATGAAGCATCATCATACATTTTTATACTTCCCCTACTTAAGCTAGAAAAATCAATAAATAAAGTCTGAAAAGCTCCAACACCACCTTGGTCAATATAACTATGAAATGCATTTTTAAGAAAAAGCAATGTTAATCATCACATTCTTGCTAGTTGTCATACTCATACAATTTTCAACAAACATATAACATCTAAATATCTAATGCCTAATTCCAGGAAAGCTCTCTCTTTTTAAGATCCAGAAGTTAAAATGTATCAGCTTTATGAATAATAATAAATATGTTATAGCAACTGCTGCTTATTATATGCCAGACACATGCAAAAACTTCCATGTATATTAACAATCTTAATTTTTAAAACTTTCATCTATGTTATATTCATAACTCATTTATTTCTGTATTTTAAGTGATGTATGGAAAGATTAAATAATTTTATCCAAAGTTGAATAAAGTTGAGAAATGACCTCAAATCTTTTTTTTTTTATTCCAAAACTCATGCTTAATTGTCTAGGAAAGTGAAATAACTAGACAGTGCTTATGATCAAAGCCCACAGTCTTTTATCTATTTTAAACTCCTACTCCACACATTTCATCAATTCAACTTCAGGAAGGAAAACTATTAGGAGAAATAATTAAATATGCTGTCGCCACTTGTGCAATATGTTATAGCTTAAGTCGTGTAAGACGAGGCATCTTTGACTTTGGGAACCACTTGACCCTTGGGACAAAACCTCATCTGCACAATATGGATAATGATCATTGCACACTCCTCAGGGTAACACTGTATTCAAATGAGACATTGCTCTTCAGAAACTCTAAAGTCATTTCTAAAAACAAGGTAGTGAAATTATTATCAGTCAAGCTACAATTTTAAAACATCATTTATGGGCATAAACAGGATGGCTCATCATAAACAAATGACTTAAAAATCCTTTTGCTGATTTGGAACTAGGTTGGCGAATAAAATAAAGATTGGCATCTCATTTTTAAGTATGATTTTATATTTATGTTTAAAAACATTTTTAAAAGCCATCCAGTTAATCTTTATTTAGGTCATTTATAGAAATGAAGAGATGCTCTGCTCTCAGAGAAAAGCAGTAACTTAAAGACAATACATAATGAACTATTTGTCCAAAGTTTTTTTTTTTGCAACTTTTAACTTTTGAATAGCAACATGTTTTATGGCTAAATTTATTATACTGAAAATTTACTTAGAACTTTTAACTTCTAAAATTTTAAATGTCATTAAAATTTCATACATTAAATCAATGAAAGGCACAGCTATTCTGTGTTTTGTTAATAGGCATTACTTGCAAAAGGTAAATATTGAAATCTGTACTGTTGATTTATAAGAGTATTTGCACTCCTATATCTTATTCAATAAATGACTTCTTGTAAAAAAGCATTGCTCCTGATGGAACAAAATTCTTCGGCATTCTGAAAGCAACAACCTGTTTTCATTCTTATGGTTCCATGAAATACAGATTCAGTCAGCTTTGAAAGTGTTTCCTAATACATACTCTTTTATCTAGGATCCCTAGTCTTGCAGCTTTAAACTAAACCACCCTGATTTTCTCTTTATCATTCCCCCAAATTGCATTGTTTTCATTCCTTTGGCTTTCTGTGAGTTACAACTTCCTTTTACATTTGTTATTCAACTCTAGACCAAAGAGCATTGTATGTGCTCTCAAAAACATTTTTAACTTTCAGTGTCTGGAAAAAAACATCATTATTTAGAGGTTATCTGGAGTATGATATACCAGCATTCTATAATACAAAGAACTGCATTGACTAAAATGTACTATATCATGGAAAACAACAATACAAAATAGTTCTTACAATGTACTTCAATCTTAAAGGAAAACTCAAATCAATACAAATTCAATATCTGAGCAATAATTTATATTTTTTATTTCTCAGACATTTTTAAGACATTTTGTTTATACTTAATAAAGAGTATTTTTGTTGCTAAGATTTTTCATGTCAGGAAACTCAAAGATTCATGTTCAAACTATTCAACAAAAACAATCTTTACAGGCAAATACATTTCAATTGCACAAGAAAGAAAATATTTCTGTATATAAATCAGGCAAAATATTAAACTATGTAAGTTATATTACTATTCTTGTGGAAATCAAAAGAAGTCAGAATTATGTACATCTTTTAAAAGAGGACATCTTAAAATATTTAAGAAATGAGTACTTTTAAACATAAATGAATTATGTCATAAAATAGTTTAATGAAAATTAAAATTATTACAATCACTTCTAATTCATGCTTACAAAACCAATATACTCTAATACATACTACCGGGCAAAACAAAATTCTGTATATTAAGTAGCTTTTTTCAGTTATACAGTAAGACTTAGAGAGAAACAGGACTTTCAAACATATCCATGTAATCTGAAATGCACGGATAATTGCCTCAGATACACAACAGTTTCTTGGATTCTTACTGAATGAAACTTAAGTAGTAATATTTTTTTAAATCAGGGAAAAGGTAAGGCAAGAAGAAATAAATTAGAAAATTCACATGTTGATTAGTTACTTTTTCAGACGTAATAGAAAAAGAAGAACATTTTCGAGGATCTTTCCAAATGGTCAAGTTATACTTTGGAAAAATCAGAAAAATAAATATTTATTTATTTTAAAAGTTTGAATAAATGAAAAGCAATGTATCTTTGATGCATTAATATCTGCATCAAAATTAAAACCATGAATTATTATGAAAATTGTAATACACCATCTTGTGGTTATCTGAAAGGAATGCAATTTACAGTTTTTGAATTTTTAAAGTCTATATATTTCAGCATTTTCTTCTGTTTTCCAATTTAACCTGCCATCATTTAAAAATGGTACTTTCTTATACTACTCTTAATTATCAAACAACTTGAAAATATAAAGTTATAGTCATCAAGACCTATTTGTTCCACTTATATTTTATAAAACATGTGCTATAAAAGATATCTTATTTTCCACTTTATATAGTAATAATAATACCTATTAATTTTATTATCCTCATTAGAGGTAAGACTTGACATGGGAAGCTATTAGATATTCATAAATTTTTCCATAAAGTTCATTTTCAACTAGAATTGTGTCTATATTGTATCTGGCAGCCTATTTAGATAAAGAGAAGAAATTTCATTTTTTTTAAAATACTGGAATACTATAGCCTAAAGAAAGAAGGAAGAAAATGGAGAAAGAGAAGGGAAAAGAATTATGGAATTATGAATAATATATCCTTGCTTACCTTCAATGTGAAAAATATAATTCATCGCATGTTTGGCTCTCAATAACTAATTATTGAGTAAATGAATGATTTCACAAATATTTACCTTATTTTTAAAATGTAATTAAAGGCACAATTATAAGTGTAAATAAACTGTGAACTTCTATATGTCCTCATGCATATTTCATGATAAAATCTAGGAATATTTTATGGCTAGTGTTAATAAATTAAGTAAGGTGCGAAACAAACTGTATAACTAAATAAAATCTTTTTCTCAAGAAAGTTAAAGAAGAATTGAGCCCAAGAACCTAATTTATCACACTAAATAAAATGGGTCACTTTTAATAAACCTACAAGTATTCGTTTTATAAATATAGTTCTTTTGAACTATGTAGAAACATAGTTCTTTTTTATTCTTTTTAAAATTTTTTTTAACGTTTTATTTATTTTTGAGACAGGGAGAGACAGAGCATGAACAGGGGAGGGTCAGAGAGAGGGAGACACAGAATCTGAAACAGGCTCCAGGTTCTGAGCTGTCAGCACAGAGCCCGACACAGGGCTCGAACTCACGGACCGAGAGATCATGACCTGAGCCGAAGTTGGTCGCCCAACCAACTGAGCCACCCAGGCGCCCCAGTTCTTTTTTATTCTTTATGATACACTTTTTAAAACAGTTCACTAGAATGAACTTCATTATTAATTTAAATACAAAGAAATAGGTAAATAAATAGATGATAGATCAATCTACCTTATGCCAACAGGCACTATTTGGGACCTCAAAGATGCAAACCAGACACTAGGTCTTTGACGAAAGGAACTAAAAGTCTAATAGGGAGGCAACCACACAGAAAAAGCTACAAATGCTTAAAATAGTGTGCTAAGGGAGAATGGAGATATGCAGAAGCTTCACAGAAAAAAAAAGATATCTAGACTTAATGATGGATGCGGTTTAAATGGGCAAAACACCTTCCCAGCTTTCTCAAAGGAGGGAGGAACTGTTTTTGGAATTATGACAGTACCTGAAATCACCTAAGTATAAAAAAGTAAAATGTACATGTCATATTTTTTTCATTGAAATAGGAAATGAAAACCTAACACCATCTTGTGGAAATAACTGTGTTATGTACCCAAATCCATTATATCCTATTGATTAAGGAAAGCTTTCTGGGCAAGTTGATACTTAGTCTTGAATGCCTAACCTAAAATGACTGGTGAGAGGTTGCCAGGTAGAAAAATGGTCAAGATTTGTTCAAATGAAATGGAAGAGGATTTGAAAAAGCTGAATTACCTTGGAAAATTGAAAGTAATTTAGTCTGGCCAGAGTAAAGGTACAAATTGGAGAGAAGCGAAAAATAAAACTACAATGGTAGGGACAGATCCCGAAGTGCCTCATGTGCTAAGCTAGTGAGTTTGGATTTCATTTTGGAAGCTATGTGGAGACAGGGTGTGAAAAGCATTGGGGAATATGACTAATAATGCTCATGTAATACCAACATAGATGTTTCTTTCCAACGTAATGTTTCATCTATTTCAGTCAAAAAGGGTACATTAGATTCCTTTTCCTTAACTTTTTAGGTCCTACAGGTCCATAGAAATTCAGGAGAGCTGGTTGATATGTGGAAAATCCAACTAAACTAGTTTTTTATAATGATATTGAAGAAGGTTTTTTACAGAATTAAATCCCTAGATTCTTTGCTTTTTGTTTTTGTTTTTTGTTCTGTTTTTTAACAGAATGTTTATACATTAATTGTGCGTTAAAGACATGGCCTAGGCAAATCATATGACTAGGACAAAGAGACAAGAGCAATAGAACACCACATGTTTAAAGAGATTAATTCATTTGTTTCATTTTAATACTGAGATATATCTTTAATACATATAGAAGATTTGAGAGATTGAGGTTCCAATTAGAAAACCCAAATTCCTTCTGTATTTTTGGACTCATTTTAAGCATTATCTAACCGAATAACACATTTATTGGCAAATTATAATAAAAATGGAAATTGATGAGTTAATGTATTTTGTCTTTGATCAGTTCTTTGGATTTGACTTTAAAACTCATTTTGACACTACAAAAAGGATCATAACATAAAAAGTGTACTTAGACTTAGTTGTCAGTCACAACAAATATTTGACTTAGCTAAGTCAGCACATATAGCCATCCTGGATATTGTGGGGGGGATTTTTCAAAATTTGAATTGGTTACTTTCCTCACGGATAAAATGAGACTATCAAAATAGTCATTTATAAAAACATTATTTTGAAGTGTTAAACACTGTAGTTAAGTAAAAATATAGAAATGTTGTATCCAAAATTTTGATTTCAGAAGGATAAGTAATTGCAACATAAATTACCAAAGACACAGGAAAACGTTTTTGCTTTTCAAAAATAGTTTTAAAGGTGTAAGTGCTCAAAGAATATTTGCAGAATACATTTACCTTAATGTATGATATTATTTTTAATTTCATATTTTTACTCTTCATATTTACCAATAAAAATTAATAAACCTTTTGAATATGAATGAGAATATAATATCACCGTGACACAAGGTCTAAAAACTTAAGCCCTAAAAAATGTTTTTTTTATTAAAAACAAAAGAGGGGCCCCTGGGTGGCTCAGTCAGTTAAGCATCTGACTTCTGCTCCTGATCTCATGATCTCACAGTCACGAGTTCCAGCCCCATGTTGGGTTCTGTGCTGACTGCTCAGAGCCTCAAGCCTGCTTCGGATTCTGTGTCTCCCTCTCTCTCTGCCCCTTCCTTGCTCACATTCTCTCTCTCTCAAAAATAAATAAACATTAAAAAAATTAAAAACAGAGATGTTTACATACAAAAAGTAAATGAAATGCCAGAAGACTTAAAAATGGTAAAGCAGTATTTCATGTTTAGAGCTATAAATTTACATACAAAACGTGTCATGTACCATCTGAAAGAGATCTTTCTATAAATATTCTTCATATTTATAGAACTGAGGAAATTATAGCACTATAAATATATAATTTGAATGAGATTCACAAGTTTTTCAAGAATGGAACAGAAAGACATTTGTACAAAATATTAAATGTATTAAAATCCCAAGAAAATATGCAATAATCTCAGGTGTGTATATACATTCTTCTAAAGACTCTGGTGCAAAGGAATAAAGGATTAAACGTAACATTAAATGGCAATAAAGGAACCACACTATTTTCACATATTCACTAATTTAGAAAATTAGCTGTTATTTCCACAATGCAAGTTAAGATTTCTTTTTTCCATTAGAAATTTATTGCACTAAAAATCTTCAAACAAAAATTTCATTTACCCTCTAAATTGAAACTGTTCTTCAGGATTGTATTTTAAAGCACTTTTTATCTGCAGAGAAGTACTTCTCTTCATATTACAATTTCTTATTTTTGCTTCCTTCATTAATTAACTATATTCCTCCATTAAACTAACCACAAAGAACTTCAAGCAGCCAAAGTCTCTTCCTTTTCAGGCTTCAGTAAAAGGAGAAATAGCCACTTGTTCTGAAGCTGGCTTCGATTTAAACATATCATGTTTAAATTAAAAAGCACAAAGCTGATCACGATTCTTTCTGTGAACCTTTGTTAGATAATGAATGGCAGAAGACAATTAGCGGTCACCGTTCTAAGAATTACCCTTGGTTGGAAAGATCAAAAATAGTTTGTTTTATTATCACAACAATTGCTTTAAATTGTAAAAAAGTGACATTTACCTTTTCCAATTGAGCGTTTTTTTTGGACTTGTATAAAAACTCTCCCACTGCCACAAAAACGGAGAGCACCAGGCCGGCTGCCAGAACAATGAAGATGCCACCAATATTTTGAACCCCCAGGGCACTGGCCTCTTTGCTCTCTTCCTCTGGACAACCATTGCCCCTCCACCACTTTTCCTTCATCATGTGCAGCTTGCCTTCCTCTTGCAGCTGAAGAATTGCTATGGTGATTTTGTCTCTGTATGGAGAACCTAAGAAGAGAGAAGATAGGTTAGCTATTGCAAGGAAACTGGGGTTTTATAATTAAAGGTTAACATGATCAGAGGAGGGCAGAACTTTTCCAGACACTCCAAAGCAATCCAGTATTTATGTTCAACAGAAAAAAACAACCGGAAAATGACAAAGAACAGACAGTTAAGTAACAAGATAAAGTAGTCCCTTTCTGATTTTGAACGATAGAATAAAATTTGTTTTTAAGGAAAAAAATGTCTCTTTTTAAAAGGCAGACAACTCAGCACTGGAAAATAAGTAAAGCAGAGGTAGAAACCTAAAAAAGACATTATAGAGTGCCAGGATAGTTCGCTAATATTTAGGAATCATTCCACATTGAAACAGAACATTCATAAACCAGTAATCTCTATTTTTAGGAAAGTTGTGGGGAAAATCGTGTTTCGCATGAATAAGTGCAATAATTTAAGGCAATTATGATTAACAAGCTGTATTCAGGGATAGCTAATACTTTGCAAATCATAGGTAATCATTTCTATTTTTTTTATTTTATATGAATAAAAGAAAAAAGCTTGTACAGGACATGGATCATTCAAAAATCATAATGACAATGCATAAGATTTTTGGACAGTTTATGTATTATTTTGTGCTTTGGAGGGAAATGTTCTTTTCAGTGGTGGCAACAGTATAAATGAAATTTAGTATATATGGTAATGGGGGTAGATATTAATCTGCATTAGCCATCATATGATAAGTAATAGCTTTTCTAATTGGTTGCCCAGAAGCATAGAATAATATTGAACTACAAGTATCTTTCAACACCCATCTCAAGGGATTGGTGTTCCTTCTTTTTCCCACCCAGAAATAGCCTGTATCTAAAGTTTCATCTTCTTTCCTCAAACACTATACTGCACATTCCATTTTTCTGCATATACTCATTGATAAGTTTTTCTGCTTACATAAGAATACTAATTTTATTTGTATTCAATATTGCCTCTGATACCTTTTTTTTTTTTTTACTTAAATATACCTACAGGGACCTATACTGAAACTTTATTTTTGCTAAGAGTGATTAAAAACCTCATCAGGAAACTTTTCTGACTCAAAAGGGATACCACTATATATCTTGTTTTTACTTGCTTAATATAACACGACCAGTTCGGCCTCACTCTCTTCGCAAGAATAGTCAGGCTAAAAGCAGAAAAACTAGGGAAATCATAGGCAGTAAATAGCCTGTTGAAAAAGTTGGAGGAGTGATGATCTACCAAATCCAGCTGGTGAGTTGTTTCTTTAACGTAATCCTTAATGTTAGTCAGAAGAAATGAGTAACTATAATGCTTCTATACAACATTTCTCCAGCTTTCCTAAAAAAGGGACATTATCCATTCCTATATTTAGAACTCAAATATTTTATTTTCACTGTACATTTAATTCTTCATGATAAGAAAGGAATGTCTGCCTCTTGGCTTCTTTGCTGTGCTCTCTTCCAAATGCCACTCTGATGAAAATATTTAGTTTAAAATCAGTCCCTCAGCCACTTCAGGTCTCATTGGATGCCCCTTTCTACTTTGATCACTAACTAGACACTCAGCCTAGGTCACTTTTATTCTTCTTCTTATTATTATTATTATCATTTACCTTTCAGGATGAGACTTATTTTCCTATGTAGATTATAAACTATTTGGAATAGATTATATTTATCTATCTATGTATATCTATCTATCATCTATTTCTATCATGTATCATCTCACATAATAGGCTCTCAATAAATATTTCATATTATGGGGAGCATAATATCTGACTGAGGCATTCCTAACATAATGTAAGAGTAAAAACCTAGTGTTTTCAGTCTCTCTGACATGTATTTAAAAACCATAAATTAAGGCCATCTGTTTGGCTATCAAGTTTTCATTAGTTCACTGCATCTAACGTAGCACCAGCTTCAAGGTCACTTTTACGTTGAATTGCCATTCTGATTAACCATGTGTATTCTCAGCAAAATAAATGTTCGATTGAGGGGGAAAAAAATCTCCTTTAAGCAGAACTGCAGTTCATTAAATGTCTTTTAATTAGAAATATAGCATCTGAAGCAAATTTGTGCTGATAGAACTTGTGAAAATGGCCACATATGACTAATATAAAATGTGATTTGGGGGCCCCTGGGTAGCTCAGTCGACTGAGCGTCAAACTTCGGCTCAGGTCATGATCTCATGGTTCGTGGATTAGAGCCATGCATTGGGCTCTGTGCTGACAGCTCAGAGCCTGGAGCCTGCTTCAGATTCTGTGTCTCCCTCTCTCTCTCTGCCCCTCCCCCTCCTTTCTCCCTCAAAAATAAATTTTAAAAAAATTTTAAAAAATTTAAATGTGGTTTCTTTTCTGGAAGCACAATTGTAAGCAAAATTTGGGGTGATAGTGACTTGAAAAGTAGACTTTCAAATATGAAAAAGTCTTGATCTAGCCAAGTAATATTTTTGAGTCAGCTTATTTCTCATCCTGAACAATACTGAAAGAATACCATTTTATTGCCAACTCGCCATACCCATTAAACTGCATTATAATGTTTATTCTAATATCTTCAAACACAATATTCTCCCCCTACTTTCTCAAAATAAGGCACAGACAAAAGCAACCCACTTTTCAAGAAATGATAGACACGCTTTAATTTCTTGCTTGGCTGTGCTTCCTATTTCTAGCACTTACTGTAAACTTGAAAATTTCTCATTGCTAGCAAATCTCCCCATACTTGTTTCCAACATAAATATAGTAATGTGTAAATAGAATTTGGGTTAAATCAAAGCTACAAAGTTAATATACCTCATTTAGAGGTCTTTAACAAGATAATATAGGGAACATAAGTGATGAAAGTAAATCCTTGCCATGTTTTACTTATCATTCTGTCACTGATTTAGTTTAAGTAATTATTTTTTAAAGAAAAAATTCAATAATAAATCATTACTTCTTTTGGTATATCATTTGATGCTCCTTGGGAAGAATTTCTATATAGATATTAGTTGAAGTCAAGCATGGACTGAAATTTCATCTAGTTGAAAAATCTCAAGGATACATTGAGATCAAAGAACAAAAGTATCTTTCATCCTCCTTGTGACATGAACAGCCAAGTGCTTAGCTCTAATGAAGTGAACAGCTATTAGTTAGATAGATAGAGCTTCAGTTTTGCCCAAACTCCAACCCAGACTCAATCCAAATGCTGGCAAGGCAGGAACCATGAGAACACTGAGTGGCAACGAGAGAAGCCATTTGTACATGGCAAGGCTGCCTCCAAGGAAGATGTGTATTTTTACAAGAGGATTTTAAGATTGATTAGAAAACTACTGAGGAAATTGTAAATATATCTATTATAATGCAAAGTATTGTACTAAAAGTCAATCCTCAAATGCTTAAAAGGACAGATAGCCATAAATGAGTGAAAAAACACTTTAGACAAAAATATCTGAAAAATTGCAACATCCCAGTGGTTAACTTTCACCTCCAGTTTTAGTAAAACTCTACGAGAATTTCAACATAGGGTTGCCAGATATTTTATTGTGTGTGTGTGTGTGTGTGTGTGTGAGAACACATGAAACATTCTATCTAAAATTCTCTATATTAAAATGTTGGCAAATAAATCATTTTTTTTAAATTTTTTTTCAACGTTTTTTATTTATTTTTGGGACAGAGAGAGACAGAGCATGAACGGGGGAGGGGCAGAGAGAGAGGGAGACACAGAATCGGAAACAGGCTCCAGGCTCCGAGCCACCAGCCCAGAGCCCGACGCGGGGCTCGAACTCACGGACCGCGAGATCGTGACCTGGCTGAAGTCGGACGCTTAACCGACTGCGCCACCCAGGCGCCCCTAAATCATTTTTTTTTAAATCACGCAGTATATGCCAAATTTCTCTTAGTCCTGAATTTGGCCTTTCCATTTTCACTTTGTAATGTCTGATTTTTGGTTCTTTTATATTCTTGCTCACAATGAAATTTTCTTCAGTTATTTAAACATATAGTCCATACTGACAGAAACTGTTATGTTTTTTTTTAATTTTTTTCTTAACATTTATTCATTTTTGAGAGACAGAGAGAGACACACAGCATGAGTGGGGAAGGGGCAGAGAGAGGGAGACACAGAATCTGAAGCAGGCTCCAGGCTCTGAGCTGTCAGCACAGAGCTCGACTCAGGACTCGAACTCACGAACTGTGAGATCATGACCTGAGCCGAAGTCGGACACTCATCAACTCAGCCACCCAGGTGCCCCATGTTATGTTTTTAAAATGTGTGTGTGACCCGAAAAACAAATAACCCAGTGAAGAAATGGGCAGAAAACATGAATAGACACTTCTCTAAAGAAGACATCCGGATGGCCAACAGGCACATGAAATGATGCTCAACGTCGCTCCTTATCAGGGAAATACAAATCAAAACCACACTCACATATCACCTCACGCCAGTCAGAGTGGCCAAAATGAACAAATCAGGAGACTATAGATGCTGGTGAGGATGTGGAGAAACGGGAACCCTCTTGCACTGTTGGTGGGAATGCAAATTTGTGTAGCCACTCTGGAAAACAGTGTGGAGGTTCCTCAAAAAATTAAAAATAGACCTACCCTATGACCCAGCAATAGCACTGCTAGGAATTTACCCAAGGGATACAGGAGTACTGATGCATAGGGGCACTTGTACCCCAATGTTTACAGCAGCACTCTCAACAATAGCCAAATTATGGAAAGAACCTAAATGTCCATCAACTGATGAATGGATAAATAAATTGTGGTTTATATATACAATGGAGTACTACATGGCAATGAGAAAGAATGAAATATGGCCCTTTGTAGCAACGTGGATGGAGCTGGAGAATGTGATGCTAAGTGAAATAAGCCATACAGAGAAAGACAGATACCATATGTTTTCACTCTTATGTTGATCCTGAGAAACTTAACAGAAACCCATGGGGGAGGGGAAGGGAAAAAAAAAAAAGAGGTTAGAGTGGGAGAGAGCCAAAGCATAAGAGACTGTTAAAAACTGAAAACAAACTGAGGGTTGATGGGGGGTGGGAGGGAGGGGAGGGTGGGTGATGGGTATTGAGGAGGGCACCTTTTGGGATGAGCACTGGGTGTTGTATGGAAACCACTTTGACAATAAATTTCATATATTGAAAAAAAAATAAAGTGTGTGTGTGTGTGTTTACAATTTTCCAAAGGATCCCATTTACCAGATAGAAAAGGTTGTAGCTTATAAAATGAAGGAAGGAAGGAAGGAAGGAAGGAAGGAAGGAAGGAAGGAAGGAAGGAAGAAGGGAGGGAGGAAAGAAAAGAAAGAAGGAAAGAAAGAATGAAGAAAAGAAGCAAAGAAAACATTATTATTACATAGTGATATCCCTTCATGTCAGATGCCTAAGACTTGGGGCTCAAAATGAGCACTGAGGAGGCACAGAGACAGCCTCAAGTGATACATAGTAATAGTACATGCATGGGCATAAATAAAAACTAGAAATTCACCTATTCAGAATTTCCTCAATAAAAGAATTACTGTCTCCAAATGTCCCTAAATGTCAAATTTTGACAATAGAATTTTACATAAAATTATAATTTCAGTAACATCCCTCCCAACAGATAGATTAAAAGTTCCTTAGGAAAATAAACTGATTGTTATAAACAATTAATATGAGTCTCACCAAGTATTTCAGAGCTAACTTCCTGGGCTTAGGAAATTGAGTTGATTCCTTCCTTCCTTCCAGCTCTTCATTCCTTTGCCTTTCCTCCTCTATTTCTCATACTCTTCTCTTTTTGTTCTTCTTGACTTCTCTTCTTGTTTCCTTTCCTTCTTTTCCTTCACTTCTCTTCCCTGTTGCCCTTCCTTTCCCTTTCTCATCTTCCTCTCTTCCCTACCCTCCCTCCTTCCCTTCCTTTCTACTATTCTAAATTTCTTACTTACAGGATGAAAGCCACATGTTATTATATGTACTTGGCTCTAAGCCTAAACACAATTTATTGATCTGCCCATTTGTTTGTCATTTTCATATTCTTTACAAACTCACAATTTTAAGTATGTACCAATGTTTTCCTTATCCTATTGCAAAACATCTAGATAGCATAGAAATGATAAAACGAATGAGGTCAGCATTATGTTTAATTCTTGAGCAGGCATATTGATTGATAAATAGCTTCTCTTTAAAGGTTGCACAGCAAGTTGTCTGATACTTGACATGCTTCAGTGAAATATGCTAAAATTATATCCATACACTGGTAATTTCCTATCCATCCTGCCAAAATTTTCTTTTCTTTCAAATCAGGCTTCTATATGCTTTAATTACAAAGGTCAGAAACAAGATTACCCTTGCTTTGTATAAATATCTCATTCTAAAACTCATTATACCAATATTTCCAAAACTGGATTTTCTCCACAGATTTCCTTTTTTGGTAAATGTGCATCTATGGTTCATTTTAAAAGGATTCCTTGGTCAGATATTTGAAGAATACTCCATCACAAATGCACTTCTCATAAATTCACATCATATGATAGCAAAATACGAGCTTCTATCTACCCATTAAAAAAAGGAAAAAGTTTTAAAAAAAATTGCTTAAATGATCAGATTAGGGCACATGGGTGGCTCAGTCTGTTGAGTGTCTGACTCTTGATTTCAGCTCAGGTTATGATCTCAGGGTTCCTGAGATCAAGCCCTGAATTGGGCTCTGCACTGACAGTGCTGAGCATGCTTGGGATTCTCTGTCACCCTCTCTCTCTTCCCCTCCCTTGTCCTCTTTCTCTAAATATAAATAACTTAATAAATAAATAAATAAATAAATAAATAAATACATTAATACATAAATAAATACATAAAATGTTTAAATTATTTTTAAGGAAATAATTTTTCCCTGTAGATCTATTAATGTCCCTTCAATTATTTTATTTTTATCTCAATTTGAAAAGTACTGCCTTAGATAACAATAATTGCTACTCTTTTTTTTTTTTAATGTTTATTTATTTTTGAGAGAGACAGAGACAGAGCATGAACGGGGAAGGGCAGAGAGAAAGAAGGAGACAGAAAATCCGAAGCAGGCTCCAGGTTCTGAGCTGTCAGCACAGAGCCCGAGGTGGGGCTTGAACTCATGAGCTGTGAGATTATGACCTGAGCTAAAGTCAGATGCTTTACCGACTGAGCCACCCCGGTGCCCCCAATAATTACTATTCTTATTACATCGGTACTCTCCATCAAAACTATGTTTCTTGTTAGATATTTCTGCTTGTCCCTGCTTAGATATCTTCCTCCCTGGCTTTGAATTTACACATCATTACACCATAGCTAATCAAGTTGCATTTTCTTTTTTTGTATGCTCTTTTTCATCTAATGATCTATATGCTTCATGAAGCATCAGCTCATAAAAATTCATATCACACTGCTCACCTTAAGACATGTCTCCACACCTGGCTTTTGAGTCCCCTTATTAGATACTTTTGAGGATCAAGAGTTGTAACAGTTATTTAAATATATTTGTATATTAAAATTGATGAAAAAAACAATTTGGGGTGGGGAGGGGGAAGTACACAGCCTTTGTTCTTCCTAACAGCATTAAAATCTTTTAAACATTTTGTTAAAATCTGGAGGGGCTGGCTGGCTAAGTGCTGTTTTTCATAATGACAAATCCTTTCCGTCAATGTCCTAGAGAACTTCAACTTCTTTTGTTTTATATTTTGTAGTTATCCAGATCATTATGATGATATTGTGTGCTGGGAATGGCACAGACTTAAGTAACATTCTGGTAGTTGCTCCCCTTGAGTCTGGGAAGATATTTCTCTGAAGTCTACTCATAATTTTAGATTTCTTCTAGCTGGTCATTACTCCAAGATATTGTGCACTTTATGAAATACAGTTATGTACATATCTTGTGGGTATGAGACTATACCATAATCACTAAGCATATGTTATTTCAAGGGCTTGACTCAAAGAACTTTAATAATTCCCTAATTATTCCTTTTATTTTGAAAGAATTTCATTTTCTTTTTTGTTGTTGTTTATTTTAAGAGAGAGAGAGAGCGGAGAAGGGGAAGAGAGAAAGGGAGAAAGAGAGAATCCCAAGCAGGTCCCTCACTGTCAGCGCAGAGCCCAATGCAGGGTTCCAATTGGCGAAACACAAGATCATGACCTGAGCCAAAATCAAAAGTCGTAAGTCTAACTGACTAAGCCACCCAGGCGCCCCTGAAAGAGTTTCATCTGATAAATGTTTCTGAAACATATACCCAAGAACTTGAAGCCCTTTAAGTGTGGGCTTAAGACAAGGCTACTTGTCAGTTATTGGTAATCAAGCATTCATTGTTCACCTTATTTCACCCATCATCTAGCACAGTGCCTATCACACAGCAAGCATTCAACAAATTCTTTTTGAATGAATATTCAATCAATTATAATATATAGAGTATGATATAGCCAAAATAAGTCAGGGTAGAGCTTCTGATATAGGACATCTTCTAAGGCTCTTGTTAAAATCAGTAGAATAAGTAGAGTCCATAAACAGCCTTATTTCACACTTCTAATATTGACCTTATGGAATAAGTTTGGGCAACAAGTCACTTTATAAATTCTTATGCATTCCTTGCATTTAATCAACAGCCAGCAGTTTTCCTTGGTCAGTGCTTTAATAAGTAAAAGAGCAGCTAGCCCAGAAGATCTGAGGGTGTCTGCTGGAATTTCAACTTCCATTCTTAAATTACAGTGCTGTTGGCAATGTGAAATTTTATGAAATGGCTCCCTGCTCCCTATCCTGAGATGAGTGCTAAGTGCCATAAATGCACAACAAATTTTGAGTGCTTTTAGAGCTGTATCTATTTTTTACCATTCTTTCCATCAAATCTTCCAATAAAGATAGAACCAGAGCACATTCTCTTAGAGCCTTTGCCTCAGCAGAAGATGGGTTTTATTATCTCAAAGGACATTTTCCTTCCCATATTTGTTTTTAAGAAGTGCTAAGACAAATTTTACATTTACATTCCAGATTTAATTTTATATTTCCATATTTCCAGATTTATTCAGTGTTTCTATTTACTTATTTTATTCATTTCCCATTTTATTCGGTCAATAATATTGTTATACAGTACCATAGCATCATTGTTCATTTTCTCTTAGAACTTGCCTCAGTTTGTAACTAAAAATTAATTTCTGTGATTATTTAATGCTCATTTACCCTAATAAGTTATAAATTCCACAAGGGCAGGGGTTTTATTTGCTTTGTCAACACACAATAAGGACACAATATTTGTTGGGTGAACACATGCATAAATAAAATAATATATTAATTACTAAATAATTGGTCATGCATGCTTGCAATGTTATCTTTAGTCATTTCATATGAACCCAAACTATACCTAGATCTTTAATCTATATATAATAATTATAATATATTTATTTCAAATGAAGCCTTTAATATATATAGCAACTAAATACTTTCATGGGGCCCATTTCACACTTCCTGTAAGATAACAGCTAAATTGGTATGAAGTTCTATCTCCCTCTTTACATTTTCTTTTCTAGGCATCCAACCAAAACCCTTCGATTTGATAGGAGTATAAGGAGTCCATTAATTAGAATCATAGAAATAGAAGAGTAATCTGATCTTGAAATCAAATTATCAACATTATAATCACAGAATGGTAAACAACAGATAAAAGTGATCCATTCTCCATGATACCTTGTAATCTTTCTGCATTGGATATCTAGGACCATCATTTCCTTGTTTAAAATTTTCCGGTGGTGCTCTACAGCTATAGAATAAAATCTCCATTCCTAAATGTGTTACACAATCCTTTCTTCAATCTATCACAGGCTTCTTCTCTTATTTTATCCACTTCTCCTTACATCTAACCTGCTAGCAATACACATTAAATGTACTTCCCATTGCCTGGGGAGCCACATTTCTACACTTCCTCCAATTTTCTGGTTGAACTTCTTCTCATTCAGATAAATTTCTGTTCATCCTTCACTATACTTGCACACTTTTTCTTGACTGCCACAGAGATATACAGGATCCCTCTTTTTTGGTGCAATGGCATTACAGATACTCTAGGACAGCATTTGGTATATCATATTCTAATGTTTTTCCATGTCTCTTTCCCTACTAAGTGATAATATGAATGCCCTGGGTGGGGGGGACCATGTCTGAGTCATGGTTTGGTTGTTTTGTTTTGTTTTGTTTTGTTTTGTTTTACTATATTACACACACAGGTGTGTATAGTACTTATCACAGGTGTTAGATTCCAGGCATATAGTGATGAATAATGTCACATGAGCACTACCTTTCTAGAGTTTTCACTGCAACAAAAAATACATACATTGGATAACATTTTATAAATATGAGGATCATTATAATGAAGAACACAATATTATATAGTCTTGTAACAGATGAAACTATCTTAGTCTGCTGAATAGGTACAAAAAAAGGTTGCATTGCTTTGAAAATAAGGGTCGGGAAAATAACTCTCTTTTGCTGCTTTTTGCCTACATTTCTTCTATTTCCTTTCTATCACATTTCTGTTTTAGGAAGGTATATATGGGAAGGAAAAATGATAGTGAAAGCATCCCAAACCCACTTAGTTAATTTCTTCTAGATACAGAAGATAGAATTAGGTATAAGATATCAGGGTCATGATGGAATGGAGCCAAAAATAAATGCATTGTTAAAGTAGAAATGAGAGAGGAAAAGTAAAAAACCATAAGGCAGAGACTACATGCATTTAGGGAGCAAATGTGTATATAAATATCAAGTGGATGTACCACCAAGGACATCATAGATATAACAAATTTTAAAGTATGTATATTCAAAATCAATAACTGGCTTAAATTTGATAGAGATTGTGGTTTTTTTTTCCCTTTGCAGTAGACCTCAAAATGCAATGTCTTTATGACTTCTATAGAAAAGCAATGTAAATGTATTCTATTTGAAAGACTATTTGCAGAATCCTCAGGAGAACATTCAAGTATCTAAAATAACAAAAGGAGATGCTTATATGAAGCACAAAAAAGTCTATTAATAAAAAATTCAAGTTATACAGTATGAGTTTTAGCCAGTTGCCCTTTATTCATATTCTGAATAGTCTCTAACTTATGTGAAAAGAATAAGAAGGGCAAATATTATCAGCATATTATGAAAAAGTAAACTATTTTCACTGGTTCTGACATCTTTCATATATATTATTTAAAAAGTAGCTGGTGAAGTAGATTTGTGGTCACATTTCTTCTCTGGGTATTAAATCATGAAACTCTGACACTAAGTATGAAAATAGAAATAGTTTTATACTGGAATCCTGCCTTCCTTACAATTTTTCATCTGCATAGTAATCATTTGAATAGTGATAAGAATGGAAATGTCAGCAATACTTTCCTAAGTATGATGTTTTCATTCCAAATCTAATATCAAACTATAATGAACAAATTACAAAAGTTGGACCATTTTAAATAAAGTCATCATTGTAGTTAATCATCAAGTACCCCAAAATTGGGAGAGAGGATGTATTTTTGAAAAGAGTAAGTATCTATCCTCTAAGGTAGAGCTCAAGTCTGATTGCAATTTGATCTGACTGCTTTCTCCTCACTGAAATCTACCACTGAGTCCCTGTATTATATAACAGACCACCTTTCCAGGTTGTATTCTCCATAATTTGTGTTCAATTTATTTTTTCACAAATGTCTCCTTAAGAAAGGGGATGTTGTATATCTATATTTTGTATTCATTATTTTACAGAGCGAAGCAGGTTGTACAGTGATAAAATTTCTTATAGATAAACCAAATACAAAGGAAGAATACATGTCTTTAGAGATACTGTTCTCTGAATACATCTTGGGACTCTGTTCACTAAACATTCAAGAAATGCTTGGAAGGAAAAACTTTATTTTATTTATTTATATAATGGTCTACAATAGGAATTATCTCATCTTTATAGAGTAGATATCAATCACCTTCTTCCCCCCAAATGATGGTTAGCTAACTACAGTATACTGATTACGTGATGGCAAAACCCTAGTTAAGTTCCATAGGAAAACATTTCCATGTGGTTAGGAATGGGTTATATTAACAATCTGCCTTATCTACAATATATTTGAGATGTCTGATTACTTAAAGAATAGACAGCAAAAACCTAAGATACAAATAACTTAAAAACCACAATACATCCTTTCAATAATGATAAAACATTTAAGACATTCCTTTGTAATTCTTTGTGGTGCATGTGTCCTGATCCAAATACTACAAATATAATATGTTCAATCTTTTTTTATTTAAAAACATTTTTTTTAATGTTTATGTATTTTTGAGAGAGAGACAGAGAGAGACAGAGCGTAAGAGGTGGAGGGGCAGAGAGAAGGAATCACAGAATCCGAAGCAGTCTCCAGGCTCTGAGCTGTCAGCACCAAGCCCAATGCAGGGCTCAAACTCACGGACTGTGAGATCATGACCTGAGCTGAAGTTGGACACTTGACAGACTGAGCCACCCAGGCGCCCCAATCTTTATTACAACCCAATTACGTAGACATGTTTGCCCTCACTTACAGATGAGGATGCTGAGTCTCAGACAGGCTCAGTGACATCAACTAAGACACCTATGACATTCCAATGGGTTTGAACATAAGTCACCTGACTACAATGGCCCCACATTCTATACAGCATGCTAAGAAAATGCCCTTCACATGAGGACCATCAAATGCAAGACAGCCATATTTGGAATCTAGTATTTCCACATTTTACCTCTGTGCTTTGACTCTTTTCCCCTGTAAGAATGATTGATCTTACTTAGTCCTACAAACCAAAGGGTAACAATCTGGCATAGTCAATCTGGCTAACTAATCTATAATAGAGTTTGAACCCATGGCCTTGGACAAATCTGCACAAGACGCTAATTAAATGAATGAAATGATCCAATGTTTGCATATAAAATCTATCAGAACTAGCTCTGTTTTCATGAAAATTATCCATTTATGCATTGTTTGGGCACCATTTGGTCAGCATTTACACTATTAATGAAAACTGCTCACACTGGTGCTTACAATTCATCAAATTCCCTCTGGAAGCTTCCTAGATTCTAGCACGCAGAGTTTGTTGATGATCTGTGGAGCAGGCATAGTTTACTGAGACTCTCATCTGTTTTCAGTGACAGGAAATCTAGACTTTAACAGTATGCCAGAAATATACAGCTTCTACAAGTGTAATTTGACTTTTTTTTGTTTAATTCAGGCCCTGAAAATTATTAGATCTTGATTTAGCCTTGCAAAATCGCTTCACCAACATTAAAATTATGCTGCTTAGGCAATGAAAAGATAGAATGCATTTTAATGGAAGGTTTGACCTGCAGAAAGATGAATAATTTGCATCAATTTTTGTGCATTATGTTCAACTAATGAAGACAAATGTATTCATTCACTTCAGTAAAGCTGAAGAACTGAAGGCCAGCGATTTTATGCATCTATAATGATGAATATTATAGTACTTATTATATGATGGATTGAGAATTTTAGAAATGGATGGTGAGCAAAACAGAGAAAAAAACATGCTTCTAATACTGATTTCTATTTTTATAAACACTGGCATCTGCCTTAAACAAACAACATGCCTCTCCTAACAAAATCTATATCTCCCACTTCATCAAAGAACAAGAAAGAAAGAAAGAAAGAAAGAAAGAAAGAAAGAAAGAAAGAAAGAAAGAAAGAAAGAAAGAAAGAAAGAAAGCAGCGAGATCTCACGCATTTAACATTAGAAAATAGAAGTGAAGAAAGAAATTTTACATTGTTCATATGTTAAAGTTGTATACTTCTACCATAAAGGTGGCTCAGTCGGTTACGCGTCTGACTTGGGCTCAGGTCATGATCTCACAGTTTGTGTTTTGAGCCCTGCATCAGGCTCTGTACAGACAACTCAGAGCCTCGAGCCTACTTCGGATTCTGTGCCTCCCTCTCTCTCTCTGCCCCTTCTCTGCTTGTTCTCTCTCTCTCCCTGTCTCTCAAAAAATGAATAAATGTTAATTTTTCTTTTAAAAAGAGTCAATGATACAACCTCTTGCAACATTTTTTACTTTAGGCTGATTATGGGTAAGAGCATTGTAATGAGATAAAAGTTACCTGAGAATCATTAATAGGATTACTACTATTTCATATTCATTAACATAAAACTTGTTATAAAACAGTTTACAAAGGTAAAATTAAAACCCTATTATCAAATAGGAATATATCCTAGCATTTATAATTAAATAATATAACAGAAATAAAATGTATATAACAATTTTGTGTGTGATAAAATGATCTTTAAATCTAACCTTAGTGTTCAAAAGCATTATAAAAATATCTACTTTACGTTAATCTTTTCTTCATTTTTATATTTCCACTTTACATCTTCATGTATTACACTTATTTCAGTAGTTGTATGACTATGATATGACTGAGTTAATTTGGATTTTGTTCACAGAAATAGTTATTCACTGACTGCTTAAAACTTACTAATGAGTTAAGCCCACAAGTAAAATGGGAACAAATTATATTATAGAAAACTTTTGCATCAACAATATGCACAGACATGAACACAATCCCTCCATCCCCTTCTCAGCTGACACATATTTTATATATGTGATTAAAGTCATGAGGAAGTAAATGAAGCATTCTACTAACTCCTTGTTAAAAATAGAAATAGTTTTAATGAGACCGTTCAGTCACTTTATAATATTTCTACCAAATTGAACACAGCAAACCAAAATAACACCAACTGGCTCTAATGGATTTTTTGAGACTGCTGCTTTCCTACCAGCGCATGGACTGCTGAGTCTGCCTAGTCTTCAAAGTACAATGTGCATTCAATATTCGAAAGAGAGAAACCAAGAAGGCTTTTAGTCTGGGCAGTAAGAAGGGAGGCAATGCAGTAGAAAATGCCATTAAGTAGAAATGTTCCCTGTTCAGATAAATAGATTATCACCTATGGTGAATTAAAAGTCAAGATTGCAACTGCTCACACATTTTAAATATTCCTTAATGAAAACTGCTGCGATTTGCTTTTTTGCTTTACCCCATCTAGAGTTGTTATGTGTGTGTGTGTGTGTGTGTGTGTGTGTGTGTGTGTGTGTTTCTTAATTTAATTCTTTTGAATGGCATAGGAAGTTCGGTTAACTTAAGAGTAAGAACACCTACAACTTCAAAAACCTACCATACAGTAAATATTACGTTGAAATAACAGTGCTGCCGTCAGGAAAACTGTGAAAGGGATGTGATGTCACCCCAAGCTTAATTAAACCAGCATCTGCTTATTGAGCATTTGCCTTCACATCATTGTTGATTGCTCCACTAAGGTATTTTTGCGTAAACAGAGCTTCCCTAATTAAATAGCTTATACTGGAGTCATTCAGCGATTTCACAGCACACTTTGGGCAGTTATCATCATACTCAGAATGATGAATGGTGAGGGTTGCCCCTGGATGAGTCACACCAGAGGAGGCCTACCTTGCAGGCTAACAAGAAGTTGCATGGGCTATTGGGGGACAAAGGAAAATATATATAATTTTTGAAACATTTCTGATTTCTCACTCCAAAAGAGACAAAGTCTTTTTCTGTTTTAATCTCCTGCACGTAATCACATGTGCCTCTTTGACAATGTCTGACCATCTGAACAACACTAAAAGCAAAGAGAGTTCCTCTCTCTTTGATCACATTTATGGTATTTGTAAAGATGAAATTTTCCCTATGAATCATGGCTCCTGCAGAATATGCACTCAAAATCCTGAGGTATTTCTGGTACTGATCTAAATTTTCAGAACCTGAGCCCACATGTCTCTGCTTTGAATATACTGACCTCATTAACTTTTGCTGTGAAAAGAACAAGAGCTTCAATTAACGTTTTCATACAAGAATGATTTTTTTTTTATTTATGCTTAAACAAAATTTTCAAAGTAAATATATTATCAATAATCTTTAATATACTTGAACAATGATGATACAATAGGCAAATGCTAGTTAACTAGTTGAAAATGCAGATTATGATATTGGCTGAAAGTTTATGGGAAGTCAGAAATCTCATTCAAGTGCTAGAGTTGCATGTCCTTGTGTTTATTAATGACTAAATAAATATAAATAATTCATGAAGCCATATTTCTAGTAGAAGTATGGCAGAGCAAATCATAAATTACTCCCTGGAATCTTTTTCTCAGAAGTCAAGTATTTAAGGGAGTGAAGTACGAAATGCCTCTTTCTAGATTGTACTTCTCTGATGAAATGATATGAGAGTTAAGACTCATAATGTATGGAGTCTCAAAATTTATTTTACACTGTTATGAATGAATAAAATTCAATTCACTAAAGAAGTTAACATCCGGTCAAACAGAAGAAAACAAGTTATCTAAATAAGAGAAACAAAAAATATATTGCAATACATGCAGGTGAATAATTTGAATATTTTTCTTTTAAATTATTGTTTTCAACTTTATCTCATTCAGAATTAGACTAAAAATAAAATATAGGCTACATGCATTAAATAACTTTTAGTGATATGAGAGTTTAGTAAATTAAAGTTAATATTTGGCTTTGACTATAAAGAAGAATGTGCTAAAATATTCTTCTTTGTCTATTATTTTACTGTATCATAGTATTTTTCAGATTTTGAATTTTTATTCCCATGTATTGATAATTTTACATTAACATTCCAAGAATGTCCTATAAAAGTTAGAAATTTATCATGTGTTATTGCCTAATTAAAAAATTACTTTAATGAAAACACTAACATACTATTATTTCCCCATTTATCTACACACTACAAAGAAATGAATCCATTTAGATACAACTTGATATCTATAAGTTTCTCAAGCAAGTGCCCTTGCCAAAATCAATGAATATTTTCCACAATAACTCAGCTTTCTTCAGAAGGGCAAAAGTTGATCTGATCAGCTGAGTTGAACAGATAAAAGAAAAAAACTACATCCTAAGGCTTATAGTTTAATTTGTTTTGTTCTTTCATCTTATCTAAAAGATAAGCTTTAAATTAGAGGAAATAGAAATTCTAAGTGCTGTGCCCAGTATATTTTCCTCAATTCAAGAAGTTATATTAAAATATAGCTTGTATTATATCTATTAATATTTTGAATTGTTTTATATTTTCCTTAGTAAGTCTCTACCTTTTAATAAAAGGTTTCAGGGGTTAACAGTGTCAGGGGTAAAGAGGGATTGAAAATTTCCTTTTGTATGCTTCAATAAATTATAACAGAGAACTCCTTAGAACTGATTCAAGTATTGGGGCACCTGGGTGGCTGAGTCGGTTAAGTGTTCGACTTTGGCTCAGGTCATGATGTCACAGCTCATGGGTTCAAGCCCTACATCAGGCTCTGTGCTGACAGCTCAGAGCCTGGAGCTTGCTTAGGATTCCGTGTCTCTGTCTCTGTCTGCCCCTTGCCTGCTCATGCTCTGTCTTTCTCTCTCTCAAAAATAAATAAATAAATAAATAAATAAACAAACAAACAAACAAACAAACATTTTTTTAAAAAATTAAAAAAGAGAACTAGTTCAACTATTATCTTTCTTTTTAAAATAGTTTTCACATCTGAAATAACCCAGTGGGTTTTTGAGATTTGTATAATACACTATTTTGATTTACTTTTAGTAAGCATTTCCTCAAAGTGAGATAGCATGATAGAGACATTCCTGGTACACTGGTACATTGTATTTACAACAACAAACAACCAAGGAAACAAAAATATTTCAAGTTCAAGATTTTATATTAAGTAGAAGTCAAAATTATTTTGGAAATTTTAAAATTATAAGTGCTATTATGTAACTATCACTAACTAAAATACCTGTGCTAGTCTGCAAAGTTCTCACACCACTTCCTCAAATCTTACTTCCCATTACCCTGGATTTCTCAAGTTAGTTTACTGAGGTCATCACATTTAATAATGTAAAATGCCACATTTATTATTAGCTATAAAAAGTACTTGTTTTCTCTGCTTATAAATCTTGCTGCACGATCATATTTTCAGATGTAGAATTTATGTGCTCAACAAATGATAGCGGGTCCACAGAATGCAGGTGCAGTTGCGTAGGCTTACGACAACAAAGAAACAAAAATCTCTGCCTTCATCCAGATAATATAAAGCAGCAGAAGATGGTGAAGACATATGAGAATTTCACTTCTTTCAGAAACAACACTGAAAAATACATTTATTTGCTCTAGCTCTTTCCAAATGAAACTGCAAGCCAATGAGAGCCTAACAAATTACTGCTCACAGCTCTCATAAGTGTTTACAACTGTGCTTAAGTTTTAAAATTTATTCTAAGACATCAGTGAACCATATTTCTCCATGTAGTTTCTAGCCCAATTTAGAACAAACTCTCTGAATTTGTCAAGCATACTATCAGAAAAATTGTTGTAAGTTTAAATTAAATAGACCTTAAGTTTTCTTAGTATAACCTAATTTTACCAATTTTAAAAAAAATCTAGAAGTCATAACTCAAGTGACTTGCCCAAGATTAAAAGACAAGGCTAAATTAGAATATCATTGGGGGAAAAAAAGAGTATCATTGGGCATAATACTATATGATGACATTTTTTAATTGAAGTATAATTGACATAAATCTTATTAGCTTTAGTTGTACATCATAGCGATTCAGTATTTTTATACATTACAAAATGATTTCCATGTTAAGTCTAGTTATCATCTGACACCATACACAACTATTACAATTATTGACTCGATTCCCTATGCTGGACATTGCATCTTAATGATATTTATTTTATTACTAGAAGTTACTATTTCTTAATCCCCTTCACCTATTCCACCTGCCTTTCTACCCCTCCCTCCTCTGGTAAGCAACAGTTTGTTTCCTGTATTTATGAGTCTGTTTCTGTTTTTATTTCTTTGTTCATTTTGTTATTTAGATTCCAGATATAAGGGAAATCACACAGTATTTGTCTTTCTCTGGCTTACTTCACTTAGCATAATACCCCTCTCACGTATTGCAAGGTTGTTGCAAATGACGATACTTTCTAATAGCACATTATTGGTCTATTGCCGAAAATATAAATTTGCTTATACACCTTTTCATAAATGAATGAAAGTATACTTGAAAAGTTAGCAAAGAAATCACTCATTAAAAATTCCAGATAAATGGTACACGAACTCATGAAGTTGGTGAGTTCATTATATAATTCTTACCAAGGGAAAGAATCATACCAGATCTAACTATGGTGAATGCCACAGTTTGAGGACTCCATCAACACAAAAACTTTGCTCCTCAAGCAGGAATTATGAAAATTCAATCATTAATAAACATTTATCATATATTAGAGTTAAGTATAAAACTTTGTAATTAATACATACATTGGCATAACAACAGCAAGGCTTTGGGAGGTTTTTTTTTTCTGTTTCAGGCAAAAAAGTGGCTAGTTCTATGTGCAGAATTTATAAACAACAATAATATCAACTATCACCGCACACTAGGTAGTCAAAACACATTAAAAATAAAATATTCCACCTCAAAAATATTTTCTGTGCATCTAAGTTCTAAACAATTACTGTTGAGTTTTAATAGCCCAACTTCTATTAAGGTTTGAATTAACATACATTTAATTTTTTATTCTTTAATAACATTCTACTTAATTTGGAGAATTCCCAGTATACAATTTACTTCCAACACATCTGATTTCAGCTACGTTTGCATACTTTGGGAATAAGAATCCAAGATTTTGAGGGTTTTTTTGTTTTCTTGTTTTCATTTCTACAGTTACTATGGAAGCATTATTTGGGGTCTACTATATTAATATAGCAATTTGTAGTATTACAGGAGATAGTATCTCAAAATTCTCTCAAAGCTAGTTCAAACTATTTTGAATTACATAACAAATTAGAGAAAACTTCATCTAATATGATAGAATTTAGTGTAGAATTTTTTTGTGTGTGAAGTCATTATATAAGGTGGAAAGGTTTTGGATTTACCAGACATTTGAAAGCTGCTAGAAATGATCTCAAAGAAGCAAAGACTCTTTATAGTATTGTAATTTCTGGAATTTATTTTGAAATTGGATTTTATAAATCTATGCCCCACTTTGTAACTATTGTATACATGTTAGTTCATTTCAAAGAAAATTTTCAAAATTAACTTAAATTTATGAGTGAAGATAAATTGACAAATGTGACTATGCTATTTATTAAACATGAATACATGAAGATCAGTTTTGGCCTGGTCATTGACAAATTTGCAGAAGTTAAGGCTAAGGAAAAATTTAAAGTTATCATTTGCTATTGTGATGGGCCAGTGAATAGCTGTTTTCCCCTTTATTTCAAAAATTACACTGTTGCTAATTAAAACATGTTAACCTGTTATTTTTTCCCTTTTATATAATATTAGTTTTCTGTTTCTGCTGTAACAAATTACCATAAATTTATTGGCTTAAAACAACACCAATGTATTGCCTAATATTTCGAAGGTCACAAGTTAAAAGTGATGTGTCTGCAGGACTGCATTCCTTCTTCAACCTCTAAGAAAGTATGTTTTCTTGCATTCTAAACTAATTCTTACAGGTCCTTTACTCCATATTTAGTTCAGCAGGTAGCATTCTCAAATTTCTCTCCGTCTCTTTTCCCCCTCAACTTCCCAACACCATGGTCTGAAGGTTTGTGACCACCCAAATTCTTATGTTGAAACCAATCTTCAATAGGATGGCATTTGGAGGTGGGGTTCTTGGGAGGAAATTCATTATTAGATGTGGCTGTCATGAATGAGCTTATAAAAGGGACTCCAGAGAAATCCCTGACTATTCTGTCATGTGATACCCATCTATTACACAGAAAGCAGGTCTCACCAGACAAGGAGTCAGCTGGCACCTAGATCTTGGACTTCCAGTTTATAGAACTGTGAAAAATAAAGTTCTACTCTTTAATCAATCTCTGGTATTTTGTCACATGTGCTGGAATGGACTAAGACATTCTTCCTTTCCCTTCTTCTATTGTCATGTCTCCTTAACTGTGACTCTGACCCTTGCTACTTTTTTATAGGGATCCACCTAGTTAATCCAAAATAATCTCCCTATCTCAATATCCTTAACTAATCACATCTGTAAGATCTCCTTTGTCATATAAGGTCACATGTTCACATATTTTGTGGATTAGACTGTGGATATTTTGGGAGATCCATTATTAAGCCCACCACATATACACATGTACTGTAATATTGCATGTTAATACACTTATTTATCAGATGAATATACATATTCATATATATTATACACATACATGAAGTCCAATAAATCAAAATGTCCATTGTTTGCCTTTTCTGGCAATTATTATCCTTTATTTCATTTCATGACTATGATAGAGAATAATTTTGTCATATGAAAGCAAAAGGATGTCATAAATAATTAAACCAGATGTCAAATGATCTAGATATGTTACTGGAAAACAGTCTGCTATTTCTCTTAAAACAAATATCTTCTCTGTGGTTTATATACACAATGGAATACTACTTGGCAATGAGAAAGAATGAAATCTGGCCATTTGCAGCAATGTGGATGGAACTGGAAGGTATTATGTTAAGTGAAATCAGCCAGGCAGAGAAAGACAGATACCGTATGTTTTCACTCATGTGTGGATCTTGAGAAACTTAACTGAAGACCATGGGGGAGGAGATGGGGAGAAAAAAAAAGTTACAGAGAGGGAGGGAGGCAAACCATAATAGACTTTTAAGGACTGAGAACAAACTAAGGGTAGATGGGGGTTAGGGGAGAATGCAAAGTAGGTGATGGGCAGGGAGGAGAGCACATGGGATGAGCACTGGGTGTTGTATGGAAACCAATTTGACAATAAATTATATTTAAAAAAATAAATTAAAAAAATATTTTCTCTAAAATTAAACAATAAAGCGAATATCCACAGGAAAAAATGAACTATTTGTGGCTCATTCGTTTAACTAACTTTCTAACTCAAATACTACTCAAATACTATACTCATTAAGCCAAAAATCTGAAAAAAATAAAATGCAAAAACTATTTGATTCATAAAACATTTATAATGTAGAATTGAGAAGGTCTTTTACATTGACGTTGCGGGTTTTTTCAACACCGATTCAGTAAAAATGTCTACCAACCATTTTGGTGGAAATCAGTTTTTCTTTTGTTACTTACCTATTTAGAAGCGGATGTCCAAATTGCTTCCTGATTTTATACAGTAAGCGAACATAGCAAGATAGATTTATTAAAAAGAAAATTCCCAAAGGCATATGGAGGCTTTGTTTTTCCTCCTCCTCACAGCAACTAAGACTCAAGAACAAAGAAAAGTGACTGACATAAAACCTACCCATGGGGGTGCCAACGCCATAACCTTTGGAGTCTATAAGGCCGCCAATCTGTGTCAGGTTACAATTCCGCTGGGTAACAAACTCAATGGTCGTTGACTCCATTAGGAAAGCATAATCAGAGGTGAGGACTCTCTGGATTCCTTCTTCATTACTTTTGACGAGTACTGACTGCCTCCTGCTACTCATAAAGGCCCACATTTTGTCATATGTAGATATTTTTGATTTCTAGGGAGAAATGAAACAGGTAAGAATATATATTCCTTAGTTTCCATGTGATCCTACAATATTTAGATGGAACTTACTATTTTTCATTTAAATTTATTTAACAAACATATCAAAAATCATGTTAAAAAATGTACAGCTAGTAAATCATAGAAGCCAATAAAAAAAGAGAAAATAATATTAATAAGGAGGAACTTTTGTGCTTGTATCTCATATGAGTATCTCATGTGTATAATTTTATCTTTCAACATTACTATAACATCAAATTTGGAAGAGACAGACACTGGACACCAACTGACACTGTAACAACCTTGAGGTTTTTCTTTTTCCTCGTTTGGTTGACTGTGACACCCAACGTCACATCATCCTCCAAGAATACACAAGGATATATATAGATAGGTTGAACAAATATAAGGAGTTTGTTACAAGTAAAATTCTCCACTGAAACGCAATCCAGACGCCACAGAACCTCTGGTAGCCTGCTTCAGGAAAGCTGTGATTAAGATCTACAAACTAACTAAAGTTTCCTGGACCAATAAAATTGAATAGTTTTTATATCCAAATGAAAATTCTCAGTAAGGCTTTACTAGGGTTTTATTAGTAAAGGAATGAAATGGGTTTTGTTCAGAGGGCACTGGTAAAAACATAAACATGAAAAGGTTAGCATCTGCTTATGGAAAGCTCAGCTGTAAGCCCTTATGTCACTTAAACTCTTACACAAACACAAAAAATAATGCTGAAGCTATAAACACAAGGAGGATATTCACTATATTGGTAGCACTGTCATAAAATTTGAAACTATTTTCAAGTGCATAAATATGCAATCTTTTTACAGCTTAAGCATGTATTTAGTCCTACATATGCCAGATCATAAATGAGATATTACTACTTCTTCCACTAAAAGCAGGTGCACAATAATATTTAGAAAACTTATGGCATTATTTCAATGATGAAATAGGAAGAAAACCCTTAAATTTGCTGGGGGAACAAAATAATGAGTGTTTTCTAAAAACAAGTATAGCATTAGGGCTAAGAGAGGGTAAAAATTCAAACCTTTGCTCTTCAATGAAACACTAAGGCATGCCAAAAGGCCAGTGGCTCAAAGTTTGAAAGACTGCAGCTAAAAAGTCTAGAATAAGATTGATAGGATTACAAATTTGAGCAGCTTTGGTGGCATGTCAATTATTTTAAAAGAACATGATCATATGTTGGAAGTAGAAAAGAAAAATGAAAGGAATATTTAAGGTTATGATGAAATCCTTATTGGAATAGTTAAGACCAATAGTGATATTTTTTTTTCTTTTGAGAGAGACGGAGGGAGGGATTGCACACATGCATGCAGGGGAGGGGCAGAGAGTAAGGGAGAGAGAGAATCCCAAGTAGGCCCTGCTTTGTCAGTGCAGAGCCCAACTCGGGGCTCAGACCAACAAACCATGAGATCATATCCTGAGCTGAAACCAAGAGTCAGATGCTTAACCAACTGAGCCACCCAGGCACCCCACCAATAGTGAGATTTTGCATAGATTCATCTGGCTTCCCAAATGTTACTACATAATGACAATAGCCAGAACAAACTCACTTCCTTTCAAAGATAAAAAGTTTTTCTCCTAATGTTTTGCATCAAACGAGACCTAAAGACAAAATAAAATCAAAATTAAAGCTCACCTGCAGATTAAGGAGATTTTTAATAAAAAATTAAGTTGGACATATTTTTTGATTTAGTAAATCTGTGGCTGATAACAAATAGATATAAAATCCCATAAATGATAATTCTAAAATGTAGGTCATCAACTGCACTCTCATGACTTGATAATTTAAAAAGTAACTCTTTATCAAGGAGTGATAATGAAATATCATGGTAATATGATATTACCGTGTAGTATCATAACATGGGCATACTCTCTGAGGCCTAAACCAAGCAGAGATAAGAAAGTATACAAAAAGTTATTTTTACCTAATGTGGTCATAAATTGCCTAAATTCTCTCCTTTGTTTCAGTTATAAGAACGTTAACAATTAATGTTTTATTGCTTTAGTTACATGATTTCCAATTAGTGATAACACATTCCATCCATTGACACAAGTTAATTTAAAAAGAACTTGAAAAGTAGTATTTTTGTCCCAAATAGAGGAGGACTCAGATTGTTTATAATAGCAATAATCATTTAAATATGTCTATATATTTATAAAATCATACATCATTATATCTTCCACTTTTTATAGTATTATATATGTTATAATATGCAATATAAATTTTAAAATATTAATAGTACTTTCAAATTTAAAAATTATACAACACAAACAACTTAAAAAAGAGAAATTCTTTTTTAACAGTATAATAAATAACAGTATAAAATTCTATTTTAACAGTTAATATGTTGCTGTGTAAACAGATCAAACTTTTTTTAACAACTGAAAACCAAGAAACTAAAGACTATTTCTAATCTATCCTTTATGGATATATATAGTTTAATTTTAAATTAATGTGAATGTAGTATTATTTTACATTTGAAATATCTAATCTATAAAATGAAACTTTAATTGACCAAGTATGAATTTTACAAAATGTATTTTCATGTAAAATTCTTTGAATGTTTTCCTGCACTTATATTTTATTCTTATGAGCACTTCTTAGAAATTACTATTGATAATCATTTTGAAACTAATCATTTCCAATCTTCCATTGCTATATAAGATCTCTCATTGATTTACTTCTGATTTCCAGAAATCTATTGTCTATAATTTTTGTATAGCTTTACTCATTTTTCCTGTCGGCAGAAGATATAAGTATTTCTTTTATTCTTAGAATTGTAGAATAGGTTTAGATACAGAAGTCACCCAAACTTTTTTTGTTTCTCTTAATAAAAATAAAAACCCAAAGAAGAGATATTTCAGTTTAGAAATATACATTCTATATGGCTTGTTTGCTTGATTTGTTGTCATTCTTTGATCACAATTTCTAATTTAGCACAGTCACTTCTTTGCACCTCCCATTGACGGCTGTAAAACACAACTGTAAAACCCAAAGTGTGATTAAAAATCATCACTGCGCCTGCAGACTCTGTGTGTGTGTGTGTGTGTGTGTGGTAGGGGTGGAGATGCCTTTCAATTCTCACCTATTTCTACAGCAAGTTGAAAAGGCAGACTAACCTTTAGCATCTCCCGGCAATTTTATTACTTCTATTATATTGAGTAGCAAAGAGGATCCAGTGCATCACTGGTTTAAAAACAAAAGGACTCCACAACATGAATTTTACTGAAACCTTCAAATTTAAAACAGCTAAGACAGCTTACAACGCATTTGAACAAAGTATCTGAACAAATTCATAAGCTGAATAGGAAGCTTAGCATGCTTTTTTCCCTACAGACCTAACCACTCGGAAATAATTGGTTACCTATACTTAAGTAACATGTAGATTCTGAATATACTCAGACTGAGACAGGAGTAATGATCACTAGCTGTATGTCTCTTATTAATGGAATCTATGTTCTTATACAAGCTATTTAATCTCTTTGAATTTCAATGTGCATAATAGTCAAATATCTCTGCCAACTTTGCAGTGTTCTTGCTAGGCTCAAATAAGACACTACATGTGAGCACACTGTGCAATAGTATGATATTTTTATAATTCTGATTATTTTTCCAAAAGAGAGCATACTACCACCAAATGCTTATATGTTAATTTTCCTAAAAAATGCCAAAAGTATGGCAAAGATGGCAGGTTGACTATCGCCTTTGAGTACATGTTCTCTCCTATGGCATGAATCCATAAGGCACAAAACAATAGAAGAATGTACAACAGAAATTAATTTTTGGAAGCTGGAAAGCAGAAAGGTGAATTGTAACTCAGTTAAGTAACTTTTATAATGCTATTTCTCCCACAGAAGTCTCAGAGATTGGAATTTCTTTTTTTTTCCTTTTCTAATTTTTTATTTATATTTATATTTTTTATTTAGTTTTTGTGAACATTTTATTTTTTAATATAGTTTATTGTCAAATTGGTTTCCATACAACACCCAGTGCTCATCCCAATAAGTGCCCTCCTCCATGCCCATCACCCACTTCCCCCTCTCCCTCACCCCCATCAACCCTCAAATTGGAATTTCTATATGCTTCTCAAAGCCAGATGACCAAAGTTCTAAAAAAAGTAAAATTTATTGAAAGAATGTCTTTAAAAATGTTAGATCCTTGATCCTTGATCCATTCCTCCCCCTTCCCTTTCTCTGAGCATCATGGTGACTGCTCCATCTCACCCAAGCAGCAGACTAGAGGTTTTATTCTCTGGAGAGGAAACAAGAACACACTGGACACAGGTGATCCAGGGAGGACATATTGAAACCAGAAGAAATTTAAGTTGGAGTCTACAACCAATGTCAGGTCTTTTTCTGTCCTGGTTCTTAGAATTCTTCCAGAAGAGACCACAGAAGATTTTTTCAAGCAAAACTGACTGCACCAGAAATATAATAATGATGATGATGATCATCATCATCATAATATCAGTTAACTCAGATAAAGTTCAGCATGTGTGATGTATTATTCTAAATTATCTATAAATATTAAATAATTCAAATTTTACAAGATTTTGATTAGGTGATAAGTATCTTTTCTGTCATCTTACAAATGAGAAAACTGAAACATGGATAGGTTAATAATTTGCCCAAATTCATGTGGCTACTTTGTGCCAAAGCCAGGAGTCAAACATTGGCATATTAGTTACTGAGTTTATGTTCTTAATCATTGCACTACATCAATTCTATCTAGGGTACATATCATGGATTTCCAACAAAATGATCTACCACATCACCCTCTAGCAAGGCTCACAGTTTTTCAGTTTTGAGCAATCATCCAGAGTTTCCAGTGAGCTTTGTAGAGTCTGTTATATATCATCAAACAACCAAGGATAACCAGATAGTTGAAGGGAGCCTCTAACATGAAATATAAAGAATAAAACAAGCAATATAGCATAAGTGTTCTCAGAGAGTTAAATATAAACAAAAAAAAAATTGAATGGACTCTGTTGAAAGAAAATTACCAATTTTCTGATATCAAAGGGTGCTTGGGTAGTTCAGTTGGTTGAGCATTGGACTTCGGCTCAGGCTGTGATCTCACAGTTCATGAGTTTGAGCCCCATGTCAGGATCTCTGCTGTCAGCACAGAGCCTGCTTCAGATTCTCTGTCTCCCTCTCTCTCTCTGCTCCTCCCCCAACTTGTGTGCATACTCTCTCTCTCTCTCAAAAATAAAATAAACATTTTAAAAATTAAAAAAATAGAAATCTGATATCAAAAATGAAAACCTCAAGGAAAATTTTAGAAAATAAAGTTTAAAGAAATCTCCAGAAAAGTAGTAAAAAAAAAAAAAAAGTTAAAAAGACAGAAAGAAGGAAAGAAGTGATACCTGAAGGCTGAGTCCATGTCAACTACATAATGAGAGGTGAACTTTCTAGACAGGGGAAAATCAGTTAAGAGATGCTATCTTGGACATGAATTTGATGGGTTGACATAATTGAAGGAAGTACACTTTGGCTGTGGCACACAGAGTCAAGGAACATGGTACTAGAAGAGGCTAGCGATGATAGAGAAAAAGATAAGGGATCCCTCAGCTTTCTCAACTTTAGACGACTTTCTTTCTGTATACAGTCCACTGACCTCACTTTTATCCTGGCCTTTCCAGAATTCAGATGGACTAACCACTGAAGTCCCTTCACTCTTCTTTCTTAGATTATTCACTTCAGAAAGTTATGTCATTGTAAATTCTTATTTTGAATCTTTGACATGCAAATCTTTTTAAAAGCCTCTCATCAGTTTTATAGTCCAGGGCTATCTTTCTCAAGGACCCAGAAGCCATCCTTGAAATATAATCATTAAAGAAGATAAGCACCTCTACCATCCAGTCTCTCTGGGAAGCAAAGATCTTAATTTATGTGGGCACTTTAAGTTATAAAACTACCTCCTGTCATGAAGACACTAAAAGTTTATATTTCCTTTGGGTAAGGCCAATTAACCAACACAGACAGCTATGATGCCAATACCACAACTCTTAGGAGCATACAGCAGAAGTCTATGTAACAGTACTTGCACTGGGGAAGTACTGTTGGAGATAGAAAAACCAAGACTGCAAGGTGTGTGTGTGTGTGTGTGTGTGTGTGTGTGTGTGTGTTACAAATAATGTTTGGTCATTATTGGACTAGGAAATAAGATGATGTTTAGGTTGAATGAATCATTGGTCTCTGGCTTAAACTAGAGAGGCACCGAGAAAGAAAAACAAACAAAAACATCAAAAGAAGGCTGACAGAAAGGATTATACCTAGTAGGTTGGTTGGAGGTACCTAAGAAACATCTAAATAAATTGGTCATGTGAAGTTGGAGTACAGGAAAAGGTCAAGCTAAAGATAAAGATTTTGGAGTCTTCTTGGATACAGAAGACCAAGTAGTGGATAGATGAGAAAAAAAAATTATAGAATACCAAGATCAAACTTAGTGAAAATTTGAATTTCAGAGGCTGGCAGAGATGAGTGAGCCTGAAAATGAGACGCAAAAAGAAAAAAAAAGTGAACAAAGATTAAGAAAGAAAATCTGGAAACTGTGGTGCTGCAGAAATGAAGGCAAGAGGATACTTAGTGAGGGAATGCTTACCTGTAGTGATTTGCCAAAAAAAGAAAAAAATGCATACAATGAGAATGAAATAATTTCCTTTGGATTTGGCAAGAAAGACTTCCTTAGTTATTTTAGCAAGAGCTAATATAGTGAAGTATTTAGAAAACACATAGAAGCGGATTAAGGAAGGATTTGGAGGAAGTAAAGTAGAGCCAGAAAGTGCCAAAAAAGAAAACTAAAAGTATATCAGTAACTAGGCCTCTAAAGAACAGGAGATCCATGGCAGTAGATAGAAGAATATTTTGGTTTAGGTAAGATTTTCAAAGATTAAAGAGATTGAAGCATGTTTAAATGCCAATAAGGAGGTTTCAGGAGAAAAGAGAGGTTTAAAAAGCCAGAAAAAGAAAGACAATTAATAATGCCTAGTTTTAGTATGGTGAATCTCTAGTAGAATAAAAGAGGATTTAAAACACTGCAATTGGCTTGACCTGTGATTTCAAAATATTTGTGTTAAACATATGTGGAATTATACTGACACTCTTAAGACGTATTATGTAACGAGGAAATAAGAAGCCTCAGTCAGATTTATTTATAGTAAGATAGAAAAGTGTTGAACATTTTAAAAGTAAAATATACTATGGAAACTTTAAGGTCAAAATCAATAGATAGACGCTGTACAAATTAAACATTAGGAATAAAAATAGATTGGGGCGCCTGGGTGTGACTTGATTTTGTCTCAGGTTATGATCTTACAGTTTGTGAGTTTGACCCCCTCACCAGGTTCAGTGCTGACAGTGTGGAGCCTGCTTCGGATTCTCTCTCTCTCTCTCTCTCTCTCTCTCTCTCTCTCTCTCTTTCTCTCTCTCTCTCTCTCTCTCTCTCTGCCCCTCCCATGATCTCTTTCTCTAAATAAATAATTAAAAATTAAATTAACAATCAATAAAATATTGTACACTGAGTGTGAAAGTTGTATGTAAACTCAGAAGAAAGGACATATCAAGTTGCACATAAGACTGTAGGTGAAAGATGGGACACATTGAAAGAACCAAGTATACTATGTTTTGTTTAATCTACTATGATTAAGATTGGTTTCTTTCAATGAAGTCATTACCAACTATTGTCAAGGGACAGGATAAAATCACGGATAGGAACGAAGAAAATGTACAGTCTCTGCAGGTTTCCTAGCTTTGGTGTTACAGAGAGGAAAGGATCAATGTAGGACACCAGGAATGATTCAGGAATTGAGACATAGCTTGGCCCTGTGCATTACTGCTGCTAACTGATTAGGAAAGACTTTCAAGAAGAATGTATTATTTAAAGCAATATGAAAAATGAAAGTCAGGTAATAAGCTAAGCATGAAATAATGTAATTCTCTTTAAGGAAAGCATTGAGATAATGACAAATTGAGCATAAGAGAAAAGCTGTTCAGATAGAGTTTAGCCAAGTAAAAGAAATATTGAATTAGTGGGGGAAAAATCTTGTTTTACTCCTTTACTTAACACAGATGAGAGAACTAAGGCTAATTCATAAGAAAAAAAAACAATTACCAGTGAACATAGATTTGGAAAGAGAAAAGTGATGATAGGATTTATGACATCATAATTTTACAGAAGAATTTTAATTACATAACAAGGTAATTAATTCTTTGGCAAAAATGAGAAACATTGCTAAGTATTATCCTTATAGTTATGTTGTACATAATAATTTAGATAAAGTTAAGCAAATAAATTAAATCATGACTCAAAGAGATTTCTGGAAATGCATACGAAAGTCAAAGCACTACAGAGGAAAGCACATTTAAAATTTTCTTATTTTCTCAAGCAACTTACCTTGTGATTCCGAACAATGGAATCCATTTCTTTGTTGTTGTTTTTGTGCCCCACTTAAAGACACTTTTTCTTCTATGTTAAATCGGATGCATTTAGGATGTCAATGTTTAGCCGTGTTTGTTTTATCAAAATGCTGAGGTCTGTAAGCTGATTTGGTTTCTGCTACATCAGCACAAAACCAATGAAACTAGTTCATAAGGCACTGTCTTTTTATAATAGTTTTATGGGCTATGAAACATCAACAGAAGGATAAAAGAAAATATTCTTGTCAAGAATAAACTTACAAAGAGTAAGAGATACAATACTTTTAAAAACTCGAAGATGCCAAATGATTTGTGCTTTAAGAACAGATTTCGGTATAAATACTTAAAATATTTTAAACATAGAGCTAGCTAATGATTTACAATTTAAGAATATATTTGTTTTAGTTTCTGACAGAACTCAAAGTTTACAACCTGAAATTATTTGGCTCTTTGCAGATCTCAAATAACTAATGATTTTAGGCAGTGTTTCCTGAGCATTTTTAGAGAGACTTTTAGAAGTGGTAAGATTACTATAAGGATAGTGATTTGAAGTTTTGTTTCTATCTCTTATAAAATGTTATGAAAGCTAATAAAGCAAGAGTTACTCTTGTACCATTTGCATAGAACTTTTCTTACTGGGAGCAACACATTGTACAAATACAAAGCCACCTTCTTTTCTTAAAAAAAATATTTGACTTAAATTCTTTAGTACACAAATGAATTTTTTTCCCACAAACAAATTCTTCACCTTCATTCGTTTTGCTTGCTGTCAAGTACAAATTATAACTTGGAAACCCTATTGTGCTCATTAAACCTGTCAGCCTAAAAATGATAAGAAAATAACATTATCAATATTTGTGTGACCTCCAGAAGCAAGAATTTAAAATTAACTTCTAAGTATGTTCTAGGTTAAACTTTATTTTCATGAATAAAACTCCAACTCCTTAACATTAATCTTCTTTGAACTTTCATAACCACAAAGTATCAGGATCACAAAGACAATCCCATACTATTTTTGAGATGGTCTATTATACATAATATTAGAAGTGTTGACTACAACTCAGATTCTTTAACAGCGTTAATCAAGTGGTACAAGACCCAAAACACCTTGAAACAATCTAAAGAAGACTTTCTATTAAGAATCCACTTATTTTGATTTAAAAAAACATTCAGGAAAAATGTTTTATCTTCTAAACCATTATGTCTGGCAGCATTAGTTGGACTTTGGTGTATGGATGAATATGGTGAAATTACTAAAAAAAGAGGCAATTATTTCTCACCAATTTTTATCATTAGCAAAGTAAATTTGTCGTACTGGACACTTACTCAAGTTTTTCCTTCTCAATAAATTCCACATAACCAATTTTGTTTCTAATATTAACCTAAATATTTGGGCAAAACTGCTATCATAATATTTCTTATTTGTTATGAAAAAGTCACATGTAATAGTCCCTAATACAAGGTTTGGAAATAGCCTATTTCAAGGTTTCCCTTGGTAAAGGAGAATTTGGCTGAGATTTGCATTTTAATTTTTTATTACAGTAAATAAATTACCAACAATACTGGAACATATGTGCTAGGTAAGAACAGCTGAGCCCTATCTGGACTCATCTGACCTTGGTCACTAGGAAATTAGAGTTAATTCAGGAAAACAGGACTGAAGCCATATGTGGTTCATATCAAAGATGGATCTGAGGCTAGTGCAGTGATCTGAAAGCATTTGGTTGTTAGCAAACCTGTCAGTCCTTGGAATAATTCTGGCAGTTTTATCTCAAAGCATCTGTAATCTCTTAAAACAGGAAATTTGAAGAGAAGGACAATGAAACAATGTTTTTCTTGTGTTACTGAGAGTTAATAGAGGAATAAGAGATGACATTTTGAGCAAGCATGATATGATGGGCAGCAAACTTAAAATGACCTTGTGCAGTTAAAGGCAGTTATTATTTTTAGGTGGTTAACCAGTATTTGATAACTCATTCTGCACTATTCAGAATCCCTGATATAATGAGTCTTCTGTTATAGCATTTTATTCTTTAAATGAGGTATCCTGAACTTTCCTGGTCAAATGCTTTCTTTTCTCATAAATAATAGTAATCAACAATATATTTTACTATCATTTGGCCAATTTTAAATAAAATTAGGAAACGACTTCACCAAGTCAATGGAAAACCTTGAATAAGCCCCAATTTCTTAGCTATATCTAATAAAAAGCTTCCCTACAAATCTCACAGAAATGTTATGATGAATAGATGAAAAAAATATGAAGTCACTTTGACAAGCTATCAAGCTCTCTAAAGGTATCAGACTGTATTCTTATCTCAAGTTTTATGTAATCAATCAATGGAGAAACAGTAACTCTATACTATGACTGCAGCATTTGCCCACTGTGTTACCCTATATATAGGGTATATATAGGCCCTATACAGGCCTTTACCTGTAGAACAATTTATGATTTTTAGAAATATGGAAGCATTCACTTGCTTACTCATTTACTCAGTTATTTTTTCAATCTAATATATATTGAGCACCAGCCAGGTGGAACTGCTCATGCCAGGATGTGTATGCAGAGACTAGCCAAAAACAAAGCATGGCCCCTGTCGTAGCAAAGCTTTAAGTCTCATAGTACATGACAAGTAAACTAAGAATTTACTTTGTGCAATAGGTGCCATGACAAATGACAGATAGGGTGGAACCAAAGACATGACAGAAAGTCAGAGTAAGTAAGTTTCTTTCCTTTAAGATTCAAATCACTAATGGGGTGACTGGGTGACTCAGTTAAGCATCAGACCTCAGCTCAGGTCATAATCCCATGGTTGGAGCCCTACATCTGGCTCTGTGCTGACAGCTCAGAGCCTGGAGCCTGCTTCAGATTCTGTGTCTCCCTCTCTCTCTCTCTCTGCCGCTCCCCTGCTTGAGCTCTATGAATAGATGTAGGAAATGCACGCGCACACACACACACACACACACACACACTCCAAAATAAAAACCTCAACATTTGAAGCTTTTTTTAATGTTTGTTATTTATTTATGTGTTTGTTTATTTATTTATTTATTTAGAGAGCCTGCACAAGCAAGGGAAGGGTAGAGAGAGAATCTGCCTTTTGAGAGAGGCAGAGGGAGAATCCCAAGCAGGCTTCATGCTGTCAGCAGAGAGCTGGTCATGGGGCTGGACTCAACGAACCATGAGATCATGGCCTAAGCCAAACCAAGAGTCAGTCCCTTAACTGACTGGGCCACCCAGGTACCCCTCAACATTGGAAACTCTTTTTAAAAGAGTCATCATTCTCATTTTCAGCCAGTACCTTTTCTAGGGTTTCATAATTTTATTAGGAGATTATACAAATCTCACCAAAGTATTTTAAAGATACATAATATCTGTATTGTTATAACCTTATTACATTAAACTATACATAAAATGAATGCTTTGTTTATAAATACTAAATAAATGGCCTTAGTTGAGTCCCAGGGACTTAAGGGCGAAGACATGAACAGCCTTATTAACATCTCCATCCACTGACTGGACAAGCCTACTTGATCACAATATTCATGAATTTAATATGTATAAGGTAACTGTATTAATCACTACCTGAATCTTTAACCTGAGGCACCTTTTAATTAGAAGAGCCACATTCTAACGTAGGGGCTTGAACTTGTTGTTTTCTCTGACTGGAACCCACTTTCCTTGAATATTTGTGTGCCTCACTCTTCACTTCCTTCCAGTCTTTGCTCAAAATCCACCTTCTCAAGGAAAACTTCCACTTTTTATATTATTTAATAATTCCAACTCCCGACTTACCATAGATATGCCTCCTGCTTTACTTTTATCCATAGCTCTTAATAACTAGGTAGTATATTTCCTATTTTTATCTATGCATCTGTTCAGTTTCTATCTCCATCCACTATGAGATAAACTATGAAAATGGACATGTTCTTCTTGTTTTGTCTGGACAAAACGGCCTCTATACCAGGAACAGTGCCTCATAATACCAATAGGTATTTATTGAGTAAATGAGCCCCAAAGATGCATAGATATATGAATAAATGCACACAATGGAATTATTTCAATTGTTCTAAAATTTAAAAGACAGGGATATGAGGGCAGCCTGGGTGGCTCAGTTGGTTAAGCATCTGACTTCAGCTCAGGCCATGATCTTATGGTTCTTGAGTTTGAACCCCGTCTTGGGCTCTGTGCTGACAGTTTGGAGCATGGAGCCTGCTTCAGATTCTGTGTCTCCCTCTCCCTCTGCCCCTCCCCTGCTCATTCTCTGTGTCTCTCAGAAATAAATAAACATTAAAAAAAATAAAGTAAAAATAAATAGAAGACAGAGGTATTAGTCTCAGCTCTGGTATTACCAAGCTAAGTGGTATTTGGTGAGTAATTTCATCTCGCTGGAACTCAATTTGCTCATATGCAAAACAAATGGGTTAGACCATATAAATGCTAAGATATCTTTCATCAGAGTAGGTCTGTATAACTATGCATATTTAGCAGAATAACTAGGTACATTTACTTCTTTCTTTCTGTTCTGTTCATGGTTTAATTTAATAAGGAAAAGAATACCACTGGCCTAGTTTTAAAGCAAAGCATAAAGAAATCCACATCATTGCACTGCATAAATAATTTTAAGTTTCATTTCAATGTTAAAATGTAGTTTATACATATTAATAAAAATACTATAATGTAATTCACATTCCACATATCTCAAGGAAGATATGTGCAGTAGGATTACCGTCTTCTCTGTTCTTTCCCCAGTTCCAAATCATCACTGTCCTAACCCCTTTGAAAACAAACCAAGGTATAAAACCCTACACTTTTAAGACCCATACCATTCAATCTGACTATCGAATTCCTCTTACTATAGTCTTCTACTCATTTCTGGATATTTCTATAATTCTTAGTATATTGTAGTACCCAGATGTTTGTTTCTATTAGTAATGGACTAGTAAATGTTTAACAATTGGCTTTCTGCAAAAGGGGAAAAGGCCTGGATTTGTAAAGTTTCCTGGTTTTTATAGTTTAAATATCCCTACTATTGCCATTTTAAGCTATGGGCATGATATAAACCAAATTATAAAATTCTTGAAAATTTAATTCCTGCAAGTCAGTATAAGCCAGCTCCAATAACAGCACTGCATAGCCTTCACTGGAAGTCCTGAGTGACTTCATGTTATTTAACAATCATTTCAACAGACTTTCTTAGTAGAGCCTTAGCTACCCAAATCCATGGTCATATAGGTTATTTATCAACACCTACATTTTCTTTACTTTCAGAATCAATTTCTCAAATATCCTACTGCATGATTATCAGCTCTTTCTTTTCTAGAGTGCCTATTCATTTCTTTCTTTTTTTTTTTTTTACTGTCTACATTTTCCAAGCTCATTGTTTCTTCATGCCCATTGATGGGCTATATTCCAATTCATCAATACTCCTTACTTCTTTATAGTCCACTTTATTCAAGTGAACTCTCATGACCTGTAATTCCAAAATTAATGTTGCTAATATCCTAAATTCACCAACCTCTCTCTCTTCTTTGGGCAAGCTAACTTAACCTCAATCCTGAATAAAACCGACTATCCACCTCCTCTAAGTCTGTAGCAAAGCAGCACAGTGTTGCTAGAAAAAGTCATACTACAAAAAGTAAAGCTAAAGTAGGTGCTCAGTACTATCCAAAGTATAATACTTATCTCAACTTATTCTCCATGATGCCTATTTCAACTTTCTCTCCTTTTCTGAAACTCCAAACATTTTGTGGACTCACTCACCTGTCGGCAATTGACCTTGCCTTTACTTCACAGTGAAAAATGAAATCACTTATAGGAACAAACTCAAGAACCAATCCAAAACCCTTCTGGTAAAAATCTCCTTATATCATATATTGCAAGCTCTCCTCTTCTCTTTCTGTTCTGTTGCCCTTGTTCCCACAGTGAATCCTTCATTTTGTGGTTTGGATTCTGCCACATCCTTTTTGTCTTTTACAGGAATCTTACATAATTATTTCTCTTGTATTACTGCCCTTCAACTGACAACATTTAAGCTTGCTTGAGTCTTTTAGATCTTAACTTTCCTTTGTCTTGTTGACATTCTTTCACCTGACAGTACTATATTTTTTCTTTCCTTCTCTTTACAACAGAGTTGCCTTCATTATTCCGTTTCCTGATTTTCCTACCTAGTCCTCTACCCACCCCAATATGTCTTCCAGTTACATTCTTTTTAATAAATCTGAGTAACTATACCAATGACCTCCATATTTTAAAATTTAAATTTTGTTGTTGTTGTTTTCAGGCTACCTGTCACCCTCCAACATGCAATGCTCTTAACTGTTCGTGCACCTGACATCCTCTATCAACAGCTCTCTTCATATCCACTGCTGCCCCTTTCAGCCTGTTCTTTACACTGAGCCAGAATGATCTTTCTGAATATCAAGCTTGGTCATGTCAACCCACACTTTATTAATTCAGTGATAAGGCTCTCTGTTACTCCTAAGCTGAAAAGATGATAATAACTGAAGCTATAAAGCTCTAACAGACAAAACCATTTGTCTACATATTTTCTCCTTATTCTTTTCTGACAAACCTCTTTCTAACAGGAAATACATTTGCTATCCTCTCATTCATTGTAATTTAATCATGTGACCCATTTTTGCCCAGTGATATAATCAGAAGTTGTTAATGGAGCTTCTGGTGAAATCTTCTCTATAAGGCTGATTCAATAGGCATGCTCCCCAGGCCTTTCTAGACTAACTCTGTGTTCTCAGCACATTGAAGCCAACATCTGTAGATTTTAATTATACATTCAATTTAGTGATTAGCTGTGTTTTTCATGACTCTTACCGGGTTATGGTGTGAAGGTACATCTCTACACCTATTACAGGTACTGACAGAAAGACTCTCCATAAATATTTGAAAGAACGAAAAAAAATGCACTTAATGAAGTGATAGGCAATTAGGTACGAAATTCATAAAAAATACACCATAAGGAAACATGCACCATAATTAGAATTTTCTTAATTCTAAAATTTAATTATATAAAGTCTAAATGTTATTAGCTATCATAATGTTGTTATAGAATAATTGAAGGAAATATTCAGATCAATTGTGAGAATTTATTAAATCTCATTTTCATGCAGATAAATTTAAATAATACACTAATCACCACCAACATTAGAATGCATTAAAAGAAGATGGGTCAATATTGCTGACAATATACATACATATATATATATATGTATGTATGTATATGTGTGTGTGTGTGTGTACATATATAAGTGTGTGTGTATAATATATATATATATATATATATATGTATATATATATATATATATATATATTTACATATTCTTAGCTGCTTTTCTTAAAACTTTTTAGCCGAGAATTTGCATACAAAATGTTATGTTGATCATTTTAAGAACATGATGTTATTTAAACTCTCATATTCCTGTGAGATACATTTTGTGAGACTCATAACGAAAACAAGAAAAGTGAGATGAGGGTAATTAGACATCTAGTCCAAGGCTTAAGGTAGATTCCTAACTTGTATGCAAAAGCAAGTTGCTGTGAGTTACAACAATAGGCACAATTTTGTTGAAATTGCCTTTCTGTAGTCTTTGGTATTATTTAAGGTGATTTTTTAAGGTGATTATTTAAGGTGATTATTAAAGGTGATTCACAGATAAGCTAACATACACTTTCCAAAATAGCTACCATAAGATGAAGTAAAATAGATGCAAAACAATAGATTCAGGCTAACAGAGTAAACAAGAGTAAGTTTTTAAAAAGACACCCCATGGCTCAGTTGGTTGAGTCTGACTTCGGCTCAGGTCATCATTTCACAGCTTGTGAATTTAAGCGCCATGTCAGGCTCTGTGCTGACAGCTCAGAGCCTGGAGCCTGCTTCAGATTCTGTCTCCCTCTCTCTCTCTGCCCCTCCTCTGCTCTCTCTCTCTCTTTCTCTCTCAAAAATAAATCAACATTAAATTTTTTTTAAAAAACAGATACCTTAAATAATTAGGCAGAAGAATAAAATATGTAAAGAAAGCTAAAGAAATGCCAAAAGAAAAAAATCTAGTAGAAATACGAATGACAAAAACAAAACCCAGAACTATATGCATAGTACAACTAAGTTGGTAGCTTTTAAAAACCATCCTTTGAAGTTAATTCCAAAAATGATAATTCCTAGTATGTGTTAAGTGATTTCTAAATAAAGCTAACTTTAATCTTTAGAGCATGGTAAGAATAGTTTGGTTGTGCGAGTGGGTGTGTAAGTGTGTGTGTGATATGTTGACAACCTGTTCAACTCCCTTTATATCCACTGAGCAGGATTAAATCCACTGGAGAGTACATGAGGACCATTTTAGGAAGCTAGAGGCTAAAAATGATTTAATCCCAGGCCAGTTTACAAGGAACATGAAAAAATATCCACCTTTTTCCAGCACTGGGTTTCTCCCAGGCAGCAATGCCAACAACAACAGGTGAGGCAAAGTGGTTTATATGGTTTATCACTTTACACTGTCATCCATTAAAGACAGCAGGAGAAACAATTTTCATGCATTCTACTCAACACTTTTATATTTAACTAAAATTACTTTCCTCATGACTTCATCCTTTCTTTTGACACAAACTAGACTACTAGAATCTTCTCCTTCTATACCTCTGAGTAGAAATTGCCAGGCTTTTTGCAGTGATGCCTCTAATTAGTATTCGCATCCTATCCTCCAATAGTCATTACAATTTAGTAAACTATAGACTTTTATGTTGTCTTTTTCTGCACTGTGTCAATCACACTGGCAATTAATTTTGCTTCTTCTTCTATCCAGGTATTCAATTTAACATATACCTATTTAAAAACAAATGAACAAACAAACAAAAATAACTCCTCATCTCCGAGTTAGAGTCCCATAACTTGAGTAACTATGAGTTTGATTCAATTTCATTTCTGTTTGCAAATCTCAAGCTTTATTTTTGTTCAGTAGGTTCTATAATAGGGATTTCTGTGCCAGATATCTCTTTCACCACACCAGTCACTCAAGAAGAATAAACCAACCCAAAGTTTTTATACCAGGGACCTATGTTGTTTTCCAAATATGTCCAACCTTGAACTTGATTTGATCATAGATAACCTTCTACATAATCCATTGAATTTTCAACTTCTCTTCTGGATGGAATGCTTACATTTTTAGAATGAATTATCAAAGTACAAGGTACAAAATATTGAGAGAAAAATAAAACAAATAAACAAGGGTTCCAAAGTAGAGTTCAGTGAATATATGTGTGATGTTTGTGTGTTATTTAATCAGCCAATTTTATCAAATTTTGGAATGGAAAATAACTACTTAACCGAAAAATCCATCTTTCCTATAATTCATTTAACAAAGTACATAAAGCTTTGTATCATACTTTAATGGACTTTATTTTGAAATGTTACCTACCTATGTGATAACTGACTTGTCAAATTAAAACAAAAAAAAAATTAAGGGGGAAAGGAAAAGAAATATTAATTTTAAAAACTAGGGAGGAGAATCATTCTCTCTCTCTGTCTCCATCCTCACAACAATGCAATAAGCAGGATAAAATTTTACCTCTCATTAAAGCTGAGAAAACTGACTTGTCAAAGATCATATGGCAAGTAAGAGGTAGAGCTAAGTGAGGAGAATGATTCTTGACAATGCCAATGAACTTAAAAAACAATATGGATTGCTTGGATAAATATCCAAATCTACTTATACTTATAAAAGTCAAGATAATTTTCTGACATACCTATATCCATAACTTTTATCTTTAAATGTGTTGGCATCAGTCTGGCTATATTGTGGTTGAAAGAAATGAAGAAAAGTATAATCTACTATTTAAAACACAAACTAAACTAATTCACACTCACAAAATTACCATTTTACAACTCAAAATTCATTTCAGATTAGGTTGAACTTTCAAGATCACTTCAAAGAAATTATAACCATAATTCAACCTTCTTAATACCAGAGGAGCTCAGTTGTGACTCAAAATGCATTAAATTAGATATGGATGAATTTAGTTATATAAGAGAAACATCAACTGCAAATATGGTACAAAACGAAAAATTAAGGGGCGCCTGGGTGGCTCAGTCAGTTAAGCGGCTGACTTTGGCTCAGGTCATGATCTCACGATCCGTGAGTTCGAGCCCCACGTCGGGCTCTGTGCTGACAGCTCAGAGCCTGGAGCCTGTTTCAGATTCTTTGTCTCCCTCTCTCTGACCCTCCCCCATTCATGCTCTGTCTCTCTCTGTCTCAAAAATAAATAAACGTTAAAAAAATTTTTTTTAAAAACAAAACGAAAAATTAAAACTAACTTAGGAATAGGAGTAAAAACACGAATAAATCTCTAAAAAGATAAAACTGAAATTCTAGGTCATCACTTCCGCTATTATTAATGAACATTATAATTCTATAAAAATATACATGAACCAATTTGTAAGTGAAAGCTAATGAATAGCATTAGTGAAAATTACATTATAAATGATATAAAAACCATCTCCAAAGAAACTAAAATTCAGTAAACATAACATAGATGAACTTTTTATTTGTAATATATTTATATAAGTATTCATCTTGTAAATAGTATAATTCTAACCATTTAATTACTATCTGAGAAAGTAAAGATGAATGGTTATTTTACCCTCAGTATTTATATGTAATAATAATTTGGTATTCACTTTTGCATTTAAGGATTTTATGAAAACAAAGTACTTCTCTACTCTGATACTTGGTAGCCAGGGAGATAATAATAACAATAACAGTATTATCATGCAATGTTATTTCAACTTTTACGATTTAGTTATCTTTCCCTGCCAGATTTTCTATCTTGACTAAGATAACAAACAAAAAAGGAGAAGTCTTTCTTAAAAAATATTCATCTTTTCACTAGAATGTATTTGTAAAAATGCATTTACTTCTCATGTGACTGCTCCTGACCTTGTCCAGAAAGCACATACTTCTCTTTAAAGAGAAAATGAAACAATAACTTTTTATATGGATATTGTCAAATTAACACATGCAAATGATTTTTGCATCTTCAGAACAGTCACTTTATTTTAAATTTGCTCGCATTTTTAAAATTCTTTTTTGGAATTGCCTTCAGGTGTTACACCATATACTTTTGAATATCCTTATTAACAATCTTAATTATAAGGGTAGATTTTCTTTTTGAAAATAAGTCAAAACATTTGGAGTGAAATATGTATGTGTAAGCCATACACTATTTTTCTTGTTGTTCTAAAAGCAGAGATAACAATAAAGTAAAGGAGTTGGGTTTTTTTTGTGTTGTATGTAAGTGTATCCTAAAACCAATTCCAAAATGGAAGTTCTAAAAATTGTCTTAGCAGTCACAACATAAAGGCAGCCTCATGAGTTGTTCCCTTAGTGTGATGGTATTCATTTCCTGTACACAATCTACAGGATTGGTACACAATGTGGTCTTTTTAACAAAAAGTTTTTTACTGTGAACATTTTGATTTATCTAGCAAAAAATATGTTTATAAAAAAAGTAGACCTTCCTGTATCTCTATAACATCTGTATGCGTAAAAGAATGATAAATTTTAGGACATTTCACTTGAGGCACTAAGAAAAAATTGACATAAAACAATACGTAAAGTGTGAAATAGACAACCATGAGGACATTTCATAGTAGATCTAGAAGCAATTGATGATTGCTCCACAAGGGGATATAGAAAGATAATGAAAGATTAAGAATGGATATTTTAAGGCCAGGTTGTTTAAGAAAGAGCTATTCTCTGGCTGTGATTCTCAATAGTCTTTTGCTTTGGTTCAGGTTGGGGTGTACATATAGCATGTACCTAATAGTTCCAAACTGGTTGTGAGGCAAGAATTTGAAGAGATTGATCCAAATCCCCTTCACTGGTTGACACAGAGCACCGGTGCCCCTCACACACTTAGGAAAGCTAAGGAGTAAAAGCCTACATTTGAGAAGTAATGGCATCCATTTCCAGGGTGGCAGAGAGGCATCTAAAACCCCAGGGTGAAATGCAGGCATCTGAGTAAGAATGTCAGTCTGGAGCCAGTGTGATAGCAAGTTTGCCCATGAAAGCAGTTGCCATGGGAAGAGGCAGTTTGCTTTCCAGTTAGCACAAATTCAGCATTTCTGAGGTAGATGTCACAGCTATTTCACCAGAATCCTGTTGATTCTAAAAAAGTCGCAGATGTTGAGGAATGCTGTCTTTGCTGATGGAGAGTTTCTTGTTACACCATCCATCAAAAAGATATTATGTCAAGAAGGCATCAAACCAGATGGTAAAGACAAGTTTTGAGATGGCAGTCTGACGAACTCCAGCCCTAAATTTTGACTGATAACATCTTTTTGACTTGATTAAAGTAAGCAAAACTGCTCGCATAACCAATTAATTTGCCTAAGTAAGTGCTACTAACACAATATCTATTTAAAAGAAGCCAAGTCAGTCGCTTCTCGGCCTTTTGGCTAAGATCAAGTGTAAATGAAGCCAAGTCAAATTTTTTTTTTTGCAAAATTTAGGTATATAGCCAACTGAAAACAGTAAAAAATATTTCTTAAAGTCCTTTTATAAGAAAAACCACCAAAATGTTTGACAATTTATTTTGAGCAACAGAAAATACTATTGCAATGCTTCACTGAATAATTTTAAGTGTTGCTTACTTTTAGAAAATAAGTTGCATTATTATTCAAATAATTAATTGAAATAAAGTTTTCTTCAAAATCTTTCCTGGAAATGTGGCCATTTAAAAATATATTGCTTTAGCTGTCATAAAGCTTAGTTATTTATTGCACTCAAGTTTAAGCAAATATGCATTCATGGGCCTTGCTCTTACATTTCATGATTTCCGAAGTCTTCTAAATAAAGTATTGGATTTTTTAGTAGTTTCGTCTTCAGAGATTGCATGCAACTATTTGACTAGGCATCTGACACATAGGGGCATTATTCTCTACCTAAAATAGTATTTAGTGTCCTTCAGTGTGCCCATGTGGCCAGTACATAACAGACGTTAGACAGTTATACAGAAAAAGTTCACAGAAGTGAAGCCAAGGGCAGGGGTATATGTGTAAGCAAGAGAATGCTCATTAATTCAACAAAGGAACTTAGGACATCAAAGACTTATGAACTTTTCTGTATGTGATGTTTTAGGTAGTAATCTGAAGGCATTGTTTTCCATTCAAAGGCCTCATCAATCTAGAAGTTTCCTTTACTGCCGCCGGTGGGGAAAGAGAAATTTCTACTCTTTCACAATGTCTGTTGAAGGAATTTCACAGACAGCGAAATGTAAATAAATGAAGAAATCTATCTTAAAAAAATCGCATTGACCTAATATTTAGTAAGCTAGGAATAGTAATAGTATAAGATTATAGAAATACACAATATCTCTTAAATTTAAACAACTGTAAGCAGAGACTGAATAAATTTGGAGTTTATATAAAAGCCCTGCCAAAATAGCCATTTCAATGAAGGTAAAGTGGGACACTATTCACAATGGGTCAAATAAAAGTAAGTTTATGGTACTAAACTACACAATAATTTTTAAAAAAGATTTCATTAGGTGAATCTGCCAATTCTTTTTCATTTCTTTGTGTTTAGAGAATATAGAGTATATGTATCTACATAATTGTGAAATAATCAAAACAAAAACTGATGTAATACATAGATAGAAATTCTTCAAAATAACTGGTCAGACTGTTCTATTTAATTGAAACAAATAACCACTTGTGATGTTGATTTTAAATAATTTGATCTAAATCTGCTCTTCTGTAATTTGCATTAGTAGAGAATTCATTCTTCTGATATACTTTACTTGTTTTCTGTCATCAGATCACCTTGCCTCCAACCTTGCTGAAGCCATTTAAGTCAGTCTCCTCAAATTCCTTATGTCCTCCTTGTACATTACCAGAACTATTCCCTCCTGGATGTTTTATCCAGCTGTGCTGTTGCTCATGTGTTCTTCTACCTCTCCAAGTCTTCATTTCAACAAGTATGCTTTCTCTTCCTTGTATTTTCTGTCTCTTTCTTTCAAGTGTCTCCTTTCGTTTTGCACACTGAACCTTAAAAGTCGCAAATAGTTCTCTCACGTTCTTCAGCATGTCTTCTTGACTTGTGCACGCCTCTCTGGAATTATATAACACTTTACTTTCCTGGTTCCTCCTTCCTAATCCACTTTAAGGTGTTCTTTTCTTTTTTCCTGCCTTCTGACATTTGGTTTTTCTCATGTCTCTAATGCTTTTTTTTTTTTCTTGACTTCACCTGTGGTGAAACTACTAATTTAAAATTTGAAAAATAATATGCCAATGGCATTGTTTTTCTCATCTATGTCTCCCTTATGAGTCAATAAAACATGTCTAATAATTTATTTAACATCACCATCTACCCGTAATTCTAGCCTCTTAAACTTGGACTGGCTCAGAGTGAATTCATCTTCCCCAAGAAAATTTTGTGTTCCCAACTTGTGTTTATAAATGGTATTACCTCTTTCTTCTTTTCTCCCTATCACCTAAAAACAAAATTGTGGATTCTGTCCATTTCAATACAATTTAATTTTTAAAGTTTTGTAAGAATGTCTTACGTAAATTATTTCATGCTACTTATATGACAAAAAAAATGTAGTACAATGTTCTGCCTCCATGTAGTTTAAGTTCTAAGAGGAAGGTCCAAAGAGAAATGCAAATATGGGTTATACAAAGTAGATTGTGCAGATCCACAGATTGAAAGGGCAGGAAAATAACATTCTAACAGATTACAAACCCTGTTTCTAAGTGTTTCTGCCATTTACTTTTCCCTTATATATTCCTGAATTGCTACTTTATTTCAGGACCTTATTAATTCTCACTCAAACTCATACTATGAATTCTTTTAAATATTTTAAAAAATTTAATGTTTATTTATTTCAGAGAGATGTAGAGAGAGAGAGAGAGAGAGAGAGCAGGGGAGGGGTAGAGAGAGAGGGAGATTAATTCTCACTCAAACTCATACTATGAATTCTTTTAAATATTTTTAAAAATTTTAATGTTTATTTATTTCAGAGAGAGAGAGAGAGAGAGAGCAGGGGAGGGGTAGAGAGAGAGGGAGACACAAAATCCAAATCAGACTCCAGGCTCTGAGCTGTCAACACAGAGCCCAATGCGGGGCTCAAACTCGTGAACCAGGAGATCACGATGCTCAGTGGACTGAGCCACCTAGGTGCCCCTATGAATTCTTAAATGGATCTAGTTTCCTCTAATGTCTTTCCTTTTCAATTACCTTCTTAAAATATATTTCCTGATCATCCCCACACTGCCCCAAACAGATAAAACCATGCGTTTCTACAAAACTTCATGGGCTATAACCACACTCCATGGAGTGTTACCTTTAAGGAAATTTCCATATTCAAATTGATACGCAAGTCTTGCTAGAAACAATTATTTTAAAAGCTGAAGGTAAGTTTTGTTCACATTTGTGCCATGCACATCACCCAAGGTAATATTTTATACATAATAGGTACTTGGCAAATATTCATTGATTTCCACAGAATTCAGATACTGTAAAATTTTCAAATTATTGAAAATTCCTATAAATTTTTCCAACAAAATTAATACTAATTATTTTCATTTAAAATGGCACACAAAACAGGGGCTTCTGGGTGGCTCAGTTGGCTAAGCATCCAACTTCAGCTCAGGTCATGATCTCGCAGTTTGTGGGTTCAAGCCCTGCACCAGGCTCTATCTGTGCTGACAGCTCAGAGCCTGGAGCCTGCTTCAGATTCTGTGTCTCCCTCTCTCTGCCTCTCCCCTGCTTGCGCTCTCTGTCTTTCAAAAATAAATAAATACACATTAAAAAAAAGTTTTTAAAAATGACCCACAAAACATATTCATTATTTTATCAAAAATATGTTGCATAAACACGAGATAATTGTAATTATGATAGTCATATCAAATGATAATATATAATTATTTACAATTATAATACAACTTGCACATCCATAACTCATTTGATCTTCTCATACATTGCTCTCTATTAAATATGAAAAAGAATGATAAGACTTAGAGATGTCAAGGATCTTAATAAGGATCACTAATGTATAGAAATGATACTGAGTCTAGAAGCCATATTATCTGTGTCAAATCAAACAGTCTTTCTACCAAAATCTCCTGACTGATTGCACCAAAAAAATAATTGAAGATAGATTCCTCTATTTTAATGGAGTATTCAATATCAAAAATAAATAATTTTTAAGTTTTGTGCTATTCTTGATGACACAATTCTAATTTTTATATTAATGTTATGCAAAATCTTTACTTAGTAGAAACTTTGATATTATGAACTGAATTATGTCCTTTCAAAATCTATATGCTAACCCTCAAAATGTGAATGTATTTGGAGATAGGTGCTTTTATGCAGTTGATTAAATTGAGACCATTCAAATGGGCCCTAATTTAATGACTATCATCCTTATAAAAGGAAATCTGGACATAGAAACACCAGGGATCACAGGCACAGAAGGAAGACCACATGAATAGAACAAGAAGGCAGCCATGGAGAAAGGTTTCAGAAAAAAACCAGCCTTACTATCATCTTGATCTTGGACATAAGCCTCCAGAACTGTGAGAAAATATATTTCTAATCTTTAAGCCACCCAGTCTGTGTCATTTTATTGTAATAGCCATACAAACTAATATAATTGGGTAAGATAAAAAACATATTTTTATTTATTAATATCTGAAGCTTTAAAGTCAATTTATGGGACAAAATGTTATGCTTTAGCATTCTAAGAAATGATACAATAGAAAAATTAATGCACCAGAGAAGTGTCTAATACATCAATAATAAAACTTATTTATCTGAAAAGGCTGGGTCAATGAAGAGATTTTTTCCTTTGAGTTGTGCATAGAACTAAGTAATTGTTGATTTGCAAAAAGCAAATGGAAGATTAATCAAGTATAATGAAAATATAAAGAAGATTGGATGTCCTATATCATAAAACATGATAACTAAAATAATGGATAAAATAAATGTATACCTACAACTAAAGAAAGCTTACATGATTAGAAGTAATCTAGAACAAGTTGGTTGATCTAAAAAAAGTTGGGGCAGAAATAAGAGAAACAAAAACAAAACTTTAATTCCTAGTCATTGGATAATGTAGTAAATCAGATTAATAGAGCTTTTAGAATGCTAAGCAGTATAAAAGTTTAAAAATCTACTTCTAGTTGCCCTGTGTAGATTTCCAAAAAGAAAATCAAATCAATTGAAAGGAACAAGTATTGTAGGTTTATGAGTCTTCATGAAAACAACCTTAAATATGAGAAGCCAAACGAGTAAAATGTTAAATAGTTGACAGGAAAAAAATTATAACCTAAAAATTTTTGTCCAAAATTAGCAGATAAATGCAATGAGAAAATAAAAGTCTTTGTTATATAAGGACACTCTTTGTTAATGCATGTGAACAATATACTATAGAAAGTAATTTCAGTATTTCATATAGATTTGGAATATGAACAATAAGGATCCATAAATTATGGTAGAGATTAATGCTGACAAAATTAACAGAAAGTAAGAAACAATATTTTAAAATATAGTACAACAGGCATGCCTGGGTGGCTCAGATGGTTGAGTGTCTGACTCTTGATTTTGGCTCAGGTCCTGATCACCTAGTTCATGGGCTCCAGCTTTGCACTGGGCTCTGTGCTGGCAGTGCAGAGCCTGCTTGGGGTTCTCTCTCTCTTCCTCTCTCTCTGCCCCACCTTCTCAAAAAAATAAATAAACTTAAAAAAAATAAAATATAAAATAGTACGATAATTACCATAGAAAATTACATTTTATATAGCATCAATAAGATATGTGTATTTAATGGTGTGGCATTTAAGAACCAGAGAGTTCTAATATGATGCAAAGTAATGAATAAATGAAGTACATAACCATGAAAATATATACATGCATGAATAAATATAGAATACATATGTTTCAAGTCAATTAAAAATCTCTTTACACTTTCCATATAAGGATTAAAAGCTGAAGGGAAAAAGATAACAGTTATAGATGAATATAAAATGAAAAAGCAATGGTAAATCATAAGTTAACAGTAATTATGATAAATCTAACTAGGCTAAAGTTATGATCAAGGCACTAACATCAGATTGGATAAGAAAACAAATTGTAGGTGTATATTGTCTACAAGGAAAGATTAAAAATAAGGAGATAGCAATTCAAATATAAGACAATTAAGGGGGTGCCTGGGTGGCTCAGTCGGTTGAACATCCAACTTTGGCTTAGGTAATGATCTCATGTTCATGAGTTCGAGCCCCACATTGGGCTTGCTTCAGATCCTCTGTCCCCTTCTCTGTGTCCCTCTCCCAAAGTGCTCTGTCTCTCAAAAATAAACAAACATTAGAAAGAGAAAGAAAGAAAGAAAGAAAGAAAGAAAGAAAGAAAAAAGAATTTTAGTATGCAAATGATAAAATAGGAACTTGGATGCTATGTAGTAAAGAGAAAAATAGATCAAAAGAATATAACAAGTGTAAATCTATACATTCTCTACATGTACCTAAAAATGTATCCTGCAGGGAATGCCTGGGTGGCTCATTTGGTTAAGCATTCGACTTCAGCTCAGGTCATGAGCTCACAGTCTGTGAATTCGAGCCCCGTGTCAGGCTCTGTACTGAAAGCTCAGAGCCTGGAGCCTGCCTCAGATTCTTGTGTCTCCCTCTCTCTCTGCCCCTCCCCCACTTGCACTCTGTCAGTCGCTCTCTCTCTCTCTCTCTCTCTCTCTCTCTCTGAAAAAGAAACATAAATAAAAAGAAAAATGTATCTTGCATATAAAGGAAAAGCTGATAGAATTATCTATATATATACAGAAATAGAACTTTTATTATATCACATAAAAGAAATATTAAATGCTACCATATCATAAAAGTAAAATGTAAGGTGAAAATCTCCAAAAGCAATCCCTGATAAATGCAATTAAATTAGAAATCAAATTAACAGAGATAATAAAATCATCAAATATTTAAAAAGTATCAACTCCATATAGCCCATGAATGAAGGAAGAAATCAATGGAGAAAAGTATATTAATCTGAATGAAAAAGGAAAATAAAATGTATCAAAATGTATTGGTTAGAGATTAAGTAGAACTACATCTACATATTTTACAAAATAAAAAAAGAATCAAATCAATTACTGCAACTTCCACCCTAAGAACTAGATAAAGAAGAGCAAATGAAACCAACAGTAAGCAGAGGAAGGAAACAATACAGATGAGAGGGGAAATCAGTGAACTATAACAGAAAAACAACAGAGAAAGTCAATGAAATCAAATCTACCTCTTTCAAAGGTCACTAAAATTTCTAATCTTCAAGCCAGCTGATCAGAGTAAAAGAGAGAAGAGATAAATCACCAGTATCAGGAATGAGAAAATTGGCATCACTACAGTTTTTATAGCTATAAAAAGAAATAACAAAAAACAGTATCACGAAGAAATTTATGTCAATAAATCCAAAAACATATATAAAATGGATACATTTCATGAAAGACATAATGCCTAGGTATGCCTAGGTAACTTCACTCGTGAATTCTACCAAGCATTTAAGAAAGAATTAATACCAATTCTAAACAAACTCTTCAGAAATTTCAAAATGTTATACTCATAACTTATTCTATGAGGTCATCATTACTCTGATACTAAAATGAGAGAAAACATAAGATGAAAACTGTAGACCAAATACCTCATGAACATATATGCAAAAGTTCTTCAAGTGTTTTAGCAAATAGAATCCAATAATATATAAAAAGGATAGAGTTTATTCCAAGAATGAAAGTAAAAAACAATGTCATTTACCATATATACATGTGATCGTTTCAACAGATGAAAAACTCATTTGGAAAAATTCAACTTCCGTTTCCGATTTTAAAAATAAAATTTCAGTAAATTAGGAAAAAGGTAAATTCCCCACCCTAATAAAAGGCTTCTATAAAACCTTGAAGCTAATGTCACATTTGATGAAAGACAAAATGTTTCCCCCTAAAGAAAGGAACAAGAAAAAGTGACCTGGTCTCATTACTCCTAGTCAACATTTTAGTGAATATTTCAGTCAATACATTAAAGCACAAAAAAATAATGTTTAGTCATCTGGATTAGAAAGGAAAAAGTAAAACTCTTTATTCACAGACTACATGGTTGTCTATGTAGAAAATTCTATGGACTCTACAAAAAATATGCTAGACCTAATAAGTGAGTTTAGTAAATATCTTGGAATACAGAGCCACTATAAAATAATCAATTTTTTCTACATGATAACAATGGAAAATATAATTTTTTAAATATCATTTATAACATTATTAAAATTATTAAATACTTAGGTATAATTTTGAGAAAATGTATGTAAGATCTAGACACTAAAACTAAAAAGCACTGCTAAGAGAAACTAAACATTAATAAATGGAAAAATATTCTGTGTTTATTAGAAGTCTCAGTATTTTGACATCGATTTTTCCCAATCCCAACCAAATTAACTATAGATTCAATGTTATCCCAAAGAAACTGTCAGTAGGCATTTTTGTAGAATTTGACATGCTGATTCTAAAATTTATATATAAAGGTAAGGACTTAAAATAATCAAAATGGTTTTGAAATAAACAAAGTTTAAAGATTTATACTACCTTATGTCAAGATTTACTATAAACCTATGCTGTTCAAGACAGTGCAGCATCAACATAGACTCATTAACAAATGGAACAGACTGAAGACCACAGAAAAAAATCCAACATATATGGTTAACTGATTTTTAGACTATGCAAATAAATTCCATGAAAAAAGAATAGACTTTTCAATAAATGGTGATGCAATAATTGAATATTCATATGTAGAAAGAAAAAAAAAGCATTGACATGTTATACTTTATACCATGGATAAAAATTAACTTAAATGAATTGTAGATTTAATTTTAAACCTAAACCTACAAAAACTTCTGAAAGAAGACATAGCAGAAAAAATTAGTAACTTTAAATTTGGCACAGATTTCTTTAAAAGAATACCAAACACCACTAAAACATGGGTAAAAAAGATACCACCACTAAACATGGGTAAAAAGACAAGTCACAGAGTAGGAGAAAACAACATGAATGAATCTCAAAATAATTACACAGAATTCAAGAAAGAAGACTAAAAAATAGCACATACTCTGAATTACATTTATATAAAATTCTAGAAAATATAAACTAATCTGTATTGAAAGAAAGAAAATCAGTAGTTGCCAGGAGTTTGGCTTGTTACTGAGGAGAGGTAGGGAGAACAATTTACCAAGCAGAACGAGGGAACTTTTGGGAGTGAAAACTAAGTTTTATGCTAACTATGATATTGTATCATGGGTATATTCATTTGTCAAAAATATCAAATTTACATTTTAAACACACTCTGCTGTATGTTAATTTTGGCTCAATAAAGACAAAATCAGGCAGACTTTGTTGTGTGTTTTTTTTAAATTTCTTCAGCAGACTTATTCCAAAGTTTATATATCATAAAAAACTTCTATTGAAAGGCTAATTTTTAACAAGAAAGGAAGAAGAAACTATTCACCCTATCAAACATTATTATATACAGTTGACCCTTAAACAATGTGGCAGTTAGGGTTCCTGACCTCTGTGCAGTCAAAAATCCACATATAACTTTTGACTCCCCCAAAACTTAACTACTAATAGTCTACTGTTGACTGGAAGCTTTCTGATAACATAGCCAATTGATACATATTTTGTATGTCATATGTATTATATACCTTATTCTTACAATAAAATAAGTCAGAGAAAAGAAAATGCCATTTAAAAATGTAAGAGAAAATACATTTACAGAACTGCACTTTACTTATCAAAAACTCTGCATAGAAGTGGACCCACACAGCTCAAACCTATATTGTTCACAGGCCAATGGTATCATTAATATATATTAGTAAAAATAAGTTGGGAAAACACATCAAAAATCAATGAAATATAATTAAATCTTCAAAAATAAATCTATTTGGATTACACATAGATAATAGAAGATAGATGATAGGCACATAGATAGATGGATAGATGATAGATGATAGGTAGAGACAGATAGATACAGACAGATACTTTGATATATGATATAAGTGGCACCATAAATCAGTCAGAAAACATATATCAATGTATGAAGATGATTACTGAAGAATAGTTTGTGATACCAAGACAGTTTGAAGACAATGTAGCTTCTGTCATTAGCAGAATAAATAATATGTGATGGATACATACTATATAAAATAATGTAGAAATTGTAAAACAATGCACAATAATCATATTGAGTGAAAGATAAGACAAAATGATAGAAACTTAAAATGTAAATTTTAAAACATACATATTTTTAAAACATCAAAATAAAATAGAATCCTTGCATAGCATAATGGTAGCATCACCAAGAAGTAAGATTGATCTAACTCACCATCCTCCTAAACAAAAGACACAAGACAAACTGAACTATTTCTTACCCTAGTTGGTTAGTATAGTTTTCCTTTAGAATTCTTGCCTTTTACATAGATAAAAGAACGGAACCGCTAATAATTTTAGCAAGTGATAAACATTTCTATGAAATAGTATGGAAAGGAAAGCGCTATTAACTATGCTTAGCTTTTTATTCATGGAGCTCAACTATGGACACACAAAAATATATCTAAAAGTAATGTTTTTAACAGAATTAAATCTAAGGATTAAAATAATTCAAGATACTTGAAAATTTGAGAAATTCTACCATTGGCAATACTCATCAAAATAGACCAATGATGGAGGAAACTGAGTTTCTAAGTAGTGATTCAACGCAAAAAATCCATGGTCATGCCTTGATGAATAAGTGTAAGGTGCACAGATCTCTGGGGGAGCATATCCAAGCAACCAAAAGAACACTAGGACCAACTAAAGAACTCTATTCCTCTGTGTCTGCTTTCTGAAGCAAGGGCATTCTCATGCAGGCATAAGCAGATGTAAATTATGATGCCTAATCTTCAGCAATAATAAACTCTTTCTTGTCACTGGTGAGGCTCCATTTTATATTGGCAATTACAAAAAATAGCACTGTCAAGTTAACACTCAAAGCAAATGAAAATAGCTTTGTGCACATCCTGCACATGAATATTGTCCTGCTGAAAGATTTTAGTGGAAATAGAGCATTTTTTAGACGCGTACAAAAATAACTAGTGAATAACTGGACCACAATTATCAAATACAATAAGAAAGAAAGAAACCTGATTGTAGTAGTTGGGAAAAATTACTTTTCACTATTTGAAATAATCAGCCTTAACCACTCTGTTGTCAAGCATTCTCCCTCAAACTAAATGACCCTTCCTGATAGAAAATCTAATGTAATAAAAAGGAGAGAATGAGGACAATCTTTAAAGTAATTTTTACCAAACTTTTCACTTCTATTACTTTGGATTTTTAACTTCAGCACAGTGAGAAATTTCCCATAATTTTAAGAATGCAATTAATCAAGTAATATTATAATATTATATGTGGCAGCATCTCTAATAATAGTTGAAAGAATCAATGCTGAAAAAGATTTATTTAGGTAGCTCATTGTGGATTTTCACTCTAGTCACGTTCAGTAATGCTACATGGACCCTATAGTTTACATATTCTCCTTGAAATATCTCCAGTTTAAAAATACTACAAAGTTATCTAAATAGATGTATGTATTTTAAGTCAAAATAGTTATCTGGGATGATATAAAAAGAATAGTTATGTCAGTGTCTTGTTTCAAACCAAACTTAAATGAATAGACATGTTCATGGATTTTTCATTCCTGTCCTGTGCTCTCCATAATAGGATTGTCAGGAACAATTTTCTTTAGGTTCTTTGGAGGGGTTATGTTTCCTTCACACACACACATACACACACACACACACACACACACACACACGCTCCTCTCAGTTCTCACATATACATCATACACATATTGTGGGCTTAATAAATTGGAACAAATCTCAATCTCTGTCAAATCTTTCCACATCTGGAAATAGATTTTTAAAATGGCCTATTTTGAAAAGATATGAAGGAGCATCAATGCAGTCTATTTGCTGTGGAATAGTAATAATAATTATAACTTTCTTAACAAAATAGATTTTTGAAACTGGACAAAAGAAATAATATTGTTAATATTGAGAGTTTATTTCTGAAGAGATATACATGAATTATAAAAGAAAATAAGCATCTATCAAAATACACTTAGTTTTCACACCGCCAGTTTTAAAGTTATTAGATCAAAGAAAACTGGAAAAATGTTAGTTGTCTTGGTAGTCAGTTATTAATTTATATAGGAACACAGCTTAATGCCCATTATGACTTGTGTTCTCATAATCCGACTTGCATTCTGATGAACCAGATGTGGGCTCTCTCATCTAACTCAACCTGACTCAGTTGTCATAAAGCAAGTGACTCAATTTCCCCATCCTGTCTGCTGGGTGGCATGTCGAACTTGACTAGTTTGGATCTGCCATGTGTCCACTTTCACATATTGTAACATCTTAAAATTGTTTAGATACACTTAGAAATACTCATAGATAAGTCATTTCCAAACAATAGATAAAATAATAAGGATCTATGTCACAACAATTATAAGTTTTCTATCCCATGAGTCATTTAAAGAAGATTATTACATCATTAATAGTCATAAACAAATATGATCTGATCAACATTGACATCAAAATATCTTTTCTTTGGTACAGTCTATTTCTGATTTTTTTCCTTGTTTCTCACTGTGAACCATAGTTATGGTGACCATATCATTTATTGATACTACAGAGAGTTTAAAAAGGCACAATTAATGATTGATTCATGATACCAAGTATTATGTTGAGACTTTCCTAGAAAGATTGGGGCTTATGTACATCCTATCTCTAATGGAAAAGATGAAGGATTCATGGTCGGGTGTATCCGATGACATTACTAGTTCATCATCATTCACTAGGGAAGAAATCTTGGGTAAGTCTCTTTATCATAGTTTCCCCTCTATAAATTAGAATACTTACTCCTCCTGTGTCTAATTTTCAAGAGGATTGTGAAGACTTAATACATATTGAGGACTTTCTATACGCCAAACTAATCAAAGATATGTTTAAAAATTAGTTCATTTTTTACTGTAATTTTGTGTGATTCTGGAATAAGAGAACAATGGATAATTTCATCATTATTAGTTAAAAACTATAGATATGCATGAAGAAGAACAAGACATCTTTCCATTCTTTGACTTATCTCATCTAATAAGCAGTGCTATATAAAATGTTATGCACAAAAATGCAAAAGCAAATAATTGAGGCTAGAAATGTAATTAAATGTAAAAAACAGATATTTAACCTAAGATCACTGAGAAGTTCAGACTGCAACATTAGCTTAGTAAAATAAAACAATAAATATCTATGTAGTAGTGCCTAATGTGACTCAAACACATGCCACCATCAATAGATTCAATTAAAATTCAGGAAATACTAAAAACAAACAAACAAACAAAATACTATACATGTATAGATAGATAAATGTGTTTCCATTTCTAAAGCACAAGGACCAGGAATAGTGAAAGTTATATTAGCACAGGACTATGGTATTAACCTTTAAGTACAATTTGCATAAGTGCTATTTTATTCTACATACGCAAAATGTCCAAGTTTATGACTACTTGTGAAAATTACCTTAGATTGTAAAACATAGAATATGTATTTTATGATCTTTGAGCCTTCTCTAGTCCTTGAAAGATACCTTACCAGGTAAACTTTCAATAAACAACTGAATTGAATAATAGTAAATATATTTGAAAAGAAATTCTGAGAAAAACTGAACTTGTTTAGTACTCAGCAAGAGAATTAACAACTATTTGTATTATACACAACAGGATTTTGTGTTCTGTTCTGTTTTCCTCCTGATCCTCCTGGTCCTCCTTCTTCTTGTCTTTAAAGGTAGAGTGCAAATGGAGTGGATGGGGTTCAGGAAAGAACTACATTGGCTCTCTCAGTATTTGTCAAAAAGGGATTTAGCAAGCTCAGAGGATACAATTTACAGAAATATTTAAAAATCCTTATAAATATGAAAAGTTCCTAATTTAATTATGGAAAGTATCTTATAAATACATCTTTAAAATTATATATGCACATATATACATATATATGTATATGTATACATATATATTGCTCCTCTGAGATATAAAACAATGTCTAAATTATGTGTTCTGAATAAATCCTGTACACATTTTAAATTATTTTTTTAAAGAAACTACTTTAACCACCTACAGTAGTAACATTCCCTCAATAAAAGCAACTTTTATAATTTCATTTAATCTTTAGAATATTCCATCTCTTGTCAATTAAAAAAAAAGTTTAGTTTGTCTGAATAATTCAAACTTGAGTGCTTTTCTTAAAAAGCTCTGCTAAAAAAGTCATTAAAACTTGCCCACTGTGCTTCTGCAAACTGAATCTGATTTTGTGACCTTTATGTCCCACTTTTAAAATTTCAATCTGTCTGAAATCACTAGCTTAGTTTTTCTTTTTGCCTTTACCAAAATCCTCTCTATTGACCTCAGCTGCTTTGACCCTCACCCACATACAGTATGATTAATACCAAAGTGGAACTGCATTAAGCATTTGCTTTGACGGGCTCATTATCCTTCCTCTTTGTTATTTTTCTTTGAGTCCTTTTTGATATGTATGAATTCACTGGAAACTGACAAGAGGCTTATGGTGATCTTATGCCCCCCTAAATAGGCTTTTATCTACACTATTTCAAATGCTACAGCAACATTAGAATGTATCACCCCTTTTACTTTGAGAACATAGAGCAACCTATTTATTCAAAAAAATCAAATAATAGGGAAGAGACTAATCTGAGGTCATGTAACTGTATCTTTCCTTAGGAACAACATCCTGAATTTCTGTGTAAACGCTGTTTACAGCTGATTTATGCAACTGACTGATCTCCTTATATTTATCTCTTAATTAACATAAATATTAACACTATTAACTATAAGGACACCGGCACTGATTTAACTGAAAAAAGTTACTAATTCTACAAATTCAAAGGCAGCAAAATTTCTACTAATAAATGTAACATTGTATATAGAAATATGGTATACATGGCATATATCATATTAAATATATTTATTTTAAAAATCTATTAGTAAATAAATGTTTTCATAAATAAATATGTTCATATTTACACTAAATATATTGTATTAATACTATAAATCAAATTCTTGGCTTGGCACTTTACATCTATATCTTTCAGCAAGTCTTTTCATTCTACAGATTTTAATTGCCTTACCTTTATATGTAGGTAAAAGGAATATCATATTATAGCTTGGTTGTGGGGACTATATAACAAAAATGCATGAAAAGTGTCTAACATGGTGCCTGATGTACAGTGAACACTCAGTGAATAAAATAAAATAGTGCTACTCACTGCTATATTAGAGTGGCAGGAACAAATCTTTCCTCCAAATAAAGGGAAATTCGCATGTTGGTGACCCCATATAATTAAAAATATTGTCATTACTTAATGTACTATACACGATAAAATCAAAGGTAATAAGTTTTGCTATATCTATATTAACAAATATAGAGAGGAATAGACATCTATATATTTAGAAAAATATTCTTGGAAAATGGTTTATTTCTTTGAATCAATCTCACATTTCTTCTATTGATTTAGGAGCATTCATGAAGCAAAATTTAAGACTGTATTAAGTCCTCTGCCTGTTGTAATCATATTTAGTAAACATCAGCTTTCACAATCTAATATTATGAAAATGCCCCAAAATAGTAAAACACTTTATTTTTCTTTAAACTTCATGGTTTCCACTAAAGAAATAAAGGAACTAACATTTATTGTGTACCAATGAGGAACTTGGCCTTTTGTTGTTGTGTTTATTTATAACTGCCAGGTATAAAGAATCCTGAAAGGCAGACATTCTGAGCCCTGTGGCGTACTGAGGAAGCTGAGGCCCAGGTGAATCAATGTTTTTAAGGTAGCACAAGTGATAAATAAAGATTTGTGAGTTCTCATAAAATAAAGAGTACTTTCTTAAAGTAACTGAATTTTCTTTTTATTTGGACAAACTCATTGCTAATCCCAAATTTTATTACCTATTGATTTTTCCAACTCATAATTCATTTATTCCAAATGAATTGACTAGATGTAATATCAAAAAAAAAGTCCTAAATGATATGATGAGTTAAAAATCTAATGTTCTATCTAAGCATATGTGTCTCAATGCATAAGGTAGTTAACATACTTCAAGACTCTAACTTAATTAATAAATGTCTTTGATAAAATAAGAATCTGAAAACATCAAAACCACTGTGAAGTATTTCTGTACAAAAAGCTTTGAGGTGTGCAATAGAAATGGAATGTTTGCAAGGACATCCAAAAATAATTAACAAGCTCCTTAGGGTTCCTTTATAAAAGTATATACATTCAATATACTTTGACTTTGAAATTGGGGCTGAAAAATAAATGCATGGTATATATGCAGTTCAGTATCAGATTTCACTGACACTTAAGACCCAGATTATGAATTTAGAGATATAAATTAAATTTCAGATCATCAACAATGTGTTACCGTAGGTTTTAGTTTAAGATCAATTATTTTCAAGTCGGTTGGTTTGATCTATAATGTGCATGTGCCATATATTCTAGGTGCTTACAATAATTAAGTCATAATAACTCTATAAGGTGGGTTCTTTTATTATCCCCATTTTGTAGATAAGTTACAAAGCATTAAATAGCTTGTTCTAGGTCAAACAGCTACTATGTGGTAGAAATGGGTTTCAAATTTAGGCAGTGCAGCCCCAGAAACTCCATTCTTTGTTAATATATTGTTTTGCAATCTGTGATTTTAGTCTGCATTCCCTCATAGAACAGATTAGAGGTAAAACTGTCTGCCTAATGTAAACTATTATAATATTGTTTTTATCTTACTGGTGAAATAGAACATACTACAGATTCAAATGTTGGAATACTCATAAAAGAAATTATCTCAGAATCCAGTTTTTAGTCACTCAGGTAGCCCCTCCCCCAAATAATAATGATATGGAGCAATGTACAAGATCATTATGATTAAGTTTTTATTACTCACAAAACATAAACATGCACATACACATATACACTCAGACCTAACTCTGGCATAAACCCTAAGCTTATCAGTTCCCAGAGCACTGAGTTATTCGAAGCAGCAGATGAAGGAGAGAGAAGGCAGTTTTATGATCTGATAAAACAAATAGTAAAGAGAAGATGTTCTTTAAATAGTTTCCAAGGTAACTGGTTATGGACTTGGAATATATAAATAGAGGTACAGAAGATTTTAAGCCCCAGATAAAAAAAGGAAATTAATGCTACCATTTCATAAAAATGAATGCAAATCAAATGACAGGAGGCATTAAGTCTGTAAAAAACAGAAAAAAAGAATTTATGGAAAATGGATTTATGTTGATTATATATGGACATTATATACTTCACCAACTTACATGCATTGGAATTTAGAAAAATGAAAGTATTAAAATTAAACCTAAGTATCATCTGATCACTATAAATATATTTATACAATGAAATATAACTATACATTCTTACTTATATATTTATTTATGCTAATAATTAATATATATATAACTAATCATAATACAAGAAACTAATGATGCTTAATTGGAATTCATTAATTGGACTTAGCACATATTTAATTAATCCCATATGTCTTATATTAGCTATCACATATCTAATAGAAATTAACAAGCAATTACATTTTCATTACGTTTATACACAAGGTAAGGTTACTGTTAAAAATAGTCAAAGATCCATCAGCATTAGGCTTTAAAATTTAGACATAATACAATTACTAAAACAAAATAAGGTAATTACTTATGGAATTACTAAAGGTTTACCACCTAAATTTTTGGTTTTGTTTTGTTTGCTTACTATTGGGACTTCATTTGCTGTAATTCTAAAGAACCACTAAAATGTAGGCATTCTGTAGCCATCTACGCCTTCATTAATGCCTTTTACATATAAAAGTGTTCCAAAAAATTAGTATAAAATGAGTAACAATATACTTCTCACATAGTGATATGCAGACTATATAGTTATTAAGCCTGGTGGATTTTAAATTTTGTTGTATATATAATAGATTTTATTTGACAAATCCATTCATTCAATGAATTATAGGCACTGTTTCAGGCATGAATTATAATAGAATGATTCTTTGTTAATGGTTTGGTGCAATATCATAATCATGTTTAGACATAATATTCTACCACAGACTCACAAACTCATGCCAGAAGTGAAATACCAATGCACCAAAACAAGATGGAAAATAGGGGCATCCATGCTCAAGGTTACCTAATAGAAAAAGCAAATAATCTCCCAAATTTTTCATTGCAATATCATTTAAGATGCTTTTATCTTCTTATGACTTTTATCAGGGCTATTGCAATGAGAAAAGAGAATTGACAAGGTCAAACTATGCAGAAGAAAATAAGAAAACTGACAAACATATGATCAGCTCAGGTAAGGTATTCAGTCAATCCACACTAACATATTCACCAATTGCTAAAGCACTCTTCTCTTTCTGAGTGTGAGACACAACTTTCATGCATACACTAAAATATAATGAATTTAAAATTAAAAGAATAATTTAAGGATAAATCTCCATCATTCTGATTCTGAGTTCAGTATTTCTTTGTCACTTGAAGAAATAAAAATAATAAGTCTTCATTTTTTTTTGAATTTGTAATTGTAACTCACTAAAATAAAATCATCATATTTATGAGTGCTCTGAAAAAGAATCAAATGGCATTTAAATCATATCAAAAGTGCATTTAGTTCAATTTAATTGCTAATTTTAAAGAGATTGAAATCCAGATATTGAGATAAAAGTGCATAAATTCATATTCAAATACAGTTCTTCATACTATAAAATGCATATGGCATGAACTTTTAAGAGAGACACATTTTCTCAATAGCATGAGTATAAAATACACCATAGGTTTCATATCTTCTCTTTTTTGACAGGAAAAAAAATGACGTAACTACATAATGAGGGGCAAAGTATTACATATACCACACAATTTGTTATAAATTAAGTTCTCCATTCTATCTCATTACCACTTTCTTTTTTTCCTCTCTTCCACACTCTTCTATTCCAATGTATGCTCTCTGATAAATCCTAAGAACTTCCTTTCAAGGCCATCCTGAGCTATTACTTTATATTTTTTATTACCTCATGATTACATTTTGGCTTCCTTTATTAAGGGCTAAAAATATAATGAAAATTTACAGTCCTAGAGTTTGTCTGATAGAAATGAACTTTACTGATTGACCACCTCTCGCCTCCACAAAATGTAGCTAACAAACACATATTCATGATAAGGTCCAAAACATGCAGATTTATATCAGAAAGTAAACACTTTCCAAAATCCATGGGAGATTTTATACTGTGTGTTCAGAGGGCATACAAAAAAGCCAGAACGTCACAGAGAGATGTGGAACTATTTCTCTAGATAGATGAAAGGTGTTAGGGCTTTATTGTATTACTGGATCTGAAATATTTAAGAGCATGATGGCTTTTTGGCTATATGCCCCCACTTACAGTGAATGAACAAGGTTCTTCTAACGGTGTAAAATGCCTGGTCTAGCAAAAAAGCACCCCTCAAGGACAAAATATGGTTTACTAAAGTATGTTCTCTGAACCACACTTTTTACACTGAATTTGCATGCTTTCCAGGATGGTACAAAGCCTCTTCAATCTTACCACTTTGATTATCCAGGACTGGCATATTGACTTCATTTGCTTGTTATCTGACCATTCACTGAGTTTGAGAACCTCTAATTCACAGCAATACATTTCTACAGTATTCTATGGAGTCCCAGGATTTTAATAGAGAAATCTCTAGAGTTTCTGGAGAGGAAGACAGGGTGTGGAGAAAGTATAGACGATGGGACAATTGAAGAGCTCAACTTCCATATATTTTATATATTGGATATCCATATATTATTTTATTTGGGAAAAGTATTTTGTTTCTTTAAAGGAAAAAAGTATGTTTTAAAATCACTGCTCTAAAAATGTAGTTTAATTTCATTACTGGGGTCTGATATATAAATCATCTTCCTGAAAATAATCTTATGAGAAGGCCCTTCTATGCTTCCATAACTAATTGTCCTTAGATTGATTCTGAAATGGAACAGCCTTTTATCAAATTCCATCACAGAAAAAGTACTGTTAAAAATGAAGACGCGTGTATGTGTGCATGTGCGTGTGTTTGACATATATTCGTATATGCATAAACCACAAATATATCTGTGATTCTATGAGGGTAACTGTTTCAGTTTAATTCTTTCTAAATAACTGCTGAGGGACTGCAGAACTGCTAATATCTTTGAAGATTTCTGGAGGCCCAGAGAAAATAAATGAATTTGAATTCTAATGTTCCACTCAAGTGAAATGCTATTAAAGATACATTTTGTGTGGGACAATTCTTTGTTGGCCAGGCACTATTCCACATACAGGTACAGGGAGTTTAGCATCCTTGGTTTATCATCTCTGTGCTGTGATGATAGCTAAACAATAAACCTCATTCCATACATTTCCAAATGAATTTTCTATTGCGGATGGTAAACACTCCAGTTTATAATGATTATCATTTAAACTTGAATATGAGCCAAAGCTCTGGGTTCCCAGTTCTGTTGTTTCCCCATTACATAAACACCTATCGATTAATTAATAACTTTAAACAAACATTTTGGGACTTTTTAGTAATTTTAACCAGTTGATATATGTATATTAAATTCAACTTATGAAGTGTTACTTTCATGTAACGGTACCATATGTAGAACATATAAGATTTTTTTAAACTTTGCTTTGTTCTGTCTGCAAAAATATTTAGCTTGCTTTTATTTTGCTCAGAATGATGACAACAGATGTCTGTTGTAAGCAATCTAACAAACAAAAATTCCAAATTTTCAAAAAGTATGGTAATTCTCAAGCTTATCTTCCCAAAATAAAACCAGGATATGGATTTCATGAATTCAAACCCTAAGGTTTAAAAATAATCAACAAACCTAGTTTAAGGGATTGTAGATAAATGATAACTATACATTGCTAAGACAGCTTTATTCAAACACAACATATTCTCTTTGAGATTGATAGGAAATTGTAGGGTACTCTCAGGTGAAAGAAATTAATATCTCTGTGTGCACATACCTCATATGAAATGAAAGAGTGATCTTAAGTAAATTTCCCATCAAGTAAAATATTTTGATCATTAAACCAACAATTACATTAACATATAATATAGTAATTTAAGCCAATGTGTCATGTAATATTGAAAATCAGTAAGATTTTGACAGGACACTTATTAGTGCACAAGTGGGTTTAGCAATAGAGGGAAACTCTGGGTTTATGGTTGCACTAGAAATTTTCTGTGGATCCCCTAAAAGATGATGACAAGAAAACAGCAATCAGAGACATAGCAGCAGTACTGTTTTTCCCCTCACACTGACCTAAGATTGATGCAGCAGGTATGAATGTAAACACTTAAATTAATGTGCAAAAATCACCATGATTTTCTTTTTTTTTTTTTAATTTTTTTAAACGTTTATTTATTTTTGAGACAGAGCATGAACAGGGGAGGGGCAGAGAGAGAGGGAGACACAGAATCCGAAACAGGCTCCAGGCTCTGAGCTGTCAGCACAGAGCCCGACGCGGGGCTCGAACTCACGGACCGTGAGATCGTGACCTGAGCCGAAGTCGGACGCTTAACCCACCGAGCCACCCAGGCGCCCCTGCCATGATTTTCTTTAGTGAACTTCATTATGCTGTGCAGTTTGAGTTTCCAGTAACAGTGGGTATACGGGAAATTTTGGAGGAAGGAAAAACAAAACAACACAAGCCAACAGCTGACTAAATTTGCCAATTTTACTCTTTTCTAGGATAGAACCGTGACTCTAGTGTACATATTAAATCAATTATAAGATCAATCTCCTTGTTATCAAGGTGGCCATTTATTGTCCAAATTAGAACAGTTTTGAGAATGAAGCAAGGGTGCTAAAACAATTGAAAGGACTTAACTGATTTAAACAGGTGAAGATCAGGACTATCGTTGGAAAACTGGATATTTGGACTCCACCTTTTAAAGATGCTTCTCCCCCCTCAAGGGATCTTTCCTCTTCCTTCTGTTTCCAAATCTAGCATTTGAATGTAGAGGAAGCAAATTTATGTCTGTGAGAATGAAGTGAGAGGTCTGATTTCCATGCTGTTTCTCCATTCTTACAGGCCACCATTGAGATGCTATTCATTTAAGTTGGGGTATGTGCAAACGGTGCCATTTGGACCTTCTGAAGCATTTGCTATAACCTGCAGTTTTTGTCTAATCCAGTCACCTTTTATCCCTGATGTGTCACTGAAAAAGTTCTGGGTTCCTAATATACAACACAAGAGGGGGTTGCAGCAGTGAATGATGAGAAAATAGCCAAGGCTTTTGCATTTCCATTCCTGCTTTTTAATTTTCTTAAATTTTACTACGCTGGATCAGAAAGGCTTTCCTCCTTTCTGCTTTAAACTACATCTGTGACTGGGGCACCTGGGTGGCTCAGTCAGTTAAGCATCTGACTTCAGCTCAGGTAACAATCTCACAGTGGTTTGAGCCCCGTAGTTTGTGAGTTCGAGCCCCGCATCCAGCTCTGTGCTGAGAGCTTGGAGCCCGGAGCCTGCTTTAGATTCTATGTCTCTCTGCCCCTCCCCTACTTGTTCTGTCTCTCAAAAACAAATAAACATTAAAATTTTTTTAATTACATCTATGATTTAGATGAAACTGAAGAGAAGGACCCTTGAGTTTGTCTTCTTTCACTTTCAGATTAAATGGCTGATTATTCAGTCTACCACCCAGGTTAAAACTGAACAACTTAACTACCATATATCATGGTAGAGTGACCGTAAATGCAAACATCATTGTGTTGTAGCTTAACTACACTCCAGAAAAAGTTATTTCTGAAGAAACCATTCAGAAAACAGAGTAATTAGAGAAAGATAGAGGGGAATAACATGAGAATTATTTTCCTTCTAAAATAGGAGAAGACTAGGCCTAAAATATTTGGTCAAGGTTAAATATCAAAAAGAACACCAACTAATTCTTTTTGCTGGAATTTGATGACAAATGAATATAAATGGATCTACCTGACTCATCCAAAATTCTAAGATTTCAGTCTTTTATCTTCAATTTGACTTGAAATAGCATATGTGAAAATATACTGCCTCGCAGAGATTAAGAATTCAATAAATGTTTGTTTCCAGATTTTCTATACTTCTTTCCTTCCGTGTGTCCAACAACCTTTGCATCCACTAAACTACCTTCCCATCTTAGATTCCCTACCTCAATCTCACTGACCATATAACTCTGCCTTCCATCTGCTCACATAATAAAACCAGGGCTAACTAAGTGAATTTTACTGTCGCATTTACATTTTAAAATACTTTTTAACTTCAACTTTACTTCTCCTCTTCCCATTTCATCTCAGAGGAATAAGAAAGCATTTTATTTTTCAGTGTTCCCAAGGAAATTTTCTCTCCTTTCAAGGCATTGTTCAAATGGTAACTACTGTGTAAATCTACTCCAATCTCCCTCTTTTTCTGACTTCCCATGTTATAATTAATCACTGTTTCTTTGGATTCCTAGAAAACTTTGTGTGTATCATCATTGTAGTAACTATTTTTTTCCTTCATGGTATTGTAACTTATATGGATGAAACCTCTATAAACTGTAAAATCTTTGAAGTCAAGGATCATTCACCTCTTTAAATTGACTATTAATGTCCAACAGATTTTGAACATTAAAGATGTCTAGCTGATGATTTTTGAGTTGAATGATGTTGATGATATGGACAATGAACCATATGACCTTTTAACTTTCCATATCCCTGGGCTTCCAAGTAAATGTCTGGGCTAGACTTTCCCAGGCATCTAAGATGTTAAACTTTAGTCAACTTGCCTTATATCATGTATTTTCTTTAGACTAATTCATAAGTTAGTAAATATGTCAGAATTTTCTGGTAAAGGCAACATTATATGAAAAAAGAAAATTTTAAATCCATGATGATGCTAAGAAAAGACAAATATATTTATGAACTCAAAACAAACAAAATAAAACAAAACAAAGTAGAAAAGGTGGATAGAGAACAACCTGCCTGGGTCTGCATAGGAATCAAGCATGGATAGCTGAGAATTCAGACTCATATTGTAAACAGAACACATGTGTTCCAGACAGGTGGCAGAATGGAGCCTGGCTCACTGTTCAACATGACAGATTGAAGCAGAATTCTATTGCCTGGAGATATGAGTGGCAACTCAGGCATAGAGACAACTGACTGACCAGGAACAGAATCAAGCTGCCTGTTCTGGATTAAAAAAAAAAGGGGGTGGGGGTGGGGGTGAGTCATGATTAATTTGCTGCTTCTCATCTTCTATTTAAAAGAAAATTAATTTTAATTTATTTACTACATGTTCTGCATTATGGACTAAATGTTTGTGTCCCTCTAAAGTTCATATGTTGAAGCCCTGAGTCCCAGTGTGATGGCATTTGGAGTTAGGACCTATGGGAGGTAATTAGGTTTAAATGACATCATGTAGGTGAGGCCCCCCCATGACAGGACTAGTGCCCTTATAAGAAGAAAGAGATGGCAGAGCTTTCTCTTTTTCTCTCCTCTATATAAGGACACAGCAAGAAGACAGCCATCTAGAAGGCAGGAAAAGAGCTTTCACCAGGAACTCAACTGACCAGCACTTTGATCTTGGACTTCCCAGGCTTCATAACTGTGAGAAATAAATGTCTGGTATTTAAGCCACCTAGTCTGTGGTATTCTGTTACAGTATCCCAAGATAAGATACTCTGCTTACTTTCTTTTAACTCATCCAAAGATTTTAAACAAATCCAAGTGCGATTATAATTATTTCAGAGAAACATCAATAATCTGTATCAGAGACATGAAGTTTGTGTTTATACACTTAGGAATCCAAATGAGGTAAATCCAGAAATCCTGACATTATTTAGGCATACATATATCTTTTAAAAAGTGACACCGAACAAAGCAATGGTGGCACACAGTAAGGAATTAGTAAATATTGCTTTTTACTGTACAATGTCTCTTCTAAAAAAGAGGAAATGGTTTTGAAAAGGCTTTGAGTAAGTCATACTACTGCTCTTACATTCCTTCCATTCTCTTCAATTCTTCTACCACTAACAATACAAACTACTTTAGAAATATAGCAATCTCCAGTTCTACCCAGGGACATCTGAGGTACTACTTCATTCAGAAAGAATTATCCTTTTTCTTCAGATTCAAGAAAAACAGTAGGAGAAATGTGAACAATGGTAAAACCTTCTCCCTTCATCCTTCTGAAAATAATCATTTCTACTTGGTCAAGTTCTCTTAAAAACTTTCAAATGGATTGTGCTTTTTTTGATAATCTCAGAAGCTATGTGTATTGGGGAGGGTATGAGATTTAATGGGAAGTGAAGGGATATTTTGCAGAATGCATAAAAAGCATCAAGTCAGAGCTACCAAAGTTCCTTCTCTATGGATATTCTTCTTCCTGACATGCTGCTCAGCTCACCATCATCCTTTCAAAAAATGTTAAATGCCACTTCTTCAAAGAAGCCCCTCTGACAACAAAAACAAACCCAGATCCCCAGTTATATGTTTTGCTGACAAATGCAGTTTTCCTCTGTGGAAATCCCCAAAGTTTTAATTGGTCATTATTTGTGAAATAACGGCCTTTGTCTCTTTCCTATGCTCTTGGTTAGAATAGGGAAGAGACTAAGCACTCACTACAGCACCTGATGCTTAGGAAAGATTCAATGAACATCTACTGAGAGAATAAGGAGAAGGAAAATTACTTAGGGGCTTAAGACATAGAGAACATTAGCTTAAAAAATAAATAATACTCTTTAGGATCCTTCACCTTCACCAAGGTGAAGAGGGAGCTCACCCGCTAGAAGTAAAAACCAGCTCCACCAGGACCTCACATGCAGTATAAATCCATCCCTTCCCACAGCAAATGTGAATCCTGGGCAACTTTATCTCTATCAAGAGGGACAAAGGGGGAGCCACTTCTTCATACCCAGATCTTCTTATACCCCAACACTCAAAAGTCTTCCAGTGTGCCTTCTGGCACTCAGCACATGCCACTCCATGCTCCACTTCTTCAGTGAACATTCTGTTCATCTTCTAGCTTTAACAGATGTCTAGTTCTCTCCTAAAGGTGTGCTTCCCTCATGGATCTCTCCAGTGGTAGCTGTTCTTCCCAACAATCCTTGTGCTTCTGGGTCTTTCTTTTCCTGTCATTGCCCTTTCCACACCATTTTCTGTTATTCTTCCCTAATTGTGCCATGCTTTAAAATCTCATATCACCAAATCATCTCACCTTTTCTGTCTCAGAGCTGCCTTTTACCCACACCCACTTTTCAATGAGTTGGCCTCCTTGTTCTAAGCCACTCTCCCTTAAGTCTTGGTATATTCACTCATCGATGATAATTCCAATATCCTCTACTCAAAGTTCTTAAACTTGCCTTTTTGTTTTTTTTTTTTGCTCTGCAACTTAGCCAGTCTCTCTCCCACAATCATACCATAAACATTACCATCACTAAAAAATGCAATCCTTCCATAATCAGATTCCTGCATGCTGCTCTCATATTGATACTTCTAATTTTTCTAACAATCCTTCAACTCTAACACTTTATTACTGTGTCTTATCCTTTAATACCCTCTCTTTCTTCCTTACACTGCTTAAATTTTCTGCTTAGTTATAAAAGTCACTACCCATTTGTAGACCACAGTTGACTTACCCTTTTTATACTTCATCTATCTTAGGAAAACCATAACCCAGGTTATACCTGGCTTTCTGCCTAACTGCTTGCACCCACACAGCTGAACATGGTTAGATAAAAATTTGCCGCCACAAGAGCATTTCTCATTTTAAATTAATAACCAAAAACCTCAGGTGAATCTTACTTACTGCCACCCACCTACTTGTATCTACCAACACATTCTGCATTCTCTTCCTTTACTGGCTCACAAAGAAAGTCAGACACTCTACTTTTTCTAGATATCATCACCTACTCAAGGACATTATTTCAGAAGTTCCTCCCCCTTCTACATTACCTTTTCCTTCTACTAGATTATTTTCATTAGCATACACAGTCTATTTCTCCCATATGAAAAGCAAAACATAACAAAATAAAACTATCCTTATCTATACTGTGCTAATAAGTTATGTAATGTTATGCCAATAAGTCACATTAACACAAGACAACTTGTTTGTGACGTCACTGAAGTTTAGGTACCCAGCTATGGTGGGTATGTGTATATGTGTCTTTCTCTTAACCCCTCCTCACCATTAAGGAAAAATAAAAAAAAAAAAATCTGTGTTATTTCTAACCAACACAACCTTGCCTGCCCCCCCAAAACAAAACAAAACAAAACAAAACAAAATATAAAACAGTTCTTTCTGTGCTGGCTACTGGGTCTCATCTCAATTATCTCTCAAATTTTCTGTTCTGAATTTATTGATATTCTAAGTACAGATAACACAAAGTGGGAGATATGTGGAGAGAATAGAGGGAATGGTTTATAAGGAAATAAGAGCCATGGGTTTAGGGTGGCAGGGAAGTGTTGTCCAATGGATTTAATTGATACTTTTGATCACAAGACTTTTCAGAGTGTAAATTCAGTTTCAGTAGAATAAGTTTTAATTTAAACTACACTTTATTCAACTTCATAATTCCCAAATGGTATTTAGGAGAAGTAAGTTTTTGCCCATGCTAACTGAATTTGGAGAGTATAACTGCTTGAATTTGGAAGAGTATTGCTGGGTTTTGTTTTTGTTTTTGTTTTTGTTTTTTTACTATGCAAACACCTGCTTACATGACTACTGGATACAACTAATTGGTTGAAAATATGATGTTATCCAAAACTGACCACAGGGAAAGAGATGTCTGGCTCACGATTAACATACAGAAGCAAGAACAAAATAGCACTTGAGACATATCCATAGTTATACCACTAAGCAGTATGAGAAACTAGAAGGGAGGAGAGATTTAGAGTCAGCAGCTAATGCTGTAAAATATTTTTCATTTATTTACAAAGGGTAAATAAATACATTTTTCCTAATGAATGCAAAACCGGCTGTTAGTAAATGATTCTAAATGTTATGTACATATTTTCCATACAAGTGAACTGATTATTAATATTTATGCTCCATTGGTATGTTTAATTCAACCACTCTTTCATAACGTTTTATATAGTTGTAGAAGTATCAGCAATAGTACTAGAAAAAAACTGAGGGAAATTGGTTTTTATATTCTAACTTCTTTCTGTCAGAAACTGCCCAATTGATTCAATTCTTTGACATAAAGATACTGAAGATATAATGAGCTTAAAGTGAGCAATATTCAAAGAGAAAAAGTAAGATGAGTGTAAGTACACAACAGCTGCCAATCAGAATTTAAAAAAAATACCATGGGGTTACTATCTGACAATCAAAAAAGGACAACTCAACACCAATAATTCTATATTCAGTCATTTTGTAACAAATGCCATTTTTAAAAAAAAAATTATTAATGTTTATTTACGTTTGAGAAAGAGAGAGACAGAGTGCGAGCTGGGGAGGGGCAGACAGAGAGGGAGACACAGAATCCAAAGCAGGCTCCAGGCTCTGAGCTGTCAGCACAGAGCCGGATGCGGGGCTGAAACGCAGAAACCACGAGATCATGACCTGACCTAACGTCGGACACCCAACCAACTGAGCCACCCAGGTGCCCACAAATGCCATTTAAAAAAAAAAATCCAGGTAATACATTATAGAAATATGGATATACACTTCTTCAACTCCTCAAAACTGGGGTGGAAATGTACAATCATCAATCAGCATTTCTCTAATTAGGAATCCCCTCCCCACTTTAATCTTGAAACACCTGGATATTCAGAATTTTAACCCATCAGATTTGATCCATAACACACTGACACCTAAGCCATCCTTGACATGAAGATAAGAAGCTAACTGGTAGTTAGGCTTATGGTCTTAAGTCTCTGAGACAAAAATATTTGGAATTCAGGAAAACCTTACATCAGCAGGAATGTAACTGTCATCATTTTTTTTTTTTTAATTTTTTTTTCAACGTTTTTTATTTATTTTTGGGACAGAGAGAGACAGAGCATGAACGGGGGAGGGTCAGAGATAGAGGGAGACACAGAATCGGAAACAGGCTCCAGGCTCCGAGCCATCAGCCCAGAGCCTGACGCGGGGCTCGAACTCACGGACCGCGAGATCGTGACCTGGCTGAAGTCGGACGCTCAACCGACTGCGCCACCCAGGCGCCCCTGTCATCATTTTTTAAAAGATGTTTATATCTAGAATGTATTTAAAATCACTTTCTTCTACAAACAACCAGATATATTGCTACATCTAACTCACAAGAATAACTGTTTGAGCCATTTCGAGTGTGTTAATCATGTAGTCCACCTCTAGGAAAGGTATTCAAAGACTTTGTTTAGCAGATATTTTTTTCTGGATAGATTTATTTCTAGGAAGGAAGGTAAAAAAAAATCAAACAAAATAAATGCAATGAAGAAAGAAGATCTAAAGGTCTGTGTGGAAGCAATAGGACGCCCAAGAACACAAGGTATATAGACAAAGTCTTCTGCTCAGATCTCTTTTCGAGAAAATTCTGTGGGAGCAGAGTTGGCTGACAGCCTCCAGCTGCTGCATCTTTGCACCCACCATGGTTTCGTGCCAAAGCCACATTTCCTATGCTTTGCTCACAACCAATGACTAAATTTTGTGTGGCTTCTATGTCAGATCATGCCTGCCTGATGTGGACTCTTCCAATGAGTGACATTTGCTTGAGGACTCTCCACTGGCTGGGCTGTGGCTTTTGCAGAATTGCTGCACAGTCCTAAACTCTCTTTACCCAATCCTAATTCCTTTCTCTTATCCCTTTACACATGTCAGGACTGAACTGCTGTCTGAAGGCACTTCTGGCATGCTTTTGCTCCTCCTCTTCTCTTTTATCCCTCACAGACATTGCCAAACAAATCTTGGTACCTCTAATTTCATCTTGGTGTCTTTCACAGAGGACTCAAACTCATCCACATAATACATGCACGAATAGGAACACACTATGTTCTACTCACCCCCCATTACACCCTCTCTTATAAAAAGTCCCTTTCCTATTTAGTTCACACCATATGGCTTACATGTTCCTCTGTCACCTCATTACTATCACTATCTAATTTATAACCCCTTCACTTACGTAAGACATTAACAACTGTGCCACAGTGTTTTCCATTCCAATTCTTGATACAACACTGGCAGTTTTATGTCCATATAGACAACTAAAGGCTTATAAAACCCCTCTGTTTTCTACAAATATCCTCTGCTATTCTGCAGCACTCCCCACTCCTTTGGGAAGTCATTCCATTGTATAACTACAAACTCTTATCCTTCTTGGTTAGCTACTAGTTTATTCCAGTGCACTTTTGTTTTGGAGAGGAGGTCAGTCTGCCCACCAGCCTTTCTTTTATACCCTGTGTCTTCTCTATCTTCTAAGATCCCTTACCTCTACTCCAAACTCAGATTCCACAGACCACTTTGGAAACAATCTTTTTTAGAGAAACCTAAAACCCCTCTGCTTCATTATCTTTTCACACACCTATCTAAAAATCCCACATAAATCCATGACTATTTATTTTGCGACTCTATTTAGGCTGCTTAATTCCACTGTGGGAAAAAAGTGTCCCAGAGCCGAACAAGATAGATACCTTCAATATCACCAACCTTCACAGTGTTTAATATTGCTTATTTACCATTACTCAACCAGTTCTTCTGTAATTCCTCACAGTTAATCTTAACCCCATTTCCATTTCCCTGAAGTCTCGGACCTTCCCACCTTCCAATTCACCTTGACCTCTTTCCCTCCTCTGTTTTCAATACAGTGAGAGACATCCCTACCTCTGCCCTCCATTCAAAGCTAAATAATTCATCTGTTCTATATAGCATCCTCTTCAACATTTTCAAGGATGTTATCAAATATTCCCTGTGTCTCTATTTTCTTCAATCTCTTTTATACTTTCTCTTTTATAATTTAACCCAAGAGAAAAAAATAAATGCAGCAGATAAATACATAAAGTGAAATTATAATCGAATAACTACTTGACCCCACTAATTCCTCTTCCCCTTTATCTTTGACACTCTTTTCTCACTATTTGGCAGTTAACCAAACCATTTCTCCACTCATACTGTCTCGTTTTCTCAGCTCCATTTTTTCCTCCCTCCCTCCAATTGTGCTTCTGAAATGGGCTCCATGTGATGAAGTCCAATGGATTCTTCCCTATCTCTACCTTGTTTGATCTCTAAGCAGCACTTAATATTGTTGATCACAACTTCCTTCTCAGGACAAGCCCTTTTGGTTTCCCCAACACCATACATTCCACATTATATTCCTACCTCTCTGACTGTTCTTTCTCAAATTTTCTTTTTTTTTTTTTTTTTTTTTGGTTCATTGTTCTCTGAAACATCGGCTGATAAAGTGCCACATATCATTGCCTAAACACCTGTCTCTTTACCCTACAACTCTCTAGGTGATATTATCTATTCCCAATGTTTTAATTACATTAGTTAATAACTGTCACACCTGGGCTCTCCGGACCCCCATTCTTATGTTCTTTCTATACGTCTCCATATGGAGGTCTCAAAAAACACTTCAAAGTTAATAGAATCCACACTTAAATTATGATTTTTCTCTATTCCATCTCTTTGGGGCTTTATAAATTAGTGTATAGAACCAAGACATAATCCTTGTCTCCTTCCTTTCCCCTAACTTCTACAAAAAAACAAATGATATAATCAGTACTATTCTTTCAATTTTGGACTATTTCCACCTAAATTTCCTTTCCTCTTGAACCAACCTTCTCTTACATTTTACCAATATTTTTTTTCTTAGCAAACTTTATTTTTATTTCAAGTTTCATTTTAAACGCCTATTTATAAAGCAAGCCTACCCTAAACCTCCCAGACTGATAGATAACTGTTACATATATACATATTCAATTACTAACAATAACTTTCTGAATTTGAATTAGTACAATTTAATATGGCATATGCTGAGTGTCAATTAAGAAACACTACTTCTATGATTCACATAATTTAGTGCATCCAAAAGTACACTTCTTCATTATATACCATATTACTAACAAATATCTTAGTTAAATTAAACAGTACTGGAACATAATGCAGCACTCTGAGATTTCTCAGAGCCTTGATATGTTAATATGCATTGTGACTCACTGTACTCAGATGTGCTGTATAATGCAACATTTCTAAAATTTACTTAATCCTTCTAAAGCTTTTGGTTCATATTGTATCCTAAGGAATAGTGTTCCAAGGATTTGCTTTGGGTAACATTGATAATTTGATGATTTAGAAGCCATTGGGAGATGATGTTATATATGCAAATATTAACACATTCCTGGTCCTTTAAAATTATTATTCAATACAAATAACTGTACAATTGGTAAATATGTTCAAAAAGAGATCAAAAAAGGACACATTTTGAGGCTCCCAAAGATTCTGAAAAATCTTAATGAGTCTGGGGTACCTGGGTGGCTCAGTCAGTTAAGCATCCGATTTCAGCTCAGGTCATGAGCTCATGGTTCATAGGTTGAAGCCCCGTGTTGGGCACTGTGCTGACAGCTGGGAGACTGGAGCCTTCTTTGGATTCTGTGTCTCCCTCTCTCTCTGCCCCTCCCCTGCTCAGTCTCTCTCTCTCTCTCTCTCTTTCTTTCAAAAACAAATAAATTAAAAAATCTTTTAACCTTAATGATTCTAAATTTCTAAGGAAAAATCAACAAAAAACCTTTTCCAGAAAGGTGATGATAGTAGGAATATTATTGACAATATATGTTTTATTATTAATAAAAAAACCATGGATTTTGGATTTTTAGATTATTAGTGAGATTGAATGCTTACTCTGTCATGCATATTTGCAACTATAAACATAACTATTTAAAAGTAGGTGTCAACTGTTAAAGAGTTCTGGCTTTAAAATATAGCATTCATAAACACCGCTTGGAGTGTTTGCTAAAGGTGGAGGCTTGAAGACAAATGGTAGAGTTTCTGAATCGGTAAACTGGGGAAAAGGCCCAAATGTTTACATTTTTAACAAAATTTCCAGGTAATATTGTGGATGATGAAGCTTTTTTATGACCTAATCAGGAAATTATAAGCACAGAGGTATTGTTATAACTCCCAGTCTCCCTCTTGCCATTCTCAAACCAAGCAGTTGCTGGCCAAACCCTTTGTGTTGCTGTTTGCCATTACTCTAATTTATACTTCATTTGGGTTTATCTGATATACACATTAAAGTTTTATCTGCAATCAGTAATCAAAAATCTAACAAACAAGAGTGCAGGGCTGAATGCTTCCCAAGGGAATTCTACCAAACATTTAAAGAAGAGTTAATACCTATACTTTTGAAGCTGTTCCAAAAAATAGAAAAATGGAAGGAAAACTTCCAAACTCATTCTGTAAAGCCATCATTACCTTGATTCCAAAACCAGACCAAGACGCCACTAAAAAGGAGAAGTACAGCCAATATCCCTGATGAATATTGATGCAGAAATTCTTAACAAGATACTAGCAAATCGACTCCAACAATACATTAAAAGAATTATCCATCACAATCAAGTGGGATTTATTCCTGGGTTGCAGGACTGGTTCAATATCTGCAAATCAATCAATGTGAACCATGACATTAATAAAAAATTAAAAAGAATAAGAATCACATGATCCTCTCAACAGATGCAGAAAAACCATTTGACAAAATAAAGCATTCTTTAAAAAAATTTTTTTTAATGTTTATTTTTGAGAGAGACAAAGACAGAGTATGAGGGGGGGAGGGGCAGAGAGAGAGGGAGCCACAGAATCTGACACAGGCTTCAGGCTCTGAGCTATCAGCACAGAGCCCAATGCGGGGCTCAAACTCAAAGACTGTGAGATCATGACCTGAGCCAAAGTGGACGCTTAACTGACTGAGCCATCCAGGTGCCCCATAAAGCATCCTTTCTTAATAAAACCCTCAAGAAAATAGAGATAGAAGGAATATACTTCAACATCATAAAAGCCATGTACAAAAGACACATAGCTCATATAATCCTCAATGGGAAAAACTGAGAGCTTTCCCCCTAAGGTCAGGAACACTACAAGGATGTCCACTCTCACCACTATGTTCAACATAGTACTGGAAGTCCTAGCCTCATCAACCAGACAACAAAAAGAAATAAAAGGCATTCAGATAGGCAAAGAAGAAGTCAAACTTTCACTCTTCACAGACAACATGATACTCTATGTGGAAAACTGGGAAGACTCCACCAAAAAACTGCTAGGACTGATATATGAATTCAGCAAAGTCGCAGGATACAAAATCAACATACAGAAATCAGTTGCATTTCTATATACCAATAAGAAAGCAACAGAGAGAATTTAGGAATCTATCCTATTTACAACTGCATCAAAAACTATAAAATACCTAGGAATAAACCTAACCAAAGAGATAAAAGATCTGTACATTGAAAACTATAGAAATCTTATGCAAGAAATTGAAGAAGACACAAAGAAATGGAAAAACATTCTATGCTCATGGATTGGAAGAACAAATATTTTTAAAATGTTGATAGTACCCAAAGCAATCAACACATTCAGTACAATCCCTATCAAAATAACACCAGCATTCTTCACAGAGCTAGAACAAACAATTCTAAAATTTGTATGGAACCAGAAAAGACCCTGAATAGTCAAAGTAATGTTTGGAAAGAAAACCAAAGTGGAGGCACCACAATTCTGGCCTTCGAGTTGTGTTACAAAGCTACAATCATCAAGACAGTATGGTACTGACACAAAAACAGACACATAGACCAATGGAACAGAATGGAAAACCCAGAAATAGATCCACAAATGTATAGCCAACTAATCTTTGGCCAAAGCAGGAAAGAATATCCAATGGAAAGAAGATAGTCTCTTCAGTAAATGGTGTTAGGAAGCTGGACAGCAACATGCAGAAAATGAAACTGGACCACTTTCTTACACCATACACAAAAATAAACCCAAAAGTCATCATTTCCCAAATGGGAACAAAAGCTTCTAGTGTCTCCTAATGACTTGGTGCCTCAACAATTTCATTGCAAATTCCCTTGAGGCTGGCATGTGTTTCAGGGAGCTCTCTCTACCCAATATCATTTTATACTGAAACAACCATGTAGGCACCATGAAAAATCTTTGTCATGCCTTTCTCATTTCATCTTCATGGTTCTCTGTTCCGGTGAGTATCCCAATTCTCTGGCTGCTTCTCTGAGTTTTTCATCTATATTTTCCATGAGACTAGTTTTATTTTTATCTGTTGTTTCTTTTAGTACTAAGTTCTAAAAGCATATGTATGAAAGGGAAGTAACAAGAAAGAATAAACATAGAGCTTGTACCTATAGGTTTCTTTTCAGGTAAATCAGTGTTAGGAAACACACATATTGAAGTTGAGGAGCTAGAAATATTAAAATTATTTTTTTTCATATTGAGGTGGACTGGGTGTTATCTAGCAGACCCTTTGAGGATTATCTGATTCTATCTGGCATCCTCTTTTGGCAGACTTTTTTTTTTTTAACGTTTATTTATTTTTGAGAGAGACAGACAGACAGGCAGACTGTGAGCAGGGGATGGGCAGAGACAGAGGGAGGCACAGAATCTGAAGCAGGCTCCAGGCTCTGAGGTGTCAGCACAGAGCCCGACGTGGGGCTTGAACTCACGAACCGTGAGATCATGACCTGAGGTGAAATCAGATGCTTAACCGACTGAGCCACCCTGGTGCCCCTGGCAGACATTTTTATTGACCACACGATTAGCAATGTTGTAGGAAAAAAGTTATCTTGTAAAAAACTAATGGTAATTCAAATTATTAGTACCCATATCAACACAAATTTATTTTATATAGTAGAGAAAAAATTGGTGTCAACTCTATAGATAAATTAACCCCAAACATTTAAATGTATTGCTTCAATGGATTTTAACTAGCTTTACATCTATTAGCAACTTTATTTCAGCATTCCTAATTGTGTGTACCTATGTGTGTATGTTCTTCAAATTCTCCTCTGAATAATTAATAGTTGAATAAAGCCTTCATCATGCATTCAGTTTCTATTTATATGAGATTCACCTTTTTAACTTTTTGGAAATTATACTTTAGCATTTTTGTTTCACTTATCATGATATCCAAGTAGATTTACCTGACAGACCCAAATAAATTGCATTGCTGGAGAAGAGTACCTATGGGGCTACTTAAACTAAGGCACATCTTTTCTTGGTTACCAGTTAATTGTGTGTCAATAGAATTTTAACTTTTCTGATTCTCCGATTCTCAATTTTGCTTATTCCTTTCCCTCTACTGTTTTTATGTCTTGTTTCTGTTTCTAGATCTTGCCTGACATGTAAATTATCCCCCACTGATGACAGCCATGATTGAGGATTTGGTTTTCTGCTCTGTCCATTTGATGATCTCTGTCATATGGATAATGGAAATCTGTATTGGATGAAAGATTATTGAGAATCTGGTTTATAAGTGTTTTTATTTGTTTGCTTATGACTTAAAGTTCATTAGGAAAATTTTTCATGCCCACTGAGAAGGACAACATTTATCTGATATCTGAATCTGGAAGTTTTTATTTTTTTCTGAGTTTACTTTTGACCCTTGGCTAAAGTAGTAGGACAGTAGCTATAAGGTACCTTCTGACTATGTATCTCTGCAACTCCAACTGAGAAAAGTCTTTACTTCTCCTTCCAGAGGATATTAATAAATTATAGCATCTTTTAAATTAAAAAAAATCACTGTTCTTATTAGTTTATAGAAATCCATACATGTTTATATAAACTAAATAGTCTCAAATACTCAGAAAACACAAATAAAATTTCTAATGCATGAATTATGATAACCACTAAAAGATGCTTGCACAAAGTACATTTTTTATAAAAATAATAATCATCCTGGATTAATAGTTATTACTTGAAGAACAAAAAGTAACTATATGACTTTATACAAATTATCAATGTTATGTTGTATGCAACAGCATATAAAAATTTCATTTTTATAAGATTTAGATTTGGTTTGTCATGAAAAATTTATTTAATCTAAATTTATGAAAGTTTACTATACTGGTTTACTAATAAACTAAAAATACTTCTATATAAATATTAGCTTTATAAAGAACAATTTTTAAAATAAGTTGAATTATAATTTTCTCAAACATTTTATATCAATAATAATTTTGTTTTGTAATGTGTAGTGCATCAGCTACAGTCTACCTTGTTAGTGACAGTGTCGGTGAGGGCCATTTTTCACTCTCTAACCTGCTAACGCCAGTGGGCGTACCTCAACGCTACACCATTCCTGCAACCTGTGTAAAGTCAGTGGTCAAGTGTCTTGCTCCTGTGCCATCCCCAAAGTCCCACCAAAGCCAGTGATACACACAGCCTGCACCAGGGAAGCCTCTTGAGTGCCTGGGTATGGTGGTCAGGGGGGGTGCATTTCTAGGCCCCAAAAGTATGAAACAATCAGAGACAGTATGTAGCAAGCTACCACCCCAAAGATACTGAATAGACAGTATAAAACACACCCCAGTCTTCCTGTGAAAAAGGCCTCTTTACTTGTTCTTTAGCTTCTTCTGAGAAGCAGGCCTCAGATTTACCATACATCTAGAGTCTCTCAGGGGAGTGCTCTCAGGGAAAAGAGGTCAGGGTACACCGTCTTTGCATTTTCTCTTGGCCTCACTATAGCTCACTGTTACCTCATGGAAAGGAGCTAATACATTCATCTGGAAACCCAATTCTTGTAACACTCACCAAAGGGATAGCCCCAGATCATTTGGTCTGGAAGCCAACACAGCTTATGATTGTGTCCCCAAAGGACTGTATATATTTTCATATCTTAAAAACTGCTGTATGAGGGATTAGGCAGCCTAAAAGTAAGTGCTGATTGGGACCCTTCTATCTGGAACACTAACAGGACTTGGCACATCCTGAATTGAGATGCATCAAGAATAAATTAGGCTTCCTAGACAATCACAAAGGTCCAAGAAACAACCAACAGCTAGGCCAAGGTTTGATAAGGCCTATCTCCTACACAAGGCCACTCTTTCAAGACTGGAAGAGGTAGCTGTTTAGCTTCATATGTAGAAACAGACACAGAGAGTCAAACAAATAGAGAAAATAGAAGAATATGTTCCAAATTAAAAAACAAGATAAAACCCTGGAAGGGGGTGGGGTATGGAACCTTAATTAATGGAGATAATGGAACTCTTAACAAACAAACAAACAAACAAACAGAATCCTAAAAGCATTTTATTATTGAATAATCTGTATCTACAGAAAGCACATTTACATCCTGATATTGATCCTTAGATCTGGCAGGATTTCAAATACTTTGCAAATTTCTTATTTTCCAGAACCAGATATTGGGAATTCTGGGGCAGAGAATAACTACAAAACTAATTATAAATAGAGTGTAATTAGAAAGACATATGAATATAACCTACCATAAATATATATATATATATAACCAACATTCTAGTTGTTTTGGCTTTCAGTAGTTAAGCCTCAGATTATACTCATTAGGCAATCCTACAGTTTGGACAGCAGGCATCACCTTCAGCCAGTTCAAAACGACTATAGCAATACTGTTTCCTGTTTTGTTTTGTTTAAGCCAGCTTACTGTGCTTGAAACTGAAATCTAAAAGTTTTGCATAAGTACATTAAGTACAAGCAGATTAGCATGAAGGAATAAGTTTAAAAGAGCACAAAACCATTTAAAATGATCTCTATGATGCATTTACAAATAACCACAGAAGGGACTCTGCAATCTAAAAACATACCAGGACCCAGCCCAGAACTGGTTTGTCCTATAGTCATGGTGAGCTCCTGTTTTTGTTTTGTTTTGTTTTGTTTTGTTTTGTTTTGTTTTGTTTTGTTTTTTGTTTTGTTGTTTTGTTTTTTTGTTTGTTTTTTTTGTTTTTTTTAGTAACCCACTAGCTAAGAATGGTTAGCCATTGTATACATTCTCATGACACACAAAAATTATATAAAATTTAAATTTCAGTCTATTAAGTTCTGTTGTAACTCAGTCATGCTTATTCATTTATGTATTGTCTGTGGTTGCTTTCATGCTATAATAGCAGAGCCGAATGTTAGTAACAGAAACCATGTGGCCCAGAAAGCCTAAAATATTTGTCTGGTCTATTACATAAAAATTTGCCAACCCTGGTCCTAGAAGAATGTGTGTGACCCTAAACAGGTATTTAAGCTCATCCTGCCTTAGTTTTTTCATCTTAAAAATGGAGATTATAATAACTCCTCAAATAACTATCTGGAGGATTAAAAGAGTTCAACATAATTTCGGGTTTTGAGTTTTTAAATTGATTTTTACTGATACTCACCAGAAGAAATACATACACACATATATAAAACTGAACAAGTGTTACAAAACAATACCTATTCATATAGTTATGCACTGTGAGGGTTTCAGTAAACCCTTCACTTGGTGCCCCTTAATGTAACATTTTACATAGTCATGATACACTAAACTGATATTTTTCAGAGCTAATGAAACTCTTCACCTGTTAAAAAATTCAAAGTGATGGTCATAAACATGCTCACTGAACTCAGAAAAATGGATAAACACAGTAAGAAATTCAATAAAGAGATAAAAACATAAAAAAATACCACACAGAGTTCATAGAGCTGAAGAATACAATAACTGAACTAAAAAAATACACTAAGGGTTCTAACAATAGACTAGATGAAGCAAAAGAAATAATTAGTGGGCTGGAAGACAGGTCAGTGGAATTTACCCATACAGAGCGGCAAAAAGGAAAAAGAATTTTAAAAAGTGAAGATAGCTTAAAAGACCAACAGAACGACATAAAATGGAATCACATTCATAGGGTTCCAGAAAGAGAAGAGAGGGAAAAAAAGGCAGAAAATTTATTTGAAGACATAATAGCTAGAAAGTTCCTTAAACTGAGGAAGGAAACAGACATCCAGATCCAGGAACTTCAGAGAGTTCTAAAGAAGATGAAACCCAAAAGATCCACAACAGGGCACACTTTAGTTAAAATGTCAAAAGATGAAGATAGAGAATCTTAAAGACAATAAAAACAAAACAAACAAAAAGCTTGTTATGTACAAGGAAACCCCTGTAAGACTATCAGCAGATTGCTCAGCAGAAACTTTGCAGGCCAGAATTGAGTGGTATGATATATTCAAAGTGCTGACTGTTAAAATTTCAACCAAGAAGACTCTACTTGGTGAGGTTATCATTCAAAATTGAAGGAGGAATAAAGAGTTTTTCCAGATCAGCAAAAGTTAAAGGAGTTCATCACAACTAAACAGGTCTTACAGAAAACACTAAATGTTTTTTAAGCTGAAAGAAAAGGGTACTAATTAGCAACAACAACAGGAACAACAAAAAACATATGAAAGTAAAAATTTCACTGGTAAATACATAGTAAAGATAGATACTTATAAAGCTATTGTGAAGCTATTAAAAAACAAAAGTAGTGAAAATAGCTGTAAGTACATCAAGTATACACAAAAGAAAAAGATGAAAAATATGACAACAAAAACAGAAAAGGGGGATGCTGGGAGTAAACATGTAGAGTTTTAGAATGCAATCATATTTAACTTGCTATCAACTTATAATAGACATATACGCATATGTGCGTATGTATACATACGTATACTATACATAAAATATATATATACATATATATATGTATATATATATACACTATTACATGTGAGCCTCATGGTAATCACAAAGCAAAAACCTATAGTAGACATACAAAAGATAATGAGAAAGAGATCTTAACAAGACACTACAGGAAGTGAACAAACCACCAGGAAAAGAGCAAGAGAAAGAAAAGAACATAAAGGAACTACAAAAGAGTCAGCAAGCCATTAACACAATGGCAGTCTAAGTCCATAGCTATCAATGATTACTTTAAATATAGATGGACTAAATTCTCCAATCAAAACACAGAATGGATAAATGCTAAAAAATAAAATCCATCTATATGCTGTCTACAAGAGACTCGCATAAGAAGTAAGGACATGCAGACAGAAATTAAAAGGATGGGAAAAAATGTTTCCTTCAAATGGAAACCAAAAGAGAGCTGGTGTAGCTATACTCATATCAGACAAAAGAGACTTTAAAAAAATACTAATAAAATCAAAGATGGGCATTACAAAATAATAAAGGGGTCAATCCAAAAAGAGGGTATAACATCTGTAAGTATTTATGCACCCAACATAGGAGAACCCAAAGATAGTATGAAGAAGGAAATAAGAAAAACCAGAGAAGAAATAACTGGAATAGAGAATGAAAAGACAAAATAAAATACCAATAAAACTAAAAGGTGGTTCTTCTAAAAGTGAAACAAAATTGACAATTCTTTAACTAGATTCACCAAAAAAAAGATAAAATACTCCAATAAATAAAATTTAAAAATGAGAGAAAAGTTACAACTGATACCAAATAAATACAAAGGATCATAAGAGACTACTATGATCAATTATATACCAACAAATTGGACAACCTAGAAGAACTGAACAAATAACTAGAAACATAGAATCTTCCAAGATTAAATTATGAAAAACTAGAAAATCTAAATAGAGTGATCACTAGTAAGGAGAATGAAGAAGTTTAATCAAAAATCTCCAAAAAAAACAACAAAAAAAAAAAAAACCAAAACAAACAAACAAACAAAAACAACAAAAACAAAAACAACAAAACAAAAGCAGATGTCTAGGACCAGACAGCTTTACAGGTGAATTCTACCAACGATTCAAAGATATAATACTCATCCTTTTCAAACTCTTCCAAAAATTATAGAGGAGGGAATGTTACAAACTCATTTTATGAAGCCAGTATATACACTAATACCAAAAGTAGGCAAGGACACCACACACACACACACACACACACACACACACACACACACACTCAATATTACAGGCAAATGTCCTGATGTACATAGATGTAAAAGTCCTCAACAAAATTTTACCAAACATAATCCAACAATGCATTAAAAGGATCATACATCATCATCATCAAGGGGGATATATTCCAGGGAAGTGAGCATGGTTCAACATCTGCAAATCATGATACACCATATTAACAAAATGAAGGATAAAAATCATATGATCATCTCAATAGATGCAGAAAAAGTACTTGACAAAATTCAGTATCTGTTTATGATGAAAACTCTCAATAAAGTGGGTGTAGATAGAGAGTACCTAAAAATAATAAAAGTCATATATGATAGTCCCACAGCTAACATACTCAACAGTGAAAAGTTAAGCTTTTCCTTTAAGATCAGGAACAAGACAAGTATACCCATTCTCACTACTTTTATTCAACATAGTATTAGAAGTCCTAGCCAGAATGATTAAATAAAAAAAGAAATAAAAGACATCTAAATTGGAAAGAAATAAGTAAAACTGTAGAAAATCCTAAAGACTCCACCTAATAGAACTAATAGAACTAACAAATAATTTAGTAAATTTTCCAGATACAAAATCAATGTACAAAATTCTGTTGTATTTTTATATCTTAACAATAAACTATCAGAAAAAAAGTTAAGAAAACAATCCCATGTATTGCATCAGAAAGAATAAACTATCTAGAGATAAATTTAACAAAGGAGGTGACAGATCTGTGCACTGAAAACTATAAGGATCAAGGAAAAAAACTGAAGAATACACAAATAAATGGAAAGATATTGTATGCTCATGTATTGAAAAAATTAATATTCAAATACCTACATGACATAGAGTAATCTACAAATTTAATTCAATCCCTATCAAAATTCCAATAGCATTTTTCACAAGATGAACAATTAAAATTTATATAGATTCACAAAATATCTCAAATAGCCAAAACAGTTTTGAGAAATAATAACAAAGTTGGAAGCATAATGTTCCTGATTTCAAATTACACTACAAAACCATAGTACTCAAAACAAGACAGTATTCTCATAAAATGAGACACAGGGATCAATGGAATAGAATAGAGAGCCCACAAATAAACCTATGCATATATGGTCTTTTAAATTATAACAAAGGAGGAAAGAATATATAATGGGGAAATAGTCTTTTTAATAAATAGTGTTGGGAAAATGAGACTGCCACATGCAAAAGAATCAGACTTGGGCCACTACCTTATACCATACACAAAAATTAGCTCAAATTGGACTAAGAGTTTGATATTAAGGCTTGAAATCATAAAATTCATAGAAGAAAATGTAGATGGAAAGCTCAAATTTGGTGGCAATGACTTTTTGTACCTGACTCCAAAGGCAAGGGTGACAAAATGAAAATAAACAAATGGTACTATATCAAACTAAAAAGCTTCTACACAGTGAAGGAAACCATCAACAAGATGAGAAGTCTACCTACTAAATGAGAGGAAATATTTGTAAATCATATATCCGATAAGGGGTTAATACTCAAATGATATAAAGAACTCATATAACTCAATAACAAAAAAATAAATAATCCAATTAAAAAATGGACAGAGAACCTGAATAGACATTTTTCCAAAGAAGACACACAGATGTCCAATGAACATAATTTGGTTTTATAGTTCTAAATAAAGATATAAAAGATTATTCTGCAGATGTATAATTTGCCTAAGTAGCAGAGATTCTATACCTTACAAGAATAACTTTCTTAGCTTTATTTTTATTTTATCATGTCCTTATTTTTAAAAATAGAAAAAAGTTCTTATTGAAAAGTGAAGATACAATGATACATCTTTAGGTTCACTTAAAATAAGTTATTGCCACTTTTATTAAATTGATAATGGGGAGGGTGGCTCCTGGGTGGCTCAGTTGGTTAAGCGTTTGACTTTGGCTCAGGTCATGATCTCACGGTTTGTGAGTTCGAGCCCCGTGTCGGGCTCTGTGCTGACAGCTCAGAGCCTGGAGCCTGCTTCAGAGTCTGTGTCTCCCTCTCTCTCTGCCTCTCCCCACTTGTGCTCTATCTCTCTCTCTCAAAAATAAATAAAATTAAAAAAAAATTTTAATTGATAATTAGGTATTGTTCCTCAGATGTCTATGACCTTATCTTTATCAAGAGACCAAATCTTCTCTGACAACTCTTTTAATTTTGACTTTACAAGAACAGATTGAAACTTAATAAAATGTTTTAATAAATAAATTATCAGAATATATTTTATAAGAAAACTATCTTTGGGAGTTACCAAATGGTTCCTAGAAAACCTGACAGATTTGTCCTTTCACATTATTTTTAAAAAATGTGAAGAATGATTAGGTTCACCTGTATACTCCATATTACTTGATTATTAAGCACTGAGTTAACTGGGAAGAGCTGAATGGAGGGTTTTCAAATTAGAGACACTCTTCCTTACTTAGGTTGTACAGATTACCTATTATTAGGATAACTAATTAAAGTAATTTAATTAGTAATTTAAAAGTTTGACTAAAAGCCCTGGAAGTTTTACAGTACCCTCATTATCTACATAATATTCTTACCTTCAGGGGAAATATTGATCAAATTTTTAGGAATAGTTATGTATTATATAATAGAGAATTTCATACTTCTCCTTTTTTATATTATCGGTTAACTAGAACAAATTACTTAGACTCTAATGCTTGTCTAAAGCCCCTTACTATGTTAAAGGACAGGATTGGTATCTTTTAAAATTTTTTTTTTTAAACTTTATTTATTTATTTTGAGAGAGAGAGAGAGACACGGAGAGAGAGGGCAGAGAAAGAGAATCCCAAACAAGCTCTGCACCATCAGCGCTGAGCCCAACATGGGACTAGAACTCACCAACTGTGAGATCATGACCTGAGCTTAGATCAGATGAGTCAGATGCTTAACTGACTGAGCCACCCAGGTGTCCCAAGGGTTTGTATCTTTAACAAAGGAGCTTCTTGAAGCTTTATGGAAGGGCTGTACCAAGTACTTTGAATTCCTCATACTTTAAAGAATAAAGTCTAGGTTTCAAAGTGACATTACTTAGAAAATATTCAGACTGTTAACAACAGACTGAATCAGGATTTCCAGGTCTCTTCACCCCAAAACAGGCATACTTCATGGAAACAGATTCCTCTTCCATGACTAAAAGAACAAGAATTAATTATAGATGAATGAAGGAATTTAATCGTGTCTGTTTAGAATATTGTCGACTTTGTTTTTTATGTTGTTTTCATGGCCTTACATAGAAATTATTTATTTTCCTTCATGAGTATTGCAAACATTCAATTTTGTAGACTTTGGTTTTGTAAATGGAAATGAACATATTTAAATGGTTCTGACTCATTCTGTGAAATTCAGAAACTCTTATTAAGTCCTCTTATTCTTCATGGCAATAAATTATTTGCATAGGTTCTAAAAGAATATATTTTCATTTTTACTAGCAAATAATTGGACAAATCAATTTTGCAATCAAGACATATCTGGAGTGTCACATTTAATAACAATTCTCATTTAATCAGGTATGACAAGCCTATTATTTAAAAATAAGGGTTGGGGTGCCTGGGTGTCTCAGTTGGTTAAGTGGCCAAGTCTTGATTTTGGCTCAGGTCATGATCTAACGGTTCATGAGTTCGAGTCCTGCATCTGTCAGCACAGAGCCTGTTTGGGATTTTTATTCTCTCTCTCTCTCTCTCTCTTTCTCTCCCCCCACCACTTACACTCTCTCTCTCCCAAAATAGATATTTTTTTTAAAAAATGAAATAAAAATAAAATAAGAGTTGACTTCATACATGAAAGCTATACCTACAAAACCCTTGTAGGAAAACAGGCCTGTTATTTGGCTTAAAAGTTCTAGCCTTACCAGTAGAAAGGAAAATAACTTCCTCCTAGGGCAAGAAACCTAAAAAAAATTCAGAGAACCTTAAGAATAGAGGAATTTACCTAAACTCATTGACACAGGAGAAATTTGGAGGGAAGTTTTCCTAATTTGGTCAAATAACATCAGGTTTTAAAACTGTGATACAAAGTTACATAGAAAAACTTGCAGTTAAAAGTTAATTCTATGACTTAGCAGCTGGAAAATGATTCCTAGCTTTAGATTTATACAGCAAATTCAAGGAAGCCTACATAGTTAATTAAGACTTTTGCTACACCTATGTAAGTAATCTGGCCTAACTGAAGAGACTAGTGTTTTTGTGATAAAATAATATTTAGAAGCTATGTAGTATAACAAAGGGGGAGACACTCAGAAAATATTGCCCAAGACTTAGAAATGGATAGAAGGATTCCTGGGTGTTCTTCCAGTGGAGGGTTAGATACTGTCTAGTGGATTATCTAGGGATTATCTGATTCTATAAGAGTATGCATTGTCTGATTTTATACTGAGTAAGATATTAAGAACCCTGTAGACATAAACATTATCTTAGACAAAACTGATAGTGGTATAAATAGTTCTTGTCTATAACAATGCAAATTAAGTTTACATGTTAGAGTTACAATGATTTAAAACCTATAGAAAAGTTTACTTCAAACATTATATTTTATAAACTATAAGAAATCAACCGATTTTACATATATTAGCAAATTCATTTTTATATTTCCAATTGCTTCAAATTCTTTTTTAAATAAATCTTAAAAATAAAATATTTGATACATGTTCATTTATATTCTCATAAATGTCATATTTTTAACTTTTAAAAAATATTCTTTAGGACTACAATATTTAGGAAAGTGTCTATGTACCCCCAACATTTAATTTTTCTTGATATCTCCTAACAGTTTATCTTGCATGTATATTGCTTATAACACTACTTTCTTTTTTTTTAATTTTTTTAATGTTTATTTATTTTTGAAAGACAGAGACAAAGACAGAGCATGAGCAGTGGAAGAGCAGAGAAAGAGGGAGACACAGAATCCAAAGCAGGCTCCAGGCTCTGAGCTGTCAGCTCAGAGACTGACGCGGGGCTCAAACCCACGAACCGTGAGATCATGACCTGAGCCGAAGTCCGACGCTTAACCGACTGAGCCACCCAGGTGCCCCAACACGACTTCCTATCACAACAATATATATTTTGATAATATCAGGGTCATATTCTCTACATCTAGAAGTCTCCTTCCTCAACCCACAGTGTCATATTCCATCCTGAAAATGTATATAAAATACAAAGTCAGTAGGAGAGCTCATATAGGCAAAAATTGTCACATCCCTTGTAATATAGTGGATGAAAGAACAAAGAAGTATATTAGAACACTGATTGAGTACTGCAATGTGTTTTTCTTTTATAAATATGTAAACAAACTCACTGAGCAAAAGACTTATTCAATGGATAAAATACTGAATTAAGCTCTTCAATGCTTTTACTATTTCACTTGCTTATCTGACTCAGTTAAGTATTAGTTATAAATCATTCATCTCATTCTCTCCTTCACTGAATCAGTTATGTATTGGCAGTTTCTTGAGCACCTATGATATGCCATTCATTACATTATGTGCTCAGGAAAATGAGATGACTAAAACATCCACGTCCTCAAAATGTCTTGTTAGAGGAGTTAGGAGCCAAACAAAAAATTAAAATAGAGTGGATTTAGTAGTGTGCTTATCTTCTTCTACAAATTCCCTTCAGTCTTTTCAAATCCCTATTCATTCTGTCAATCTAAAAATCTATTGGGGCATCACTTCTTTATGGTATTTTTCTAATTCTTCCCCATTCCAGGAATACAAGGTTGTTTTAAAATGCAAAAAAACAATTACTGTAGTACATCTTATCAGCAGAATAAAGGATAAAAGCAACATGACCACCTCAAAGACTCAGAAAAAGCATTTGACAAATCTAGTACCTCATCAAGATAAAAACATTGAAAACTATGAAAAATATATATATAGGCACACATGGTTATGGATTCTGAGAACTCCCATGATCTGCCATCTGCAAGCTGGAGACCCATGAAAGCCAGTGGTATAATTCAGTTTGAGTCTGAAGGTCTGAGAACAAGGGGGGCTGATGATGTAAATCCTAGTCTGAGGTTAAAAGACAAATGTCTCAGCTTGAGCATCTAGGAGGAGATAGCATTCAACCTACCTCTGCCTTTTTTGCTTTATTTGGGCCCCCAACAGATTGGATTATATCCACCCACCGTGGGGAAGGTGATTGCTTCACTCAGTCCCCCAATTCAAATACTAAAATACTAATCTCTTCCCGAAACACCTTCACAGACACACCCAGAAATAATATGTAACTAGAAATCTGGGCACCCAGTTTCCCAGTCAAGTTGAAACATAAAATTAACTATTGTAGATTGTCTTCATTCTGATATGGGACAGCTATAAAAAAAAAAACTATACCTAATATCACAATAAGAGTGAAAGACAATGTTTTATCCCTAAGATCAGAAACAAGACAAAATGTATACTCTTACCACTTCTAGTTAACATTATACTGGAATTTCTTGTCTTGTCAGGGGAATAATGCAAGAAAAAGAAATGAAAGACATTTGGACTGGAAAGGAAGAATTAAAACTATCTCTTTTTTTGAGACATAATCTTATATGAAAAAATTCAAAGCGATCTACTAAAAAACCATTAGAACTAATAAATGAGTTTAGGCAAGTTGCAGTATATCAGATCAATATAAAAAAATCAATTCTATTTCTGCAAACTGGCACTGAACAATCTGAAAATAAAATTATAAAAACAATTCTATTTATACTAGCATTAAAAAGAATAAAATGCACTTATGTAAAAATACATTTTTAAAAGAGGCACAACATTTATATAATAAAACTTTATAACATTTCTGAAATTAAAGGCCTAAATAAACGGAAAAGCATTCCATGTTCAAGGATCAGAAGACTTAACACTGTTAAGATAATAATTATTCCCAAATAGATATACAAATTTAACTCAATCTCTATTAATGTTCTACCTGGCTTTTTGCAAATATTGACCAGTTATCCTAAAATGCATATAGAAATACAAGAGGCCCAGAACAGTCAAAACAATCTTAAAAAGAAAAAAAAAAATAATGGACTCACATTTCCTAATTTCAAAGCTTACTAGAGCATTCAAATTTGTGTGGTATATAGATTAGTGGAATAGACTTAAGATTCCAGAAGTAAATCCTTATGTTTATGAACATTTGGCTTTTCACGAGAGTGTCAAAACTATTCAATGGAGAAAGAATTGTGTTTTCAACAAATGGTGCTGAGACATCTGGATATTGACATGCAAAGGAGGAAGTTGTCCCTGTTACTCACATCATACACAATAATTAACTCAAGGTGGATCACAGACCTACATGTAAGAGTTAAAATTATAAAGTCCTCAGAAGAAAATGTAGTATTAAATCTTTAGGCTCTTAGGTAAAAAAAAGTCTTCTTAGATGTAATAGTAGTATCACAAGCAACTAAAGAAAAATATTTAAATCAGATTTCATCAAAATTAAAAATTTTTGTGCATCAACGGACATAATTAAGATAGTTGAAAGACAACCCAAGAATGAAAGAAAGCATTTACATAGCATATTTCTGATGAGCTTTTTGTACCTAAGAAGTGTAAAGAACTTTTAAAATTCAATAAAAAGATAAATAATCCAATTTAAAATTGAGCAAACAAGCTGACTACATATTTCTCCAAAGATATACAGATGGCCAATGAGCACATATAAAAATGCTCAATATCATTAGTATCAGGGAAACACAAATCAAAACCACAATGAGACACCACTTCATCCTCAACAGAATGGTTATTATCAAAAAGATAAAAAGTGTTGGTGAGGATGTGAAGAAAACTAGAATCCTCTATACACTGTTGATGGTAATGTTAATTCATGCATCCATTTGGAAATCTGTCTAGGAATTCCTCAGTGAGCCAAACATAGAGTTATCATGATTCAGCAATTGTATTTCTAGATATGTACCCAAGAAATATGAAAACATATGTCCATTCAAAAACATGTATATAAATATTCATAGCAGCACTATTTATCATATTCAAAAAGTGTGGTAAGAACATGTAAGATCTCCACTTTTAGCAACTTTAAGTACATATTATAGTACTATTAATTATGATGTTAATTATGTATTCGATTCTTTTAAATGCCTTATATCCACCATGTTAACGAGTGAATAGAAGATGCAGAAGTTTTCCTTCACAGTTCAAGAGTTATAATAACGATACTTTAGAAGACAGTTTCATGTATATACAGAGTACAGTTAGAAGTAAATAAAGATTATGGATTTCCAGTTAAAAAGCATTTGAATAACTATGCCCAATAATTTCTCTAGTCACATCACAGTACATTATATTAATATGCTAAGATACACCAAAAGATGTATCCCAACATGGAAAATTAACACAGACATCTTATTGCTGGAGTCTGAGAGAAATTTCTTTTTCTTTTTCTTTTTTTAATTTTAAATTGGTTTTTTTTGTTTTTATTTTTATTTTTATTTTAGAGAGAAAGAGAGAGGGAGAGAGAGCATGAGCCGGGGAGAGGGGCAGAGGAAGGGTGAGAGAGAGAGAGAGAGAGAGAGAGAGAATCTCAAGCAGACTCCATGCTCAGCAAGCCTAATATGGGGCTTGATCCTGCGACCCTGGGATCATGATCTAAGCTGAAATCTAGAGCTGGACGCTCAACAAACGGAGCCACCTAGGCATCCCTGAGAGAAATTTCTTTTAACTACAAAGATGCTTCAATTGTATTAAAAATAAATCAATGGCCCACGCTTATTAGAATAAAATGCTGCTGCCGAGTTGAAAGGATATAGGCACAACATTGTTTCAACCTGTACACGATACTCCTTGTAAATTCTCTTTGTCCGGTAAACAGCCATTCTTTGTTTTTGTGGATACTAATTTTGAGAGGCAGAGTATGTTTCCTCGTTCTCACTATTGTCTGGACTTCTGTGTTAATTTAGGGGCTACAAATGCTAGAAAATAACTGGGCAAGCAGTGATAAGAGGGGATTATCTGCCAGAGATAGGGGTGGGAGGGAGGCAGGTGATTGAGTAGTCCTCATTTGTCATGGAAACGTTGGGCCCACTAGAAAAGCAGAAGCAGAGTTTCTTCTCTGTTCAGAATGCTAGAAAGCTAGAGACTCTGACAGTAGGAGAACTCTGTAAGAAAAAAAGAAAAAACAAAAACAAAAACAAAACACTTTTGGATACTGAAAATTGGACTACAAACTATGCATGCAATCCTGCTTTCAAGCTGTAGTGGATACAGAGATTTGTTCAACTGGTTTGTGGTCGAGATCAAATCACCATCAAATTATTCTCACGTAGATTGAGGAAAACCAAAAACCGTTCAAGTAGGATCAATTAATATAGAAAGAAGTGTCATCTTGGTAATTCAAAGAAAAAAAACATATTTCTGAAAATGACTTATCAGTAGCGACAGGAGAAAAATGTGGGAACATATTTTTCAGTCCCAATGTGATGTAAGACTAAGATTTATAAAACAGCTGGAAACTCATAAAGTGAAACAGGTTGGGAATTTAAGTTTTTACAATGTGAGATATTAGTGAAAAAAACTAAAACATACTACCATTTTTAATCTTTGGTTATTAAAAATATGGCAACCATTTCTTTTATGAGAATTCTGAGTAGAGTTAACAGTTCAGTAAATTTAAAAAAAAATATGTTTATTTTTGAGAGAGAGAGAGAGAGAGAGACAGAACACGAGTTAGGGACGGGCAAAGAGAGAGGGAGGCACAGAATCAGAAGCAGGCTCCAGGCTCTGAGCTGTCAGCACAGAATCCCACATGGGGCTTGAACCCACAAACTGTGGGATTGTGACCTGAGCAGAAGTCAGGCGCTTAACCAACTGAGCCACCCAGGCAACCCTTATAAGTGTCCTCCTTAATACCCATCACGTATTTAGCTCATCCCCCACCTGCCTCCCCTCCATCAATCTTCAGTTTGTTCTCTATAGTTAAAAGTCTTTTATGTTTTGCCTCCCTCTCTTTTCCCCTCTTCCCCTATGTTCATCTATTTCATTTCTTAATTTCCACACATGAGTGAAATCATATGGTATATTTATTTCTCTGCCTGACTTATTTCGCTTAGCATAATACACTCTAGCTCCATCCACGTCATTGCAAATGGTAAGACATCATTACTTTTAGATGGCTGAGTAATATTCCATTGTACCTATATATCACATCTTCTTTATCCATTCATCAATCGATGGACATTTGGGTTCTTTCCAAATTTGGCTATTGTTGGTAATTCTGCTATAAACATCTAACAATCTTTTTAAATTCTTGGAACGTTTGACTCTGATTTCAGGCAACTAATTTCATTGATTATCTTATTACTGTTAAGAGAAACTGTCTGTCAAATTCACTATGCTTTTCCTGAGAATATTTCTTGATAATGACTTTGTTGTTGTTAAAAATCTTTTTAGGGGCGCCTGGGTGGCTCAGTCGGTTGAGCGTCCGACTTCAGCTCGGGTCATGATCTCACAGTCTGTGAGTTCGAGCCCCGCGTCGGGCTCTGTGCTGACAGCTCAGAGCCCGGGGCCTGTTTCAGATTCTGTGTCTCCCTCTCTCTCTGACCCTCCCCCGTTCATGCTCTGTCTGTCTCTGTCTCAAAAATAAATAAACGTTAAAAAAAAATTAAAAAAAAAATCTTTTTATGCAACAAACAGCTTTTCCATTTAGCTCTGCCTCAGTAAGTTGCAATTGCCATTTATGGTGAAATCTGTAACATGCCTTCACCCAGACTTTTATTCTTTACTGTTCCAGTTGTATTTGCTTCTCCATTTCTACTCAATTCTGCTTCAATACTATACCTTCATTTTAAATTTGAAAACTCGCCCATATGTACTTTTTAAACTAGAAAAATAATTTAATTATACTTTGTTTAAAATAATAGTATATATTTCAATTGAATTGCCAGTTAAGGCTTACATAGTTATCATTGTAACTTGTGTCATATGCATAGACTGCTAAACAAACACATTACAATGTTACATCAGTACACAGAAGAAATAATTTGAACTGAATCAATCCATTGCCACCGATATCAATGATGTGTTTATGAGTAATACTACAAATGACACAGGCACTGATCACATGCTCTCTAATACAATATCCAACATGACACAAAATTGAAAACAAATATATAATTTTGTGTTTAATGGGAAAATGTCTTACACTGCCTCAGGTTCAAATTTTCCCAATTAAATCAATTAAAATTAGATAAAATTTAAAATTCTGTTCCAATTACAGAATGAATAAGTAATGGGGGTGAAAAGTACAGCATAGGGAATATAGTCAATGGTGTTGTAATAGTGTTGTGTGGTGGCAGATGGTAGCTGGACTTGGGGAGAGCACGGCATAACGTATGGACTTATCTAATCACCATGTTGGCCACCTGAAACTAATGTAATATTGTATATCAACTATACTTCAATTTAAAGCAAGAAATTTTGTTCCTTGGTTGCACTAGCCACATTTCATGTATTAAGAGACATTCACATTTTAGTAAAAGCCATAACAAAACACAACTCCGGTCCTATTTGTTAGCCTGAGATAGTGAAATTTCTTTGAAGCGTTTTGTAGCGAACTACTGATACGGACACTGTTAAAAGTATTCCCAAATTCAAAGAAAGGAGGTCAGGCAAAACACTCAAGTGTTTCTTTTGAGCTAGTAACAGTAAATCACTGCACACTTATTTTTAAGAGATAGCAGGTATAATAACTTAGGCCTGAGATTTGGAAAGAAACAATGGTTAATAAGGAGGAGTGAGAAGGATGGTAAGGTAGCTATTGCCTGTCTACTGACAACACACATAAAAAGATAAAGGAAGAGTTTAGCTACCATTTTTATTTTCAAAATACAATTAATTTTGTTCTTCTGCCCATAAGAGTTTTACTCTAAGAACTACATCTTTAGGGCACCAGTGTAGAAATAAATGGAAGTGGCAACTTGCAATGATTGGGCCCTGGAGAAAAAGCAGCTCTGAAAGTGAAGCCCAGCAGGCTGATGCCCATGCACAAGCTCCTTCACTATGATGAAGGTTACATCCCATGATCTCAGGACTCCTGTTTTCAAAAAATTACTTCTCAGACACCTTTAAATAAAGATGTCTTTCTGACTTTGGAAGTTACCCTCCTGCTAATGCTAGTTTACTTGACTTCTTTAGAATAAATTTTGCTGGTTTTCTTAAAGTCACCTCTATTATTTTAATTCATAAACATAAATTGCTCTAGTGTTTTCCCTGGATTCCAAGGCAGATCTCTATCAGGAACATCAACATCTTCTTCAACATCATCAACATCATCATCTTCATCATCATCATTGTCATCAAATTTGGGTAGTCCTTTATGAAACATCTTCCTAAGGATTAGGATGTATCAGGTAGATCTAAAAATTGTTATTTTTAGACATGTTCCTTTCTTAGTCATGGCCTCTTAAGTCATTTTCTTCTATTTTGACAATATGGATACCTTGTTGTTGTTGCTGCTGCTGCTGCCGCTGTTGTTGTTGTTTTTGTATTTTATTTTTTAAAGAAAGGCAGACTGCCACGTGCAGCACCTCATTTGGATGTGTCTGGGGTCTTGGAAGCTTGACCACCCTATGTTCTCCTACTAATGGACCTTGAGAGCCTGTTTGGAGGTTCTAGCAGGGGAGTGCAGCTGCTCGTTTACCCTCGACCAAAGAAAGTCCTCCTCTATTGGGGAAAGTCGCCCTCGTTTCCTCTTGTACCCAGCACACAGCTTTGGGAGGGGTGCACATGGAGCGGTGAGGGAGAGAGATACCTGCCTAGCCAGTCAGATCAGCTGAATCAACTCCAGGGATCAATGGGGTGACATGTCGCAGCCAGACCGTCTTCACACCCAACAATATGGATTCCTAATTTACTCCACTAAATTATATTTGCTAGAGTTAGGCTGGGTTAGTTTCTTCTAGTGTTGGAAGAAAAGGCTGATACGATAAAAATATCTGTATGTGAATACCTAAAAAATATGAGCTAACATAGACTCCCCTGACACTAGTGTATCTTGGGCATCCTGGAATAACTGAGGAATGGAATTCCAGACTACATGCATTCAGTGTCAACTCTATGTGACAGTACAGCCATGCAAGTGTTCTTTTTCATTTATAGACATGGAAAGACTGAATAAACTACAGCTAATGTAGATAAAGAAAGATATTTCTATAATCATTCTTCTAAATATAAGTTAATATGGCTCAACAGAAAAAGGTTAACAACTACTCCTTTATATTTCTATTACAAGATTTTTTTTCTTTTTCACTTGAAGAAAAAATTATATTAAGAAGTCTAAACAGACAACCTTAAAACTATCTCTCTACCAATTTTCCTTCAAGTTTTGATTAAAAGCATTTATTAAATTTAATATATGAAAGCATTAAATTTCTGATAGTTTAATGCAACAAACATTGAAAATCAGTATCTCAATTGTTATCTTAGGTATTTAGGATATAAATGATTTCTTTGCTATGCATGTGTGTTTATATACAAACATATTTTGAAAGTTAGATAAAATAAACAATAAAAAGAAGTTTGCAATGACTAGGTGAATGGGTTTGGAAATTAGCAAGTGGCTTTTTGTTTTAGACTTTATCTCAAGAAAAAAATATTTCTGAAAATATCATGAGCACATTCTTATAACCCTATTTTACTGATAATGAATCTCAGTATATGTGCTGCCAAAGTGAGCATGCTGATAATGAATTTTTAAAGCATATTCCTGAAAAGAGCATCACTACCTGTGTTCAGTGGAAATATGAGATATGTAAAGCTATATACAGGCTAAAAGTCTTTAACACTGAAACAAGAGAAAAACAAAATATAGTGAGAAAATACTGGAGGCTTTTTTTACAGGATATTAGGATTTGTCTTTGTAGGTTGGACTTTGACATTTTTTCCTTTGTTTTCCTAAAATTCTATAGTTATCATGAGTCATATGCATTATTTTTATAAGAGAAAAAGAAACTTGCTAAAATTACAATGGTTAATATTTATGGAGAGGAAGAGCAATTAAAAATGGGAGTTCTTCTTCTATTTAAGCATTAATTCTGAGCATGAATTGTTTGTCAAAGTAAATCTCACACATTAATAAAAAGACCGTTAATTAAAAAACCATTAATAAAAAGATCATTAATTAAAATTGGACATATGGATGGAACTGGATTCATGATGCATTTATCTTTTCAGCAGTGCAAGAGAGTAATCTAGAATATTTTTTAATAATCTACAATCAAGATTAAATCACAAAGCAAACATAAATGTAATTGATTACCAGCTTTTGGCATTAAGCATAGGTAAACTGGATGTATTTCCAGGAATGCAAGCATTCATTTGGAGGGAAATGGTTTTATCTGCTACAGAGTTTATCAGTTCAACTATTAAGCGCCTTAAAATAAGAATAGCAGTAAGTACACACTGGGAGTTTATTACATGTTTAGTGCTTTATGTAAACAATCTATAAAACAGGTAATTAAACCCCCAGTTTAGCTATAAAAAGACAGAAGCCCTAGGTTAAGTAAATTCCTAACAAGTGATAGATATATGATTTCATGACACAACCTAGTTTATGCATTTAATCATTTTGTTAAACTGCATTGTATTGATTCAACAATCATTTATATCCACTATTAATGCTACTTTCTAATTATTTGGTCTTTATTTAATTGTTTTTGTAATAAATTATAATGAAGCATAAACTCACAGTGTTCTGAAAGCAGTCAAGGGACCTACAAAGCAAACTAATTTATTGTGTAACCTCTAATTAGTTGTAATTACAATATTTAATAAAGGAAACACCTACCTTTAGAGACAATCAAATCTTTTCACTGAACTCCACTAGTGTTGTGGTATATACAATAGGCTAATGATAATCAAAAGTATTATTCAAATGCTATCAGGAAAAATAAAATTACAATTTATTGCCAGCCCTGAACTATTATTCCACTAAAACAGATTTAATATGGAAACTGGATATAAGAAAAATAAATCATGTAACCATTCATAATTTAATTCCAATTAAGGTAGCATATCTTATTCCTACAGAACACACTCACTCATGCATGTGCATACACGTGCAGACACATTCCCTCATCTGTAAAGTTCTTTACTTATGAAAATGTTAAGGACTCTCTCTGAACACAGGAGGTCAATGAAAGTGCTTAACAGTATCCATTAGATATTTACAACTCTAGGCACTGTCAAAGTCAATAATATCCCAGCAAAAGAACTTGAATTACTTCAGAATCGACCTCTTTATGACGAAGTCATTTAGCATTAATGTTTAATCTAGTCAATATTGCTTTTTGAAAGCAATATTTTTGAGGAATCTATTATATTCAGTTTGCAACTATCAACACCTCTAAAATTTATTTTGTCTTTTTTCCGATCTATTGGGGTAGAAAAAGGGTATAAAAAAGAAAGGGTGCTTTATGAGCTGTGTTTGCTATTGGTGAATATGAGTGATGAAGTAATAAGATGATTCACTATCGAAGGGCTGATGATCCTACATTTTGCACACTTCCAAGGGGAGAAAGCAGTTCTATTTTGTCTTTAAATGAAAGTCTATACAGCAAAGATGGAAGCAGTAGTAACAGTAAACCTCATTTTGCTTTATGATATAATGAGAGAACCTACTTAACTACATATAATGTCTTTAATCAGCTCTTAATATCAAAGAACAAAGTGGTATTTTTGCTATTAGGACTTTCGGAAAAGAGATAGGAAAACAAATGAACAAAAGAATGTTCAGCTGACCAAATGTGATAATTAGCTTAAAGTGTATTTGCAACAACAGAAAATAGCACACACACCCCCACCAAAAAAAAAAAAAGAAAAAGAAATCATGGTGCATGAAAAATCAAGAACATTAACTGCCAAGGGCATAGGGTATTCTGGATTAAGTACAAGTTTCACAGTATTCACTTTAGCTAATGGATAATCTAAAAGGATAATATGTTTTTGTTGATACTCTAAAGTTTGATTCCCCCCTACAAACACACACACACACACACACACACACACACACACACACTAAACATGATTAATAGATCTTTCTTAGCCACAATCCCAATTAAAATAATTTCCTCAAATAATTTACAAAGCAGAGAAACTGGGTGTTTTGTTTGTTTGTACATTTGTTTTAGAAATACCGAATGATGCTTTTATGCTGCAACTTACATAGAAGTTTTCATCTTAATTTTTTAACTAACAAATAAAACATTACAAGTTTTAAGTGACAATTTTTATATTTATCTAAGCCTACATTTTTACGTCCAAAAATATGCCTTTCCAAGTCCCTTGCAAATTGTTGCCTAACCAGTGGCTATAAACTCTTACAGTGACAATTATCCATTATGCAGTACTTGACAGGCCAGCTCTACGTTGCTCTATTAACTGACTTTGAGTTTTCTCACTCCCTGTGGGGCCCTCTAGGCTAAGATTGATGAGGTGCAATGTGGTGTTTGAGCTGCCATGCTGACTTGACAAACAGCAAGAGTGGTCCCTGCACAGAGTGGAGGAGGGAGGGCAGAAGAGAGACAGAACCACAGTGTATCCTGGAATGACAACAGCCTCATGCACTTGCCTTTCAAGGCAATTAAAACATTGTTTCTCAGATTTTACACTTCAAACACAAAACTTCTTTCTTCAATTAGAGTCCCAAAGCTTCATTGGTACATATTGAAAATTAGAGAGGGATTAAACTTTTGTCCCTCAGACATTTTAGAGAAGCGGAGATAAAAGTTGCTGCTCTTTCGAAGTTTAAATACACTGAAACTCTAATAACTTCTTACAATTCCCCAAATGGTGTTATCGCTTACTTTTTAACTATTGAATTCACTCTGGCAGAGCTAAGGTAATAAAACCCATCATCGTCTAATTTTCCCAGACAGCTTGATAGAACCAATGTTCTTAGTATAGATAAAGTGTAATGAAGCACTTTCTTTCCCATAGGAAAGTCTTCAACTCATATGCTTTGATGCCAACTAGCCTTCACATCTGCTGTTTCACCATTGATAGCTGTAACTTGGCATGCTAAACTAGTGTCTGATGAAGCAGCTTTACTCAAAGGCACCATTTTATTTCTTGCAATGGGAACATAGTAAAATGGTGTTGGTTTCCTGTAGGCCTTATGCAAATCCCTGTAATAAACATAGGATCAGGCCTCACATACAATAAATTGTGTGTTAGTGAGGATGGGGGAGAGAGACAATCTCCCTGGGTGAAAGTAACCCCCTCACTATGCCAATAATTTAAATGTATTATAAAAAATTGGTTTAATATTAATTTCAAACATGACTAATATCAAAACCATATTAGATACTAATAAAAATATAACAACACTTTTAAAATACCAACTTTGTTTTTTTAAACAAAATTTTGCTATTTAACCTAATGTTAACATTGATCCATTACCTATAACTCATATCTTAAAAGCAATAATGAAGAAAAAAAAAATATTTGGGAGAAAAGAGAAATGGTATGGCTACAAAAATCTTTGCTAAGATATTTCTTTTAGATTTCTAGAAAAGCTGCCTGATGAAAAACAAAGAAACCATCAACTTAGACAGATGAGTATTTCAGTAACAATATTAATCACTAATCTAAACAGACTGCTAGGATACATTGGTGTTCAATCACATAAAGCTTTCAGGGTTTGTTTCATTAAATATGCAGAGAAATCAAAACAATAAACCAGATTATATGTGAACTTGAATACATGAAACAAAGAATTCAAAATAAAGTTTCTATTTTTTCTATGTAATCATTGAGTCATTACTTAATTAGTAACTTGCAAGCAAGTTGGCAAGAACAGTTTTTGGCTTGGAAACTTAAGTATATCTGGTTTTCCATCACCCACATTAGAGCCATGTGTGATGAGTATTCGGTTTCAGTATAGATATGCAGAGAGATAATGAGGAATTCCAAAGGAACACAAAAAAAGATATCAATTAGAATTGCGTAATAATTTGTCCCCATCAGTTAACATAGGTGCATTTTTTCCACAAGGAAGGAGTGACAGTAGTTCACCAAATACTACAGAATAGTCCTGTCAGCTCAGGAAACAAAACTACAGGAGCCCAAATCTCAAACTGTTGTGCAGAATCTAACTCGATATATAATTACGAAGTAAGGTACTTCACTGCTTCTTAATCTGGTCCCAATTATAAACACAAAAGTCACATATATAATAATCCTTCCAAGACTTTAATATGCCTGCTTACTGGTCTCTAATTTCTCCTCCCTCCCGCACAGTGGACGAACCTGCAATAAGACTTACAAAGAAAAGGTGAATGTATTCACTCCCTAGTTACCACAGAATATATATTTTCTCAACTTTTACTCAGAGACACAACGAAGGTCAGGATTTACTCCACCATAATTCCCCGAGAAAGGAGAAAGCTCTAGCTGTCTTCATCCTGCTACAAGTCAATCCTTATGCCTACCAACTGGGGACTTCCAGGAACAGTGTCAGAAATGATGTAATTAGATTATTCACTCTCAGCAAATCTCTTTTGAACAAAAGGTAAATAATTTGAAAGAAGTAAGAGTACATTCAACAGATTTATCATCATTTCATGCTTCTGTCTGATATTTTGTGAATTCTGGGTTTCAGAACAAAAGAATACCCAAACTAATATGAAAGAAATGAAGTAAATGCAATTAGTTATTAAATACAGATGCCAATAATGAAGGGATTATTTATATTTCAGACAGGGTTAATTTAACCCTTCCTGCATACTGGAATCACCAAAAGAAGTTATAAAAAAAACTCAGATAACAAGAATCTCACCTCCAAATATTTTTAATTCCTTGGCTTGGAGATGGGTCTGGGCCTCAGTATTCTCTAAGAATCATTCTAATGTTCTAATGTGCAAGCAGGTTGAGACTACTGATTTGAACAAAGGGATGTTTTAAGGATTTTTGAAACTTAGTGAACAATATACCCAAATAGGACAAAATAATGACTATCCCTTGAAAAAGAAAAATTGACGTAAAAATCAAGACTATCTTCTTGCTTGTCAGAATAACGTGATCGCCTACCACAGATAAGACCATATTCCTATATGACATCCATGCTGTCCAGTCCCAATGCTTGCAGCCCACCCACATCTACTATTTTGATAGATAAAAGACTGGCCCCATAAGCTGAAGTAGTGCTTTAACTGAGGACATGGATAAGTAGTCAGTATCGCTAACTTTATTTATCAACAAATAAAAACTGTTAAGTCATAAAACTTTGATGCCAATATACATGTGCTCATATTAATATTCCAGTTTTAAACTAGTTTCTAGGTACAGAGACTATAGCCCCCATGTGAAACCCAAAGCTGAAATTTGAGATCTAAATTATTGAGGAGAAAAGGGCAGTGTCATTGCTAAGCATAAATTGACTCCAAGTAAAGAAAAATGACTTGAAAGCAAAACTAGGTGGCAAGTTAGTAACACCTGTATAAACGGGACAACTCTTTTACAAGCAAATATGTAAGAAATAATCCCTGTACTTACTGAGGTACGATAATGAATTTCTAATTATTATATTGTCAAAGAATCCCTCCTGGATAGTGGTGGAAAATAATTAAAATACATATAGTAGTAAATTTGGTATGCAGTGAAAGACATATCCAGTTTCTATCCACATGCAGATAAATAGTTATTGAACCCTTTCTTTGTGATGACCATACTTAACTGGGAATTTACTACATAAACTATGAAAGGCATTTAAAGAATAAGTTCTGGAGATCTAATATACAGCATTGTGATTAAAGTTAGGAATACTGTATTATAAACTTCAAAGTTGCTAACAGACTAGATTTCAATTGTGATAATGATTTGATGGTAGATGTTAGCTAATGCTACAGTGATAATCATACTACAATATATCAATTCATCAAATCAACACATTATACACCTTAAACTTAAACAAGATAAGTCAATTATATCTCAATAAAAAATAAAATGAATTCAAAAGTCATTTTAGATTATCTTTCTCGTCGTTGTAACTATTTTAGGTCAATTTTATGCATATACAAAATGAAACTTTCAAAATATTGTACCACCAATATAGCAAGAGGAAACTAAAGACTCATTTCAGAAAAACCCCTTTGCAATGTGAAAAGTACACTACAGATGCCATTTTGAAAATTTACTTCTGCAATGTATAAATCTTTTCATGGTAAATATATTATACTTTCATTGCTACTGCTGCTTTAAATAAAAACAACAAACAAAAATTACGTTTTTGAGAAATAAAGAATAATATGAAAAATGTCTAATGAATGGTATATGTTTCTAAATCCATTTATTAAGTACATGCAGTAAACTGCCAAATTTTTTTACATTCTATCTCTCAACTCAAAAACTACTTCTGTTCTTCTGGCATTTAAGAAGCAAAACTCACTCAAGCTTTTGAAAAATCATTGCAGGCATGCCACACAAGCAATTCAGGCTTAAAAACCTATACTGCCATCCCAGCATAATTTAATTTTAGAAGACCATTGAACTGATAAGCTCAGAATAAGCAGCAGATTATAAAGAACATGTTATAACTATATCTGCCCCAGTGGCTTAAAGCAAATGTTTTAGAAATTTAATATGATCAAACAGTTGGGGTCATGTGGGTGAGCCAAAATGACTAATGCACTTAATTCTTCTGAGTAATGATGGTTATGCCATCATATCTTTAGCTATTACTTTTATTGTTGATACTACGAGTCCCTTGGTTATTGCTTTCATAATTAATAAGTCACTTAACCTCTCCATGGCCCAGTTTCCTCATCTGTTAAATGAGCATAATGATAATTGCTTCCTACCTTCCTCAGGGGTTGCAGTAAAGATTAATGAGTTGGCATTTAGAAAGTACTTTGAGTTCTCCTAAAGAGGGAGACTATGCACAAAGAAAAATAAAACAAAATCCTCTGTGGCTAAGTACCAAAACATAAAACTTTTCCTCCAGATGGATTAATCCACTTGCTTATATTCCTAACACTACAACCTATACTTCCAAATAAACTGACTTTTAACCAAAAGTTAAAAATGGAAATGCCATAGAGAGCTACATATTTTGAAAAAAAAAAAAACAAAAAACTTTTTTAGTTCTACAGATTAGCAAAATTTGAAAATAATCACACAATCTACCTAAAACTCTCTGTCATAGGTTTTCCATCAATGGATGGTATAGTCATTGTGCCATGGGATAACTGTACAGAATTAGGTAAAAGAAGTGAGTTGGTACCATAAAGAGAACCTAAATATGAAACACTAATTTAGGGTCACATACTAAATTACAATGAAATCATTAGAGAGAAAATTGGGAAATAGGAATCAATGAAAATAGGGGGAAATAATATTTTTAAAGTGTGCCTTGTAGTAAGTTAAAAGATTGAAATGCAGTAATAATCTTTTGGACTTGGCCAAAGAAATGTCTACACAAAATGACAAAATATTCAAGGAATCAGCTAGTTACTTCCAGCTACATGGGATAAGGTAGTACAACAAAGAGATCACTCATCAGAAGAACAACAAAGAGAAGGAGGAGAGGGAAGAAATAATTTAAAAGAACTGGGCTGTTTGCAACCAGTACTTAGAGGTGATATTGTAGAGTTAGAATTTGCATGGTTGGGTAATTTTAAGCATTCCTAGTCTTCAGTGTCTCAAGTCAGTAAAAGTTCTCTGAATTGTTCCAACATGGCACCATTTCGTAACTAAAGAACAAATTATGCACGTTGCTCGAGGTACTTCGTTCAGCCCTCTGAAAAAGTTAAGGCAATGCCTTGTAGATTTTCTCCTCCAGCAAAGAGCTTCTATTCCAAAGTAACAATTAGTTTAGAGAGAGGCACATTTGAAAAAGAACTGTCCCTGTGGTTTTAGATTATAAATGGACTCACTTGGATACATTTGAAGGCCACAAATGTTTAGCCAAAATGGTATTGGCAAAAGCACTGTCACCCTGGTGTAAGAGAAACAGAGTCTGTTCAAAATGTACTAAAGTCTCTGGCCTTCCAAGTTTCTAGAAATAGGACTGCTGACTTGTAAGCTAAATAAAGGTTTATGTTACATGCCACTAAGAGATTTTTGCTGTTTGTCAAGCAACATCATTGTGGCAGTCGATAACTAATAAAGCCCAAACCATATGCAAAGCCTGTGCAGGGAACTAGAGATTCAAACGTGAATGATATAGGTTCAATCCCTGCTATGCAGTGTGGTATAGAAACACAGGAACCAAGAAGACAGCTTGGGTTGAAAATTCAATAAGGACCGAAGTAAAAGGTGCTCAGAGAATATAAAGGAGTACCTTACCCAAACTGAGTAGAACAGGTAGGGGAAGGATCGTGAAAATTTGATAAGTGAGGCATGAATTAGTATCTAAGGAATAAAGAGAATATAACCAATTTGGTTATAAGAAGGGACAGGGATGGTAAAAAAAATGTGTAACAGGCATTGGAGAAGGAGGTGCATCATTTACTTGTGACAAACCTGGGAGTAGCTGCAAGTGTGAGAGCAAGTGGCTATAAAAGAAGCCAGACCATGATGATGAGGCAAACAAAGGCAAGAAAAATGTAACATAAATTAAATCTCCTTACAGCTTGCAGCCCACTGACACTTACCTGAAACATGTAGAGCGTGACCTTCCTCAAAGAACTCATGGCTGCCCTACTTCATGTTTTTGTTTTATTGAAGACCAGAAGTAACCTAATCTTAACAAGAGCTAGCCCCTCAAGGTTCTAAAAGCCTTGCTTTCAAATTCCTTAGAGACTTATACTATCCCTAACTCCCTCTAACTTAAAAGTATATAATCAACCCCAGGGCAGCTCTTTCTGCCCATAGGTCCTGTCCCCATATTTAATAAAATCATCTTTTTGCACCAAAGACGTCTCAAGGATTCCTTTTTCACCATTCGCTCAAGACTCTCAACAATGAGGTGTCTACAAACACACTGAGAAGCCAGGTTTATACCCTAAAGCAAAGGGGAGAGGGCAATTTTGGAGGACTTTAAGTCACTCTGGTAGCAGCATAGAGAACAATACAGACAAAATTGGGAGAAAGAAAAGTTAAATGGTTACTACAAAACCCTAGACAGAGATGACACTAGTTTTCATAACCAGGACAGTAAACAGTAAACAGTAAACTGTAAAGGAAACAGTAAAGGAAATAGATATATAGGAGATAGAATGGACAGGTGCAGGCAGTGCTTGGAGATATAGGAAATATGTTTAAGATTTAACACAGTTCTTACCACATAAGAGATGATCGGTAATTATTTCTTGAATAAAAATTTGATATCTTACAAATGAACATGTAATTGAGAACATAAGGTGAATGGCAATACTGCCTAAAATAAGACATCTTGGTCATTAGGTTAAAAAAAAGTTAAAGTTAAGGACAAATATTTTTTATATTAAATATTTTTATAGTCCCCTTTACCTATGGTTTGCAATAAATTCCCCAAAGAATTGTTAAATGCACCTCAATATACCGTTTCAAACTACACAGTCTAGAAAAGAGCTCTCATAGTTTCTTTTTATTTCACTTACCAAATTACATCCTCTTCATGACAATAATTATCAGAAGACTGAAGCAATTTCAATTAGATAAACATGATGTGATCTCTTCTTAAATCTATTTCAAAATTATTTATCCTACTGTGGGCCATAGAGACATAATTTACTTGACTATGTTTAAAATCATCCTAAATTCTGAATATTTTTAATTAGCCATGTATTTTAGTGATGCTAATATATAACCTCCGTCAAGCATTTACTAGATGGTTAGCAAACGTGTACAGCTTTCATTTAATATTCAAATAATAGTTTCAGAATGGTCCTGTTAGTCATTCCAATGTAGAAATGAGGCGTCAGAGGTTTACAAGTAATAGTATCTTACCTAAATACAGCCAATACGTGGTGGAGCCAGGAATCAAGCCCCAGTTTCTCTGATTTCAGTTTTTTTTTTTCATTCATAACAACTATTCTGAATTTTAGATTTTATTTTCAGAAGCATTAGGTGATATGCATTGTATGTTTGATACTATTTAAATTTCTTACAATATATGGCAGAACTTTTTAAAATAACCATAAAAAAGTATCTCCTTTGATACCATCTTTTTTGGAAGGACAGACTGTATTTGTATACATAGCAAGCTTGAGATTTCAGGTAGACCAAACCCAGAGAGAGAATTATCAGGAATTGGAAAACCTGAGTCATGCGTTGCATAGAAGCAAAGTGATTCAGCACCACTTTGTAAAACATAGGACTCACTGAAAATACAGGGATTCTCAAAAGAAACCATAACACCTACAGGCTCTCACTGAGTTATTTTTGAACATGTAATCTATATGTATTCATTCTCCTAATCTTTATACTTCGGGAGAAAAGAATGTGCTTGTTGCTTAGTAACATTCTGTGTAGTGTTCCGCTCTGGGGTGAGATTTCAGTTGTACTACACCAAGTCCCCAGATTCCGAGAAGGAGGTTTTGACAACTCCTTTATTGTTTTTCAATGAAATCCCTGGGCCTTCAGCTATTTTATCATTAAAATATGATTAAGAATATATATTGGTGATGTCATACAGTTTTCTGCTGTTTATAAAGAATAACTCTGAAGAACTGCCATCTGCTCAATTTTGAGTTACTTTACCAGTCATGACTTTACATTTATCCCTGGGAAGAATGCGCATGGAGTGTAATGGATATAAAAGAAGAGAAGAAAGAACTCTTCTTGAAGACAATATACACGTAAGCTCAATAAACAAAGTCAAGCATGTTCTTTGGAAAAAGGATTATTTAATATTATAGAATGGCATAACTCTGTGTTTTTGCAATACTGAGGACTTACCCCTTTAAGGTCAGGTATCTTGAGCCAGCTCTTCTTGCTTGTGGTAACAAAATTATACCATTCTTTAAAATAATTTTCTGGAACTGAGCATTCCAGAACAATTAACTAACAGCAGGGTCTTGTTAAATTTGTAAAAACAAGATGGAAATTCCTTTAGAAATCAATGCCTTAAGGGTGCTTCCTAGAGTGTTTGTATGCATTGCTGTTAATTAAGAAATAAAAGAATGGTATCAAATGTAAATAGAATACACACACTAGTCCCTGGTTCATTGTGAAGTTGAAAAATGAGCATGCAATTACTTTAATTCCAGATTGTTAAGGAATATATATATTTTTAAATTTTACACCCATGGCTGGTATAAGTGTATAATTTAACAAACTAAAATATGAAGTTGAAATTAGTATCATTTAGGGGTACACTAAAATAACTAAAGAGAAGTCAATATTTAATGTATTCTTTTAAATTCTAATTTTTTTTTCTAATTTTAAAGTAAGAATTCAGCATCTGATAAGGTTATCAACATAAGGTAATTGTCAACTTAGTGATTATCACTGTGTGGTTTTTACTGTGACTAGTATGGATTCCAGAAGGCCTTAATTCTACAGAAAGAATGTCTGTGCTGTTGGAAACAGAAAATTGTTCTATGCCAATTTTCTCTTGGTGCTAGAGGTACCCTTGCATGCGAGAGAGAAAACAAGGGCTGAAAGAGTAAGAAGAAAAGTCAATAGCAAAGAAAAGTGAAGGTAGGCAAAAAAAAAAAAAGAAACTAATACTGCATAATTTACCTAAAAAAATTAAAATTAAAAAAATTATTTAATAATTTTTAAAAAGAAAGAGAAAATTGAAAAGACTGAAAAGACAAAATAAAGGGGGAGAGAATAAGCTGAAAGATAAGAAAAAAATAATTTTTTTAAGTTGATTTTCTAGAGATAAACCTTGCTCATGGTATAAAAGAAATTTGAAACAAGATATTTGAGTCTTCTGGAATATAAAAAATAAAATGAAAACTCTGATGTATTTTTGAAACAGAAATAGTAACTTCTGATGTCAATCAAATCACTTGGTTTAGATACTTGGTGTTTTTTAACAAACTCTATTCAAAAGTCTCTTGAATACTATAATAATTTTAATGCATCCCACATTCACTCCCTACAAAGTTACTGACACATACAATGTGCATTTAGCATTTCAACAGATGATTTCCTTTTCTAAAAAAAACCAAAAATAAAACAAAAAAAAAAACAAAAAAAAACAAAACAAAACAAAAAAACGTTATATAAGAAAAGCTATCTTTATTAATTCTGAATATTCAATGGGGAAAATTGATCAGTTGTAATTAATATAGTCAAATGGCACTTACTGATCATAATATTTTGCTCATTTTTGGTTACTCAACAAATTTGATTAAATAATAATGATTTTCCAAATAAATGTAAAATACACATTTTAAGCTTTCATCTAGCCATATGAGATATTCACTCTGAAAATAATTACATTTTAAGAATTATATAGGTTTGACTAAACAATCAATCTATCTCATTCTTTGGATATTTATGTCCTCCAGAACTCTAGAAAAAGAGATGATTTAGTTTTGTGAGAATTTTTACAACAAAAATTATATAATTTTTGGCAAAGTTTGTGTTTTAAGTAGCATAAAACCCAGTTCCATGATTGTTGATATAGTCATCCAACTAAACTATGATCTCCTTAAAAGTGAGAAATAGATGTTATTTGCTCTAGAAGACCAATATGTAATGCAATTTCTGGTACTCAACAGGTACGTGATGAATGTTTGATGAGAGAATTTATTTTATAGTTTGATTCAACTATTTAAAAAAGTTACCACTTCTGCATACTTAAACTTCCTATTACATTTGTAAGAACAGTGAAGGAAAATACCAATGCTTAAAATTTTGCCTGACATACAAGGAATTTAAAAAGACTTAGTACGCTTAGCATAAGTCATACAGAGAAAGACAGATACCACATGTTTCACTCTTATGTGGATCCTGAGAAACTCAACAGAAGACCATGGGGGAGGGGAAGAAAAAAAACAAAGGTTAGAGAGGGAGGGAGCCAAAACATAAGAGTCTCTTAAAAACTGAGAACAAACTGAGGGTTGATGGGGGATGGGAGGGAGGAGAGGGTGGGTGAGGGGCATTGAGGAGGGCACCTGTTGGGATGAGCACTGGGTGTTGTACGGAAACCAATTTGACAATAAATTGCATATTAAAACAACAACAACAATAACAACATCAAAACAAAACAAAAAGACTTGGTACAATATAAAAGAAATTACGGAGTGATATTGACTCCCTGAAGTGAAATCACCTGATTTAGAGTATAGTATTTTGGCCCAATGAGATCAGCTGGAGTAAGAAGAAAGGGAAAATAAAGAGGGTAAGATACTCTATATGCCTGGAACCTGGTTCAAGCACTTTTCCATTCAAGTGTTCCACAGGGCTGTCCCTCTGGAAACCATTATGAGTTCAGGGTTATAGCTCATTTTCAAACTCTGTGCCTTACAGAACATTAGATGAATGTGCATCAACAAGAATTGTTTTGGCTTATTTCTATCATTTATTTTCCTTCTTTTTCTGTACGCTTGTAAACAAGCCTTGTTTCACCTTAACAGAAAGAAATGTGTTTATAAGAATATTATGTATGTATGTAATCATTCTATTCCTCTGGAACAGCTAAGCCTGGTAGAGTCTGAATCTAATACTATTTAATATATATTAACCAATATATATTAATATATAATCAATACATTGTGTTAATATATTTATTACATTAGGCATATATTGATATATATTATATATTAACTATATATATTTAATGTAATTAATATACTAATATAGTAATATATACTAATAAATGTACAGACATTTACATTCAAAGATAAAACCTTGTTGAGAAAAAAAAATGTTGCCGTGGGCAGAATTGCCTTCGAACAAAAAGGGAATACTTGCAAAGCAAGAACTCCTTGCCATTTGCAAGTATTAAAATGTTTTGCCTTAATGACCGTGTATTTAGTTGTACACATACCCCTCCATCCCCTGAGGATTCCTGATTATTTTTTACTATTGATTATTATTGATTGTTGATTATTGAGGATTATTGACTATTGATTATTCTTCACAAATTACAGTGTTGCTACATCCTTACATCCATTAAGAGAGGGAGATTTGTTTGCACTCTATCATTTTAATATGTAAATTGTAGACAATCAGTAGGACTTACCTTGAAAAAAGTCATGGTTGCACCATCCTCCACCGCACCATACTCTATCTTGGTTTGTTTAGCTAAATCATCAGCAGAGTCAATAGGGGATTCCATGCGCTCCACTGTCAGAAAGGCGGCTAAGTTAGCAGTATACGAAGAAATGATGATAAGTGTGAAAAACCACCAAATGCCTCCCACTATCCTGGTGGAGAGCGCTTTGGGCATGAGCTCAGAACCTAACAGAGATTGGGGGGAAAAGGTGAAACGAATACAGAGAATTTGATCAGCAGTCAGGTACTTTTGGTCACAGTGGCAGAATGGAATCACTGTGTAATAAAAGCTTAAATCATAGGTTCACATATTGCTTTAGAAAGCAAGCAACAACCACTGGGAGAGCAGAGGCTAATTTCAGATAATAAACCGTCTCTTAGGACACTTGTTAAGTATAGTGGCAGGAGACTTAAGTTCTATCTGAGACAGGACAGATTAGTAATAACCCTTATAAAAATAGCATTAAAAGGGAGAAAAAAAAATATCTCTAGTTTATAAACTACTTGTATGGCTTTTCATATTCTTGTTAATTACTTTGGTTTTAGAAGAAATGATTTAACATACATTCAATCCCATTTCTTAACACGCTTTATATAAAGTTTCATTTTTTGATGTGCATGAAAGCATAAATTTTGTCTATTTTGCCATTTTAAAAAATTATGTGTTACAAAAATAAATTTCAATTACCTATATTCCTTGAGATATGAGGTTTTAGTCCAGGTTTATTTTGAAATAAGGTAGTAAATTATTTCCTTATGTACAAACAAATGTCTCCCATCACTATAGTTATCCTCAATGAGAAGAATCAGAATCAGAATAAACATATTGTCACAAATTTATTTTTACATATATATAAATATTTCATAAATATATTACAAACATGGCTGGAGTTGCCTGCTCATGCTATTAATAAGAGAACGGGATCCAAGAATTCTATTTTACTTTTGATTACTATTGATTTAATTAATTTAGATTTTAAAATAAAATCCTGACAATTTTAAAATCAAGCCTTATAGCTTTACAACATTGTTTAAATTATGTACACTATTTACAGTCTTAATGTGTAAATGAATACATATCAGCATGCATGATTTTTTTAATAAGAAAAGTATACTAAATTTATGAATATATGTAATATATTACTATGCACTTTTAATCATTTTAAATCCAAAATCAAGAAAGCATTGGCTACAAATTAATTTTTAATAGGGTTTGAGTAAAATGGAATGAAGCAAAGATGGACTCCATTTGCTGATTTGTTGACAGTCAGATCTTTCATATAATCACTGATGCAGTAAGGCAACACATCTTTGGATGGAATGAAAAATGCAACAAATCATTCATGTTAACATTGAAAAAAAAGCGGTATCATGACCAGAA